>NC_137516.1:18532500-18550000 GCF_041902795.1 Electrophorus electricus
AGATTTGTGGTTAGGACTACAGACCTGGCATTTCTTCCTCTCACTCTTCCCCTGCGTCCCTCTTTCATTAGCTGAACGTCATGCTTTACGCTCAGCCTCTGTGTGTGTGGAGCCCGGGGCCTGCAGCACGAGACCCACAGCGCAGGCTGCAGGCCAGGACACATGTGGCCCGCTCCCCCAGGTACAGGCCCAGAATGCATTGGTCCCCCTGGGTGGCTTTACAAGGCCTGAAACAGGACTTTATGAGGTGTCACCCTGCAAAGCTTGTTTAAAGCTAAAGGGAAGTAAAGGGGTCTCTCGGCGCTGTTATCGCAAATTACAGCATGGAGAGCCCTTGTCTCCAGTCCCAGATAATGAAGTCCATAAAGTGTTGCAGCAAACTGCCTCCCTCACGCACACACCCCTCTGTACCTCCCGTGTTACTGAGGAGATCATTAGGACAAACGGGTGTCCATATTCCAGTAACAGCGCCATTCTGAGTCAGGTTTTCTACGTTACAGAAAATTATTTCTTTCTTACGTTTAAAACATTTAAACATGTTCATTATTTTGTGATATGTGTGCTGAGCACTAATGGAGCGTGAACTTGGTAGTAAGGGAGCAATTGTATGCAAACAACAACAACAACAACAACTATAAGAATATATAATAATTTTAAAATGGTACAATATCTGTGAATGAGACGGACGCGTAGGAAATGATTCACGCTCACGTGGGCCAGGACAGGAAAACTTATAGAAAGCCAAAGTGGTCAAAACCCAGCTCAAACGAAACTGCGTTTTTGGACGCTTTTAGGCCGCAAAATACGGGGTTATTTTTCACTATGCCATAAAAGAAGGCCTTTTTTTAGTTTATATGTCAGTTGAAACTCCGTAAAAAGTGCCGCTTTAAGTGCTCCAAAACACCGTTTTTTACGCTGTTTTGGCGTGAAATTTTAAACTCTGTGGTAGGGACTAACCTGACCAAGAACACACACGTGAACAGCACATAGAATGGGAGACAAACAGAAAAACAAATGAGGGCACACCAAACAAACATTATTTTAGAAAAAAACAGTGTAATGTTTTATAACTCAGAAAAAGAACAGACAAGCCAAATGTTCAAGAATGAATGGGGAAAGGACATTTTATATAGAGTCTTTTAACAAACATCACAAGGCCTGTGCCAATAATTTAATTTTAAGATGATCATTGTCATATAGATAATGACAATTCAGATTTTCCTCTTAAAATCTGCATAGTTTTTAAAGAACAAGACGATTTCTTCTTGGCCATCTTCTAAGATGGGAATACGCAGTAGCTCCCATTTGAAGACAGACACTGCTCAAAGTTAAATAAATAACCAAATAAACTCAGAAGCTTTGTGACCAGGCAATTCTTGAGACTTTGAGAGACGGTGGGTCCCGACTACCCAGTGCTAGACTTGGAGCAAGGACACAAGGGTACAAAACAGAAATATTCCAAGACCAATAGCGCTGTTCTCCATATTCGCTGTTTGGCATCCCTCTGGAGTTTGTTGTGATAACTCCTTCCCCTTTCATTCAGTTTTTACCAGAACAAAAAAGTCTGAAGTCAGCAGTTGCTATAATGACAATACCAACCCACACCTCTGATAGCTAGCTAGCCACCAAGCTCGACACAAATATGCATTTGTTCCTGGAAGATAAACGTGCTTTCAGTCTATTGCTAGAAACAACTCGTGACTGGCCAACTACAGCTACCTTTGGTTGAGCTCTGTTTTGCAGCCAGTTATCAATTAGCTAGTTGTCTCTGGTTAGTATTTTTGCCAGTTTAATGGATTCGCTGTTGTAGGCATGCCAAAACGGCGTAAAAACTGTGCTTTTTACGGTGTTTCAACTGACATATAAACGGCGTACAAATACGAGTTTTTGATGGTTTTTGCGGCGTATTTTACGGCATACTGAAAAATAACACCATATTTTGCGACGTAAAAGCATACAAAACGCCGCTTTTTTTCCGGCGTTTTACAAATAAACCGCGTTTCGTTTGAGGCGAATTTTGATCACTTCGGCTTTCCATAAAAACTGGCCGCGACTACATCACTCCTGTTAAAAGGGCCTCACGTGCAGCCGCCGTGAAACCTGCCGTACGACACGGGCTTCACTTCCGTATGTATGAACGTACGAACGCGGATGGCCTCTGAAAACAGAACGGTGCTCTGTGCTTAATATGTCAAATCTTGCGTTAAATCCTCTGCCAGTAATTGCGCTCCTGAATGCCGTTGGACAGCGTTGCCGTTCGGAGCGTCATGAACGCAGCGGCGCTGTGGTCGTGATTTACGCCCCTGATCGGTGGCTAAAGGCACTGCGGATGTGTGTCCTTGCGGGTCAGCCCGCCACCGGCCGATCCGGAGGCATTCGTGCATTTTGATACGTGCGCGACAGAGGAGGCCCCAGCCCTGGAACATGGTGTGTTTATCTATGTCACAGTCTATCGGTGACTGACTGTGAAGGGGGAGGGGTGGTGTGTATGTGAGGGGGGGGGGGGTGTTTTTGTTTCCATGGTACCCCCCAGCTCGCTCTCTCTCTCTCTCTCTCTCTCTGGGTCCCTGGAAGAGGCGCAAACTCAAACCACACTGTGCACTGAGATTTCGGTCTGGCCTCGCCTGCAGGGAGATGGCAGTCAGGATCAGTGTGCACTCCCTGGGTGGTCTGGCCCGCCAAATGCTTGCGATCTTAACCGACGTAATCCGACTGGCTTGTTTAAGGGAAGTGAGAGTGATTTACAAGAGCTGCCGTGACCAGGAGTAGGAAATCAGGGAATCGACTCGGGGCTGGAAGTCTGTGGTAGCCTCCTGAATCTGCTTCTGTCTCAAATTTCTCTTCTCGTTATCGCCTGTGTGGTGCAACCTTCAGTGTCGAGCCTGAGTTGTGGGGATGAAGAACCCACAGTGCAACAGGGTTAGCAGATCCCCGCTGGTTTGTGGAGTCTCACACGTGCATTGGCAGGGCTACCATTCCAACTGGCCTAACTTTGTGCAGTACTCTGCTTTAACTGTGTGATCTGCCTTCAGCACAAGATTTGATGGTATGTGCCCAAACGTGTAAACACTCGTGTAAAAATTCAAATGTGCGTGTAGGTGCAGCGACTCCCACCGCACGAACCTGTTTCAAAGCCCTCGGTTCCAACACCACGCCGAGGCCTGTGTAGTGTAGTTAACAGATCTATGTTAAGGCTCACCGAGGACTCGGGTTCATGCACACACACCTGGCTTCCATTTCCTCCCACCGTGCAACAAGAAGCCATATCTTTACCCTGGAGCCGCACCGGGTGTGCTGCTGCTGCTAGCCTGCTCTGCACGAGCATGGGAGGGGGGCTCTCGCGTGACGGCTCGGCTCAGAGTCTACCGTTTCCAGGCAGGAATGATGCCACCTGCATGTAGCCAACAGCTTGTAAATAACCACGAATGGAAGGATATGAGAACATAAAGAGGCTCATTACAGGGCTGTGGAGATGATGAGTACCAGACTGTAGAAGAGGCTGAGCAGATCCAAAACCAGGTCTTAGGGTCAGAAATAGAACCAGAACCAGGTCTCGGGGTCAGGCTCGGTTTGTGTAATCCATTGTTTACTGTATATATTGTTTATTAACAACGTGGAAACCGCATGTACTGTTTTGGATCAGTCTTAAAAAGATTAAAAGGGTCCTTTTAAAAAAATACAATTTTAAGGTTTGGCTAAAGTGAGTTTAGAAACACACACGTGTGTATACCTACACACAAAAAAACCCATACATTTATGCATAATATATATTAAGTCACGCACAAACTACATACACAATGTTTTTGGATACTTTGCCTGTTATGAGAATTTCTGTAATAATATTTTTGCATTATAGAGGAAAAGAGCCTAACCCTAACCCTTAGGCGGGGTTTGCCTAATTTAGTTTAATTTTCTTTTTCCAAATTACTGTGAAATGCACATATTGAAAATCTTTTTGAATATCTTAGAAGAATGCTGGGAAAACTGACAGAAAACAAACTGTCCTTGGTTTCATTTCACTGACTATATTTCTGAGTCTAAATGTAACGGCCAAGGTTGTGTAACCCTGCTGTATGATGGAGGTGTCCCGTCCCAACACAACAGACAGAGGCCTGACTCATGTCAGACTCACACTGTGCTGTTTGTTTCTGTTGGCCAGCGAGCCGTTCCTGTTTGTCTACATATGAGCTCCGCACACGCATGTGTAAACCCCTGATGGGACGCTCTATCTGATGCACGTCCTCGACAGCATTTACCATCGTTAGACGAAAAGCAAACTCGTATGTTTAGCTGGATATAAAAACGTAAATGTCTGTGCAGCTGCGGGTGTCCGTTTGACTGCCGGCGGAGCGTGAGGGGTCCCTTCACGCGGTGCACGTCGTGGGTACAGTTTGCTGAAGTCACCTGCCAGACGGTAAACTCCGGTTGTGCTGTCACTGCGCGATTGGCAGGGTGGTCCCAGTTTTCCAGATACTCAGAGTTTTGTCTGTTCCACGGAAGGAATGTAAAGGTGACTAATAAATGTTTGGATAGGGGGAGCTTTCACTGAGCGCATTCTGTATGCTGTGAAAACACAGCAAAGAAGAAAAAAAAAAGTGTTGATGGAGGATATAAATGTATTTCCAGCTCCTTTAAAATCACTGTTGACTCGTTTTTTGTTTTTTTTGACTGAATCTTTCTCTGCGCCGTAGTGCAGACGGGACTGCTACAGCCTGTGTGCTGTTATTTCAGTATTCCAGGGAAGCTCATCTCCTGGCCAGAGAAAACAAAACCAGGCCACATTCCCAGAGTGAAATTTGCTGTTACATCGGAGGTCTGTGGATTGGGGTTTGAGCCATGTCCGCTGACTGAGGGGAACTGGGTGGAGGGCTATCTGCAGTAGTAGAGAATGAAAATGACCGGTGTGAACTTTATCCAGCAGCATTTAACACTGATAGCAAAGTGTTGTCTTTTCTGGCATTAAATGCTACATTTGAACAAAGATCAATACATATAACACATAAATTATATCGCAAACATCACAAACGTATGTCAAATGTAGCCATTGTTTGGTTACTAATTTATGGGTTTTATGGACAGTCATCCAGACTTATTATGACTCAGTTAATTTGCATTAATAAAGACGTAAACTCATCTATTTTACTAATACTACTACCATTTATTTATATATTTATTTATTGTTGTTATTATTATTATTACTACTACTACTACTGTTGTACGTCTTATTATAGCTGTCCAACACTGCACCAAAATGAGTCATGAAACGTAGGAACGTTTATTTTTACCCACCTAGGAACTAAAGTTATTGGTTCACGTTTCCCTACACGGCGTTTGGAAGTAACGCGCGAATGTTATCACGTTAGCTAGCTAGCTAGCTAGCGAGATGCTGTCATATTGAAACACACCTTTTAAAGTTCGTGTACAGTCTCAGACATTCGTAGAGCTTTCTCTAAATCCTTTACCCGGACACCCTGTAGTCGGTTATCGCTGTTGTTTAGGTCTCAACGTTAGCTCAGAGCCCGCCACCAAACGCTGCTAGCTAGCTAGCTGAACTGACACTCCAAAGAGGTACGTTTTCTGCCTTCATAACTCTCTAACTTACATTCTGCTTTTACAGCCTCTAGTTGCGCTGCATTTATTGAACGCTTTACATAAGATGTAAGTAATTAACGGTTAACAGGAATGCTTTGCTGGCTAAGCTGAGCTTGCCCTGCTGCAGCATCTGTCGCGTCATTACTGACCAGCTTCGGACTTACTGAGCCACAGCAGACCAAAGACGAGGGTTTGTCAAGCACTACGATCATTTGGGGCGTTTTTAATGCGCGAACGTGTGCAAAGCGGGCAAGAATGTATTTCAGTTGATCCTAGATTCACTGACCTATCTGCCGTCTGTCCATTTGCTTTATTATTAAAGTCTTTCCAAATGTTATGACCTGATGCCGATGGCCATTCAGGACAGATTCCCCTTCTTGGGCCTGCACCAGGCAGAGTGTCTGATCCCTAAACACAGGAGTGTGGGCTGCCCTGTAACCCGCGCCTCACCCAGCACATCTAGTGGCGTGGTGATGTTTAACTATGACACGTGTGAGGCAAAGTTATGCACAAAATTAGCAGCGTACTGTTTATGGCAAAGGTGAAAATCTATAAGAGACCAACAAAGCTGATTGGCAAAATAGGCTTGGGAAAAAGGTAAACGGAATTAGCCTAGTTAGGATCCTTTCTGCATATGAAATCGGTTGTTTGGTTGGGCTGCCCCAGTACAACAACCCCCAACTGCTGCCCCCTCACCCCCACCCCAACAAAAACACATGGCCACACGGCACATTTGGCAAAGTTGTGCACGTTGTCATCTGGCTGTGCTGGGTCAAGTAAGTTTTGGACAGTAGAGCCTAAAACCAGGATTTCTTTACAGAATGATAGTCATTTTGGTTAAAAAGACCTATTATGTGAATGGTTCATGTAAATTTAGCACTGGTGCTCATTACATCGACTAATGGCAGCATAATGTGCCTTTATCCTATAATCCATGTTGTTATTCCCGTGTAAAGTTCATGATGATCATTCATTTGACATATCGCCAAATAGGCCTACAGTTTGTGGTCGTGTGCTTCAGTGGGGGTCGTGTAGGATTTCCCCGTCACACTGTTTGCAGACAAGAGAATGATTAATCAGGGGAAACTGACATTTGAGTGACCCAGTAAAGTTTTCACACCTGCTATAGGCAAATGTAACCTGCCTTTTGTTCTCTTTTACGTGGCCACGTTTGCCAAAAACAAACACCCCAGGAACACACTGATTCATTTCATCATCTGCTTTTTAGCAAAAAGTATTTTTTTTGCAGAATGTACCAAAGGCTTTTTCATGTCACATGTGCAGCAAAAGGGCAAAGCTGGCTTTTCAGTTTTCTGTTGTGAGAAGTCATGAATAAGACACCAGTCTCATAGCTGGTGTGGTACAACACATGTCTAGCTTGAGGTCTTTAACCATAAAGGTGAGAAAAATGCATATTGCCAAATTGTGTAATTTTCCTTCTTTCTGAAGACACATGCAGGTCTGATTGATTCAACAGACTCGCAAGCTCTGTTCTCAAGCGTCTGTCTAGATCGCTGGTATCCAGATCCAGTCCTGGATTTTGTAATCCCTTGTAATTGAATAAATGATTAAAGTAACTGATTGTCCCCTGTGTCATCACACCTGACTCCCAGAAAAAGGGAGGGTGGAAAACCTGAAGGACTGAGATGGGAATACCTCTTGTCTAGATGGCGGGAATTCAGCAGTTTTGCAGTACAGCGGCAGCATTGAAAGTTTGGTGTTTGCTTCTCTTCTGGGTAGACGTGAAGGATGGAGTTGCAGGCGGTGGTGATGGCGGCTGGTGGAGGATCCAGAATGATGGACCTCACGTACAACACCGCTAAACCTTTGCTTCCCGTGGGGAACAGGCCGCTGATCTGGTATCCACTCAACCTGCTGGAGAGGGCAGGCTTCGAAGGTACATACTCAGCAGTGAACCATTACGGATATGCTACATTATGTGACATCATCGTGCCGAATGTTGCATTAAACACATCATCAATCTCCTGTGTGAGTCGCTTTTTCCATAGAATTTGTTCATCATGTTGACATGTTGCTGTGCTTCTCTCGGGGCTTCTGAATGCACTTTTGAGGTCAAGGTCTTCTTCATAGCTTTAACATGCTTGTCACATAGCAAGTGCAACAAAAAGTCTTCTGTTTATTGATTATGATTGATTAATCATAATACTGATATTGTATGAGCTGCATTTGGAGTAATTTGGCTATAGTATCCCACAAATAAAGCACAAATGGCTATAAAAGTCTACAGGTCACTAGAAATATCTAAGGCCTTACCTACAGTTTGATCAGAAATCATTCTTGTAATGCATACTTTATTTTGCATTCTGGTGCATACATGAAGCAAAGTGAAAATGGAAAGCTGTGGATGAGAGAGAGAGAGAGACTCTTCATGTGAGCTGCAGACAGAGTGACTGAGCCTCTTCACGTGAGCTGCAGAGAGAGGGAGAGCCTCTTCACGTGAGCAGCAGAGAGAGGGAGAGCCTCTTCACGTGATCAGCAGAGAGAGAACGAGCCTCTTCACGTGAGCAGCAGAGAGAGAGAGAGAGAGAGAGAGAGAGAGCGCGAGAGCGAGAGCGAGCCTCTTCACGTGAACTGACTGTACTTCAGTGCTCATTCTGCAGCAGGGCCATAGCTAATGTCCCAAATATTGAGGTGGATAGGCCAGGAACTGTGTTCAGTGGCTAATTTGTATAAATTACTGTATTATTTCTCTTCTGGGTTGATGTTCCGTCTGGACCCTGGGAGCACATAAAGTCACATTGTCACTATATAAATGACATAACCAGGCTTTAATTTAATGGATGGGGTGTGGTGAGAATCTGTAGGTACAGCAGAAAAGTTTAAAGAACAGTGTCACTCTATGAAATAAATGGTCTGTAAGGTTAAACCTGTTTTGAGTTTGACAGAGGATGTTTAGAGACTATATGCCCTTCAGAGGTGAGCACTGGGCTTCATGTACCTTTGATCAATTTAATGGCACCTAGAGTTCTGCTACTGGACATCACTGACATCTGCTTTCCAAGCCCCCCTCCCCTTAGATTGCAATCATCGCTGCCATCTCTACTTTTCTAGCCCCTCCCCCATACTGTCATCATCACTGTTTCTCTAGCCCCGCCCACTAGATGGCATCAATACCATTTCTGCTTCTCTAGCCCCTCCCCCATACTATCATCACTGTTTCTCTAGCCCTGCCCACTAGACTGCATCAATACCATTTCTGCTTCTCTAGCCCCTCCCCCATACTTCCATCATCACTGTCTCTCTAGCCCCTCCCCCATACTGCCATCATCACTGTCTCTAGCCCCTCCCCATACTGCCATCATCACTGTTTCTGTAGCCCCGCCCACTAGACTGCCATCACTGTTTCTCTAGCCCCTCCCCATACTGTCATCATCACTGTTTCTCTAGCCCCGCCCACTAGACTGCATCAATACCATTTCTGCTTCTCTAGCCCCTCCCCCATACTGCCATCATCACTGTTTCTCTAGCCCCTCCCCCATACTGCCATCATCACTGTCTCTCTAGACCCTCCCCATACTGTCATCATCAGTTTCTCTAGCCCCGCCCACTAGACGGCATCAATACCATTTCTGCTTCTCTAGACCCTCCCCATACTGCCATCATCACTGTCTCTCTAGCTCCTCCCCCATACTGTCATCATCAGTTTCTCTAGTCCTGCCCACTAGACTGCATCAATACCATTTCTGCTTCTCTAGCCCCTCCCCCATACTGCCATCATCACTGTCTCTCTAGCTCCTCCCCCATACTGTCATCATCAGTGTTTCTCTAGCCCCGCCCCCTAGATTGCCACCACTGCCATTTCTGCTTCTCTAGCCCCTCCCTTCTCCTCACCCTGGAGACTCATTAGCTATTCCTGCTTCTACCGTCATGATAAATGCGGTGTGACATGGCAGAGAGTTTAAGAATTTGTCCCTAATTTGAGTGAACTAATTGTGAACATCCTGCCATTCTCACTAAGATCCAGGACTGTAGTAGAAGTCTCTACTGCTTTCTTCAGATTCCCCCTCTGGAAGTAGCTTTTAAAAGCTAAGTAAGACATACATACTCAGGGAATGAGTTTTATGGGATTGATGATAAATGTTATTGTCTAATGCCATTGGTATGGCGTTTGTGATTCTGGCCTTCGGCATGCCCTGCAGTGCAGAGTGTACCTCTGTGTGTGGCACGGTACACAACGTTAAAGACCCACAAGTGAGCCAGCAAGACCCTACAATTAGCTTTTACAAGTCCTAGATCAAACTACAGTGTGTAAACAGTGTTGTGAGAAAACACTTATATACTTAAGCAGGATTCTCAGAGAGCCCCTCCCCCCAACATTTGGCCTAAGTTGAGGGCTTTTGGCAAATGATTCACAAAGACTCTCTTGAAAGTGTGAGACACATTTTGATTAGGGTTTGCCTAATAGTCTGTGATGTAATGTTTCAAAATGTTCATTTGGTGTTTTAAACTTAAAATAGCAGACGTTTTGTTTCCTCCAAACCCTACCCTCTCAGCCTTTATGTCAGGGTGGCGCTCGATGAAGGAGCAGGTTTATCAGTTGCCCAGCTAGAACGAAGGAATGTTGGACACTTTTCAAAGGTTGCTTCTTAGGACCAGAGCGGTGGGAACATAGAATAACAGTCTTAATTAAACTACTGTAGTCCTGTGATTTACAAGGCATTTAATCAGATCTGTGGTTCATCCCTTCACGCCACTCACTGTGGCCATTTGCTAATAATTTATTCCCACAAAAGGTGAAAACCTACAGGACTCTTACAGGCCTGAGAATAACTGGAAAGAATTGTTCAACAGAGAGACAGTCCGAGACGTACTTTAAAACTGTTTAGACGGGAAAGAACCCGCAAGGTGTTCTATGGAAAATAGTCACCAGACCTCTCACAAGTTTCTGATTCCTGAGGGATGAACTGCTGAAGAGGACTAGAACATCTTACCGGTTCAAAATTACTTCTAGAAGAACTTGCCTTGATATACCAGGAACACACCTTGCTCAAATGTTGAATAAGTCAGTTAGTTGTAATCATTTGTTTTGTGTCAATAAACATATTACTGTCTGTTATCTCTTGGAAAATGTCTATTTGTTCCATATTTACATCGTTATTGTTGCTTCTGAACGTTTGGGCTGTTACTGCACTTCTTTGGAGTAGTGAAATGCTGATGTATGTCCCGTTTCAGAGGTGATAGTGGTGACCACGAAGGATGTCCAGAAGGCCTTGAGCACAGAGCAGCGTCTGAAGCTGGACGTGAAGATGAAGATGGACGTGGTGTGCGTTCAGGAAGATGCCGACATGGGCACAGCTGATGCCTTGCGCCACATCCAGCAGAAGATCAAGGTGAGTTTGAGTTTGTGCAAAGGCACAGCACTGAGCCCTGAGTAACACCCACACTCTCATCCCCCAGGCTCACGCTTGGAGAAGTCAGAATGGTAACATAATCCCTGATTCCCAGAATTAGGGGATTTTATCCACATAAGTGGAGTAATGAGGTCATTATATGACAGTTGATCTGACCTTTTGATCTCACGTCCTCTAAAAATATTTTCAGTTCAGTCTGATGTCCCATTATGTTTGATTTGGATTGAACCTGTCAAGGTGTTGCAATTTCAGAATTAAAAAATTGTGTTTGCCTTTGTTGGAAGTGAGAGCTTCAGTACTAAGTGGTCCAGTGACACACCAGGCTTGGTGAGTTTGCACGTCAACTCACTAAAACAGCCGAGATAAAACTTTTAATGCTCCCAGTCTTTGTTTTCAGATTTGGGCTTTGAAAAAGGGAGGAGTAACTATTTGAATAAAGAGTACACTTTTGTGTGTGTGCACATCTGGGTGGGTGTGCATGATACCTCAGTGCAGGTGGGTGAGTGAGTGTGGACCTCACTTGACTCCCACGTGGGCGAGGTTTGTGGCAGCATGTTGCCCTGATGTGGCCAGTGAGGTTGAATGAGTGGTGGGTGTTGAGGCTTGCTGCAGACTCCACCTGCGTATGCTGCTGACTCTGTCCCTGTATGCTTTTGAGTCCACCCCTGTACCATGCTGACTCCGCCCCCTGTACCCTGTTGACTCCGCCCCTGCATGCTGCCTCATTTTACCTCCTGAAAACCGTGCACAGCCCAGTAGCCAGAAACGGCCGCTCCACCCAGGCTGGCATACGCGAGACTTCGCAGGCAGCCGTGGGGCATGTGGGCATGGACACAGGCAACATCCAGGTGGGTGTTGTGAGATATCAGGCCGCTGGAGGGCGTCGTCACGTCTGTTTGCTCTGTGATCATCGCGTTGGGCTGGCGGTTAGAGCACGCGTTTGCCATCTGGAAGACCCGATGCCTTTTGTCTTTTGTACAGCAGGCAGTGACTTTTTTGTTCTGCTTTTGCTGACCTGAGGTCAGAAATACTTATTATTCACAGCGTGTGTGTGTGTGTGTGTGTGTGTGTGTGTATACACACATCCATCTCACTTGCCAGTGTGTAAGGCTTCTGTGGAAATGTGAACGTCAGAGTGAGGGATGGTAAAAACACGTGTCAAAGCACATCACAGGAGATTAACTCCGCCATAATAAACCCCAGTGCACTGGAAAGAGAACGTTCCGGAAGAGGGCCTGCCAGAGCACGCTAGCCCCAACACAGATGCGTTCGTTTCTAATCCTGGAGAGAAACGAGAGATTAAAAACCCAGAGCTCCAGAGCGCCGTGTGCTGAGAGACAGCAGCTGCCAACAGGGGCTTCAAATCCCGGTTTATTGTACGGCGCAAACAGGCTGGTGGCCTGCCACCCTCAGCAAACAGCACACACAGAATGGCGGCGCGTGACAGGCACTCCCTCGCTAGGCCATGGTCGGCTGCGTGCTGATGCATTAAGTCAGTGTTTGCGCAGAGACGCAGTAATCTTGTGCTATGTAGCGTTCTGCCAGGTCTCGTCAGCAATGGGCCAGTAGGTTTTCAGAATGTGCGTACCCATCTCTCCCACAGAAACCGCTCTCCACTAGCTTTGTTTGCGACCTTGTGGCCTTCGTTTTCAGATATTTAGTCTAAACCTGGGCAGAATGTCTGTAATTTAATTTTATGTTTTGTTGTATAGCCAAATGACACCTTTAAAATGTATGTACATTATGGAGCCTAATAACCTGGGTAAAGTAATAACTTACTTCCTTACTTCTTGTATCTTTGCTGATGTAACACTGTGTGAATGTGTTTTGAAGGAGTTAGGCGCAATCAAGCCTGCCTTTGGCAGACAAGTGTGATATGGCCGTCTTCTTTTCTTCCTGCCCTCCTACATGTGTGAGACACTCCCCTCCCCCTCTCTTCCTCCCCTCTCCTCCCCTCTTGGGTGGTCTCACCTGGCACTCTCTCAGAGCCTGAGGTTATTCAGTCAGGCAGAACCTCAGCAGTGAGTGGGTGGCCTGACCCCCCCCACACCCACACACACACTCACACTCACACACACACACACACACACACACACACACACACACACACACACACACACACACACAGTCTGCTCTGTTAGCTGCACATACGTCTCCAAGCTGCTGAAAGGTCGCACCAATGGCATCGATGTCATCCAACAGCTGACTCCACGCTCGCCCCGCGGCACTTGGAGCCCCGTGACCCGGCTGGGTCACCCCAGGCAGCACCCCCACGCCCCCT
The DNA here is from genome assembly GCF_041902795.1 of Electrophorus electricus. Lineage (NCBI taxonomy): Eukaryota > Metazoa > Chordata > Actinopteri > Gymnotiformes > Gymnotidae > Electrophorus > Electrophorus electricus. The sequence continues at coordinate 18,545,746 of NC_137516.1, forward strand.
TCACAGTCAGGGTGGGGGGCACGGCTAATGGCGGGCCTCAGCCATCCAAACCGGGCCCCGTGAAGGAAATGGCAGCATGGGCCTGCAGTATGAGAAGAGTTAATCGTGATAGACTGGGAGTGTGTGTGTGTGTGTGAGTGTGTGTGTGTGTGTGAGTGTGTGTGTGTGTGAGTGTGTGTGTGTGTGAGTGTGTGTGTGTGAGAGTGTGAGAGTGTGTGTGTGAGAGTGTGTGTGTGTGTGTGTGCACCCTTATTACTCAGCGAGACACGCAGCTCTCTCATACACACACACACACACACACACACACACACTCTCACACACACACTCACACACACACTCTCACACACACACATTTATTTAATCACAGCTCTGGGATGAACAGACCAGACGGTAAGCAGACAGAAACAATGGCAGCAGCGTGTGAGATTTATCACTGGCTTCTCCCTGTTCTTCTGGACTTGCTCACGCACGTGTGTACACACACACGCACACGCGCGCGCTGGCTGGCCCGTGTGCAGTGTTTATGGAGGTGAAGTTATCTTCCTGTTGTTCCTGCTGCTTGTTGTCCTGTTGTGAGTCCTGCTTCTGTTGTGACTGTTGTCAAGGGAAATACATGAGGGGGCAGGGGGTTGTTCTTACGCCGAAGAGACTTTCGGGAGCACGGCGCAGGTGTGGCTGGTGTAGTTGCTACTCTATAGCGTACAACACACTGACGAGGGCAGATGGGGTAGATAGGACAGATATATCCTCAGTGTCAGAATAAATCCCACACCCTACTGACAGATCAAAACAGAGACCACCCAGTTTGATGTGCGCAGTATTGGACCAACAGATCTGTACATACTGCAGATTCTTTGTATGTCGTTCTCCTAATGTTAATCTTTTACGACCTTTCACAATATATCAATATTTTGGCATATTATTATTGTGAGTGGTGTTTCACTTTCTTTCAGCTTTGTGAGAATGAGTAAGCGGATTATGTGGTATTGTCATCACTAGCTCTGCTTCTACCCCACCCTACCCACACCTTCTCTCCACCCGTGGCAGACGGACCTCCTGGTGGTGAGCTGTGACCTGATCACGGACGTTGCGCTCCACGAGGTTGTGGACTTGTTCCGCGCGCACAACGCCATGCTGGCCATGCTGATGAGCAAAGCACATGAGTTCACAGAGACTGTCCCCGGGCAGAAGGGCAAGAAGAAAGGAGGTATTTACCCCCCCCCCCCACAAACACACACACACACACACACACACTTACTCACACACTCACTCACTCTCTCACACACACACACACACATGTACACACACACACTCACACACACACACTCACACATATACACACACACTCACACATATACACACACACACACACACACACACCCCAAGCCTGACAGTTAACCCAGCGCTTTGGGTTGGATGTGTTGGCATGTGTGAAGCCCATTTCCACCTCTGTAAATGAGCACTGCCTGTCCGCTCACGAACGGGACCCAGGACATGCCTGCCTGCTGCCGTGTATTGTGAGCGTGTGCCGACAGATCGATGTTTTGGCTTGGGACAGGTGAGCAGCGGGACTTTGTGGGAGTGGACCGCACGGGAAAGCGGCTCCTGTTCATGGCCAACGAAGCCGACCTGGAAGAAGGCCTCGTCATCAGGAAGTACGTAATGCGCAAGTAAGTTCCTGCTCTGCTTCGGTTTCATTCTGTCCAGGCATTATAGATAAGGAAGAGTGATTCAGATACAATACGATTAAGAAGATGGTAACACTATATATTTAGACTAAATATCACAGTGCTGATATTTATCGTTGTGAATGCAGTGGGTTTGAAAACATCAAGTCATGTCAACTGGTAATAAGTGTTTTTTCACCACTGTTTGTCCTTTTATGTTAAGATAGATATTAGTCCTTTAGAATGCGGTTAAACAAATATTTGGTCTTGTCCTGCATCAGGTGCACATGGCCAGTTACCGCAGACACTAGTTTTGACTCTAAAAACATGCCGTTAGACTGGAATCAGTACTGGAAAACACTGGAAAATGATTGTGCGTAGTAACTAACCGTAGGGTACTGATGGAGTAGATGGAGATTAGCTTCAAAATCAATGGAATATCTATTTAACAGTAATTATGAGTTTTGCTTTTCTCTCAGTCATATGCGAGTATCTGTCGCATTATTTGTTTTTCTGAAGCATGCTGATAAATTGGACACAATACAGCAAGAAGATTATTGCTGTGTTTAAAAGATTGAATGTTATGACATTTAAAATTCATCATTTACTTTATTATTATTATTATTATTATTATTATTAATAAATAAAATAAACTATTTCAGAAGTTAATTAATTTAAGGAAAAAAATAACAATTGATCTATATTGTAAAGTAAATAAAATACGAATAAAATATTTTTACTAAATACAAGAATACTATCCTGAATAAATCAGGAAAGTAGACAGTAAAAGTTTTTTTTAATGCAAGTTAAATTTTACTAGTGATTTGGTTGAGTAAGTCTTCTAATGGAGTAGTACCCAGTCTGCCACTACTTAGTCTGTGTGGTTTTAATTAGTTCATGACCCCATTGTTTCCCGTTTACGACTCCCTGTAATTTTCCTTTTAGGAAACCTGCAATTGGCCAGTGTTTGTGGAGGCACTGACGATACCACAGTGTATCATGATAATAACACATCGTCATATCGCACATCCCTCGAATATACCCAGTCATCCTTATCCACCCGTGCGCTGGCTTGGTGGACTAAACATAGTTAAATTGTCTTGATAATTGGCTAGTAATGATCGTATCCCATGGTAACGTTTGTTTAATTGTCCTGCCCTACTAATTCCTTCCGGATTTGCTGTGTGTGTCAAAGCCAGTCACAGGTTCACCCTCCATCCGTACTTTACACCAGCGGAAGACGCATTTACACTTACACTTACGTTTTATGTCATTTGGTGGACTTACAGAAGTGTAAGAAATGCCCATGCTAGCATATAAAAGTGTGGACACCACGCAGGGAAAGGATTAAGGCTGTATTTAAAAGATTGTCAATACTATGATATTTAAATTTAATTTAAAATTAAAATTTGATATTTAAAATTAATTTTTTACAAAAATGAAGTATTAAGAAGTAGGCAAAAATCTAACAATTGATAAACTGTATCCAAAAGTAAATAAGGTATGAACAAAATGGTATTCTAATTTTATTAAGTAAAATTATCTTGGCTAAAACTGGTAAGAAGACAGTAAAGAGTGATTTTTTAATTTTTTTCTCTTTTTCTCAGTGAAGAGTCTTCAGTGTTCATCTGAACACAGTGTCTCGGCTGTAGGCAAGTTCATTTGGCCACCCGCGTGTCTTTGTGTCTGGAAGGATGGTGGTTCAGGCTTAGTATTAGAGGCTCAAAGGGAGCGTGTAACAGAACAGGTGATTAGTGCTTTAGGTACCTGGGAGCTGGTCCAGTTTTGTCTTGGTAGACGAGTGTCAGTGGTTTAAATCTGATGTGAGGAGCCAGTGGAGGGGGCGCAGGGAGGTGGGAGAAAGTCGAGCGATTTGAAACGAGTCATGCAGCTGTATTGTGGATGAGTCGTAGAACAGAGGGCAAGGCCATCCAGGGACAAGTTGCAGTGGTTCAATCTTGGGATGTCAAGAGGTCGAGCACCTGAATGTCCTCCGTGGAGAGAAATGGATGGGTTTTCCTGATCTTGTAGAGGAGGAACCCCCATGACCAAGTCAAGGTACCACCAGAAGATGACGAAATCTTGTTCTCCAGAGTTACCTCGAGGCTGTGTGCTTGGTCAGTTGGAGTTATCCAAGAGTTCTCTGTTGAGTTCCTGAGGTCTTGTGGAGAAAGGAAAAGATGATGTCTTGGCAGCACTCACATCAAAGGAGAACTTTGCTAGAACGCCACAGTGAGGAAGCAGAACGGACACGGAAATCAGTAACGAATACAGAACACTTGGGTCAGAGCAAAGAAGACCAACTTTTGCAGCACAGGATCTTTATTACCAAGTAGAGAATATATCCAAGACAGAAAACTCAAATTTTGAACTGGACATATCAGAGTAAGCTCTACCCTCAATTCACACCGTAACGGAACTGTGAAACCACACTGGACTACACACCTCAGACAATGTGCCACTTAACGAACTAATTCAAACTAATTACCTATTCTAACTAATTAACTATTCTATCTAATGAACTATTCCAAGAAGCATCTACCGACCAGTACTGAGCGTGGAAACACCCTGAACAAGTCAGAACCAGG
>NC_137516.1:18562500-18585000 GCF_041902795.1 Electrophorus electricus
CCTTCATTCATTCGTTCGCTGGCGTGAGTCTGGAGGCATTTAAAAGTTTTATCCACAACCTCCGAGGCCAATTAAGAGTGGAAGTGACATAAAAAGGAAATGGGCAGTCTGATCCGGACGGAACAGAGGCAGCAGGGATACAGGGCCTGTCCAGGGTTTGTGTCGAGGCCGGCGTGTTTGGCTTCTGTCTGGGCTGGCAGCTGGATCTCCAGCATGGCTTCTCTAACGCCACGCTGTGCTCCCAAATATCACAACTGTTTTCTCTCTGATGTCTTCACTAATCTGTCTAACCCCCTCTTCTCTCTCTCTCTCTCTCTCTCTCTCTCTCTCTCTCTCTCTCTCTCTCTCTCTCTCTCTTTCTCTCTCTCTCTCCTTCTCTCTCTCTCTCTCTCTCTCTCTTTCTCTCTCTCTCTCTCTCCCTCTCTCTCTCACTCTCTCAAAAGGAATACAAATATATTTTATATCTTTGTAAATACACCCACTGTAGCCTCTCACACACACACACACACACACACACTCTTTAATACATTTATGTGATGACGTACACATACAGTTAAATATTATATATACATGGCTTTGGTTTAAGATACCCCCAATTTGGTTGTTTTCTTTAAGAGTTTACGCTGATATTTTAACCTATTCAGCAATTTCTCATTAACACACACGCAACATGTTGGATTTAAAAAGCATTGTGTGCGTGTTTGTGCGTGTGTAGTGAGTTCATATAACATACCTTAATTTCTTCTCATATCTTCTTCAAAACATAGAGTGTAGTTTTTTCTTGCCTGTATATGTTTACTGCTCATGCTGTACTTCTCATCTCTGGACTTCCAGGGTCTCTGGTGATGCCCGTTCTCTGTTTCCAGGTTATGGGCATGAAGTTTGTACATAGTGTCTTTTAATCAGATGAAAATTGCTTCTCTGCTGAATAATTTATAACATTTCACTTTATTAACTGAAAAAATGTCATTGATACGGTTATTAATTGATTCATTTTGGTGAGTTTTGTCTGTCTGTGTTTTGAGTTGTGGATTTGAGAGGCTGTAGTGGACTGTATTGTGAAGGTGATGTTTTCTGTGTGTGTGTGTGGGCTGCTACTCAGATGTTCTGTGTGCTGACAGTAGTCTGGATGTCTGAGATTAGTGGGAATAGAAGATCAAAGCTTTTTGAACATCAGGAAATTCACCCAGTTCTGTTCTCTCTCTCTCTCTCTCTCTCTCTCTCTCTCTCTCTCTCTCTCTCTCTCTCTCTCTCTCTCTCTCTCAGACATCCCAGGATGCACATCCGGACAGACCTTCTGGATGCTCACCTGTACTGCCTTAAGAAATGTGTGGTTGACTTTTTAGTCGCCAACAAGTAAGTGTGGGAATTTCCCCCCATGATTTATGACTCTGACACCTCTCTCTCTCTCTCTCTCTCTCTCCCCATCGCTCTTTCTCTCTCCCTCTCTCTCTCTCTCTCTCTCTCTCTCCCCATCGCCCTCTCTCTCTTTCTCTCTCCCTCTCTCTCTCTCTCTCTCTCTCTCTCTCCCCCCTCTCTCCCCATCACCCTCTCTCTCTCTCTCTCTCTCTCTCTCCCTCCCTCCCTCTCTCTCTCTCTCCCCCCCTCTCTCTCTCTCTCCATCACCCTCTCTCTCTCTCTCTCTCCCTCTCTTTCTCTCTCCCTCTCTTTCTCTCTCCCTCTCTTTCTCTCCCCCCCCGATAAAGCCTAATTTCACAGTATTATTAAAAGTAGTCAACATGCTTCTAGTACGTCTTAGCTTGATGTGTGCGCGCGCACATTGGTTACTGAGTTACGTCTCAAAGCTGGTTACCTGTGAGTACCGTAGGGCTTTTGGAGTGGTGGGGGGTGAGTGTGTGTGTCGTATGAACACATGGGGCTTCTTTGTTCTGTTCTAATTTCTTTTACCAGGTTGGGGACCCTTGAACTTTGGCCTTGAGTAAAAACCAGTAAATAAGTGAATAAATGAAGTGAATAAGTGTTCCTCTCTTCTGCTGCTTCGTCCAGTAACCAGTCAGCTCTTCAGTCTGTAGCTGTGTGGAGTCTCACTGTGCAGTTCACATTCTCTCCCTCTCTCTCTCTCTCTCTCTCTCTCTCTCTGTCTCTCATATCCCCCATACCTCTCTCTCTCATCCCTCTCTCATTCTCTCATCTCTTTCTCTCCCTCTCTTTTTCACCATCTCTCTCATCCCTCATTCTCTCTCTCTCACCCTTGGCTCTGTTTAGCCTTTATTTCATTCTGTCACTGATATAAATATCATTTCCAATAATCTCACTTCTTTCTCCATCACTGGCCTTTCCTTCTTCTCATCCAATTCTCTCTCACACACACACACACACACGCACACACACAAGTGAGTGTGTGTGTGTGTGTGTGTGTCCACCCTTACAGCATGTTTTTTAACATGTTCTCTACTACGCTGACTCCCGTGCGGCACACGTGCCGGTCCGCCCTGGTTTTCTGTATTCTGATATGAGGCCTGTGGACGCGCAGGTGCATCTCGTCCCTGCGGGGGGAGCTGGTTCCGTACCTGGTGCGTAAGCAGTTCTCCAAAGCCACAACCCCTGGGAGCAATGGTGAACACACGGATCAGAACCTGAAGAGATCCGACGCCAACGCTGGCCTGGGTAAGAGCCCACCACACCGCCAACGCGTTTACTTAAAATTTACATAATTTTACATAATTTGCATAATTTTGCTTTAAATATCCTGTGTGAACCTGTGTGAGGAAAATCTCACATAAACAACTCAGGGTTGTCAGGGCAACAGCTGACAGACATTTTAACTACATTTATTTTATAAATTGTAATTGTGTTGTAATTTTCTAACTGACAGTAATTCTGTCTGACACACACACACACACACACACACACCGTTCCACAGAGCTCCTTATCTCGTCCAGAGATGATGGTCTTCTGCAGCTGGCCGAGGAGCGTTCCTGCTGGAATGATCACCATGGCGACATGAGCGAGGCCTACCATGGAGGAAGGCTGAGGTGCTACGCACACATCATGGAGAAGGGCATGTGTTACCGTGCCAACACGCTGGCGGCCTATGTCGAGGCAAATCGCGTGGTGAGTGTTGACACACACCCCTCACCCACTACAGAGACGTCTACACACGCGGGGTGTGGGTGGTTTTTATATATACATACATACGTACGTACATACATACATACATACATACATACACGTTGTTTTTAGTTTTATATCTGTGTGTGTGTGTGTTTTTAAATAAAACTTATTTTAAGCCACACCTTTCTGTGTAGTGTATAAATAGAAACTCTGTACAGATAATTGATAATGGTATAAGACTTGAAATAGTGTGTATTATTACACTTCTGTGTGTGTGTGTGTGTGTGTGTGTGTGTGTGTGGTCTGTGCTGTCTGACCTGGGTTTGTGTGTCTCAGGCTCCTAAGCTGTTTGACGAGTCTCCTGTTCACCCATCTGCTGTCGTCTCTGAGCGCAGCCTGGTGAGAGTCCCACTATGTCCTCCTGCTGCTCGTACACGTGTGTTTGGGTGGGTGGGTGTGTACACTCGTGTGCATATGTGTGTGCTTCACTACTTCACTACCCAGATCGCTCTGTAACTCTTGTAGGTTTGGTAACGTGGGGTATGTGTGTGTCCCTCTTAGGTCGGAGGTGACAGTATCATCGGGCCGTTCACTAACATAGCAGACAAGACGTCCATCAAGCGCTCCAACATCGGCGCCTACACCGTAGTGAAGGAGAAGGTGAAGATAAGCAACTCCATCATCATGAACGGCGTCACCATCGAAGAAGGGTATGTGAAACGCGTGGTCCCTCCCAGCCTGTGACCTGTGACCTCTGACCTCCTTCATATGTAGGTAGAGCCAGAAAGTAACTGGTATAGTGTTGTTTCAGATCCACAGGTGTGTGTGTGTGTGTGTGTGAGTGTGAGTGTGTGTGAGTGTGTGTGTGTGAGTGTGAGTGAGTGAGTGAGTGTGTGTGAGTGTGAGTGTGTGTGTGTGTGTGTGTGTGTGTGTGTGTGTGTGTGTGTGTGTGTGTGTGTGTGTGTGTGTGTGTGTGTGAACATGGGACTGTGTTGTCACCCAGCTGAAGGTGCTCACTGACCCTGAACAGCCACGATGCCACAAACGCGTGAGACATGATGAATGGAGATGTAATGGTTCTCAGACAGACGATCGCTGTCCTGCCCGGGGGACACGTCTCCTCTCCGCCTCACTCCCCTCACACACCCCTCCCCTCACTCCCCTCAATCCTCTCTCCCCCCTCCCCTTGGTTTGTTCTTTTCTGCTTCGGGAGAAATGTTTTTTTCGTCTTAAGAGACATCAGCATTCGCCATTCCCAAACTACTCACTGAATGGACACCGCCAGAGTGGAGGAGTTTGATGAGGGTGTAGGGCGTAGATGAGGATGGAGGGGTTTGGTGAGGGTGTAGGGCATAGATGAGGATGTAGGATCTTGATGAGGGTGTAGGGTGTAGATGAGGATGGAGGGGTTTGATGAGGGTGTATGGCGTAGATGAGGATGTAGGATCTTGATGAGGGTGTAGGGGTTTGATGAGGGTGTAGGGTCTTGATATGGGTGTATGGCGTAGATGAGGATGTAGGATCTTGATGAGGGTGTAGGGGTTTGATGAGGGTGTAGGGTCTTGATGAGGGTGTAGGGCGTAGATGAGGATGTAGGGTCTTGATGAGGGTGTAGGGGTTTGATGAGGGTGTAGGGTCTTGATGAGGGTGTAGGGTCTTGATGAGGGTGTAGGGCGTAGATGAGGATTTAGGGTCTTGATGAGGGTGTAGGGGTTTGATGAGGGTGTAGGGGTTTGATGAGGGTGTAGGGCGTAGATGAGGGTGTAGGGCGTAGATGAGGATGTAGGGTCTTGATGAGGGTGTAGGGCGTAGATGAGGATGTAGGGTCTTGATGAGGGTGTAGGGCGTAGATGAGGATTTAGGGTCTTGATGAGGGTGTAGGGGTTTGATGAGGGTGTAGGGCGTAGATGAGGGTGTAGGGCGTAGATGAGGATGTAGGGTCTTGATGAGGGTGTAGGAGTTTGATGAGGGTGTAGGGTCTTGATGAGGGTGTAGAGCGTAGATGAGGATGTAGGGTCTTGATGAGGGTGTAGGGCGTAGATGAGGGTGTAGGGCGTAGATGAGGGTGTAGGGGTTTGATGAGGGTGTAGGGTCTTGTCTCTGCTTCACACCCTGGAGCTGCCACAGGCCCCCACCCTCCTGAATTAGTGCTCACACGGAAGAGAGAAGTCCAAAATAAAAAGACTGGAAATGTTTTCTGGAGTGATGGGAACCAGTTCTGGAGAGGATTACTGAGGGCACTTCCACTCAGGGCTTTTGTTTGCGCGTAGGAGTGCTTGTTAACGGGGGGTCACCCTGAGGAGGAACACGGTGTCAGTAATTAGTGGTCGTCCCACAGAACTACTTTGGTGGTCTCTGTTTAGATCTGCACTCCTTGTAATCTCCCATCAGTGTCCACCCCCTACATCCCTCTCTCCCTCCCTCTCTCCCCCTCCCTCCCTCCCTCCCTCTCTCTCTCTCCCTCTCTCTCTCTCTCCATCCCTCTCTCTCTCTCTCCCTCCCTCTCTCTCTCTCCCTCTCTCTCTCTCTCCCCCTCCCTCCCTCCCTCCCTCCCTCCCTCCCTCTCTCTCTCTCTCCCTCTCTCTCTCTCTCCATCCCTCTCTCTCTCTCTCCCTCCCTCTCTCTCTCTCTCTCTTTCTCTTCTTCAGATCATTTCATTTATAGTGCTTTATTAGCATTTTGCCAAGCTGTACAATAGTAAAGTGATATTATAAAAAGAATTGGAAAACAAGTAAAAATATTGTAATTGAACCAAAACAAATCCAAACATAATTACATAATTAACTGAATGAACCACAGACCTCTGTGCCAGTGTAGCATGTCCACATAGATGTCCATCAGGGACCAGTGTCTTAAATCTCACACAGAAAACTGGACACACACTTCATTTTCTGGGTTTGTGGAAGAATTTCTCTCTCAATAATGGTTATTCTGGTTTGGTATCAGCCCCAGTGAACTGTCTGTATTTGTTTCTCTCTGTTTGTCTCTCTGTTTGTCTCTCTGTCTCAGTCTCTGTTTGTCTCTCATAAGGGCTAAATAATGTCATTATTGATCTTAATCAATCATGCAGGTCTAATAATGGTACAGAAGACTGTAATATGAAAATACTCTGTAAAATCACTACTTATAAATATATGTGTGTGCTTTCACTAATCTGTCCAGTTTCAGACAGGTATGTTTGCCATGGGAATTTTGAATCACAGCATGTCCCATGCAGACACTGCAGTCATAATTATTTCGGGACGTCTCGCGTCGTCCTACACCTGTGTTGCTCCGGACTCGAGCGGTCCTGCTCGATCTCTGACTCCACAGTCCGGGGCAGCCCCAGAGTCCATAACTGTGTGGCGCTTGCATTGGGCTTTAGTACGTGTGCTCATGGCAAGCAGAGTGCCCCCTGCAGGGCGGAGGACATTACCGTCTGAGTCGGGTGGTGAGCGTGTCTCTCCCTGGGTGGGTGTGTGTGGGTGGGGGGTGGGGGGTGGGGGTGGGGGTGGGGGGTCGGGGTGTGTGTGTGCGTGCGCGAGAGACTCAGCTAAACACGTCCCTGAGCAAACACTGCTCCATGGTGCCAGGGTGATCCTGGGAAAATATTATTCTTTCTGTGGTGTAAACAGGGAACATCTCAGAGCTCTGTGCGTGTCTGTGTGTGTGTGTGTATGTGTGTGTGTGTGTGTGTGTGTGTGTGTGTGTGTGCACGTGCGCGCACGTGTTGGAACTTGCTCAGTTCAAAGCCTTATCCTGTGAACACTGAGCTCTCTCTAACGCATTCACAAATATTCAGTGTTGTGCTGTTGTGTGCAATAAAGACTGCTAACTCCTTCAGCACACACACACAAACACACACACACACACACACACACTGTGTGTACAGTGTAAGCACTGATACAGTGTAATTGCTAGTGTAGTTTTTATAAAGGCTGTTGGTCATGGGTGGACTACGGTCTATTTTATAAAAATACAATAATCTTGGTATTGCGCTTATTGATTGTTACATCGTGTGTGTGTGTGTGTGTGTGTGTGTGTGTGTGTGTGTGTGTGTGTGTGTACATGTATCAGCAAGTGCACAGATTAAAGCTCTGCTCTGTCTGTACTGGTCTGTCTGTCCTCTCTGCAGGTGTAACATCCAGGGCAGTGTCATCTGTAACGGCGCTGTAATCTCACGCGGTGCTGACCTCAAATACTGCCTGGTGGGAAGCTGCCAGCATATAGAACCAGAGGGTGAGTTCATGCGTGCACATACGCACTCACACACACGCACTCACATGCACTCACACACACACACGCACTCACACACATATTCACACACACACGCACTCACACACACATTCACACACACACACACACGTGCACTCACGCGCACTCACACACACGCACTCACACACGCACTCACACACGCGCACTCACACACACACACACACGCACTCACACACGCGCACTCACACACACACACACACACACATGCACACACACATGCACTCACACACACACACACATGCGCGCACGCACTCACACACGCACATGCACTCACACACGCACATGCACTCACACACACACATGCACTCACACACACACATGCACTCTCACACACACAAATGCACACACACACATGCACACACGTGTGTGTGCGGGCGTATGTGTGTGTGCGGGCGTACGTGTGTGCGGGTGCGTGCGTACGTGTGTGTTCGTGCATGGGTACGTGTGTGCAGGCGCGTGTGTGCGTGCATGCGTGCATACGTGTGTGTGCGTGCGTATGTGTGCATGCGCGTGTGTGTGTGAGCATTTCTTGTGTTTTAATCGGTTTTAATGGTGTATTAAAATCTAAGCTTGTGTACAATTGAGCTTTATTTTTTAATATTCTTAATCTCTTCAGTCTTAGCTCACAACATGAGGTTGGTGCGCGCGTATGTGTGTGTGTGTGTGTGTGTGGCTGCAGGCTCTTGTATTCCGGGTGGTCCGGGTGGTCCGTGTTTGGTCTCTAACCTCTCCATCAATGACGGTGCCTAAGGCAGCCTTAAGTTGTCCAGAGGCTGCCTGGCTAATTGACTGAACGACAGGGTGTTTCATTGCTTCACCAACCCCCAACCCCACACACACACATACACACACACGCCGCCTTTCCATAGTCACTGGAGAGCTGGACTTGATTAGTCAGCTATAACTTCCTAAAAGACTTGGGCTCATTGAAGTGCCCCCCCCAACACACAAACACACACAGCCTACAGAGCAACAAGTAACCGCAATTTAGAGTTATCCGTGAAAACCAAGAACAGAGGTTAATGTAACCCATTATTAAAAAAACCCAAAACAAACTCAAATGAGAAACACGGCATGACAACCTCAGGCCATGATACCCACGCCTGCAACAACTTCACAGGCAAAATAAAACGCTTTAGTTCAAAAGCGAAGAAACCAACTCATCAAAGTGTCAAATCACAGTGTGTGTTTTTGATGTGCCTGAGCTCCTCAAGCAAAGCCTTCTGTCTGGCGTTTGATGTCGAAGGAGCCCTCTGTGCTGGGTCACGTCCACCGTCTGCTAACGTGATGTCACCTCCCAGCATTGTCTCAAAGCTCAGAGAGACATGAGAACTGCACAGGAAGCCCACAAAACTCCTGCATGAAATGTCTCCTGTACCTGTTCTTAGCTGTAGGTGTTTTCCACTAAATTTTTTTTCAATCTTATCGAGTGCGTAAAGTTCCATGTGGAGGTCTTTTTTGTTTGCAGTGGTGCTCTGGATGTTCTCAACACCGCTCTGACCCATAAGCCTGTGTGTTGTGGGGCTGGGACAGGCACCCCACCTCGGTTGTCTCCTGCGGTCAGCGGATCAGCCGCACCTCGGAACGTCCTGAGCCCTCGCACTCCTGCGTGCGGGGTGTGTGCCATGTCTCCCATCCCGCCCTTTACGAGACTCGTTCCCAGCAGCGAGAGAAATGCATCTCGACTGTTTCCCCAGTCAGGAACTAGAGTTCCAAACATGCGTGCGTGTGTGTGTGTGTCAGGAGACCACCCAGGCACCGCATGTCTTGTTGGCAGGTGATGGAGCACCACAGGTGGTGCTGAGGTGGATGACATACAACACCATCCCTCAGACTGTCGAACTGTCAGTTTGTCATTCTCCTTCGCTCGCTCTCTCTATCCCATTTTTCTGCTGTGACATTTTCCTCGTGGTTCTCACATCTCTCTCTCTCTCTCTCTATCTCTCTCTCTCTCTCTCTCTCTCTCTCTCTCTCTCTCTCTCCTCTCTCCCTCTCTCTCTCTCTCCCTCTCTCCCCGATGGACCAGTGCGTCTGCGGTACCGGTCCCATTTTCTCGTCTGTGTTGCAGGATATAGCCGAGATAAACCATGCAGGCGTGTGAGGCTTAGACTACCAAAGATGAGTTTCTTTCTGTTTGAAAGCACACGAATATGAGAACATGAGTCAAAATTTCAGGTCACCTTAACTAACTGACCCTGGAAAACATGGAAACGTTTTTGTTTGTTTTTTTTGTTGTTTTTTTAAAATCGATGTTTGCGTATTTGGCTGGTACACGGCCAGCAGGCCGGTCACCGGTAACGGCTCATCCCAGATCGCTCGCCTGCCCCTGATATGGGCAGACGAGTGCCAGCTCTGTCTGAACCTTCTTGTTCTCTTTTCTACAGCTGAAAGAACCAATGATGTCATCGTTGGATCAGACCAGCTTATGGAGATCTAGTCCAGGCCCTCGGGGAGGACGGTTCACAGACTATAGGCCCTCGCTCCCCTGTGAACACTTCCATGAAGACTTGTATGGTTTTTTACAGAATGAGACATAATAAACACAAATGTATTTATCTCAGCTGTCAGTGGCATGGGTTTTCATAGTGCTTTGTATTCATTCCTGAATTGTTTGTTTTTAAACATTTAAAGGTACAATAAGCACATTTTGTAAGAGTGAATTTAACACTAATCTAGTGGCAGTCACAAATGCTAAAAGGATGTCCTTTATTCCGCGTGAGCTCTAGTCCAGAAAATGTGAAACGTATCTGGTAGTGATGGATGTGCTATAATGGCTGTCTGTAGAATGCTGTTTGATGTTTGTTCTAGTGGTGTTTTTTAGATTAGTGTTTGTTGGTGGTGTTTGACCAGAAGTCCTTTGCATGTCCACCATGAGAGAGAGTGCAGACCCTGCTGTTAGGGGAATGGATAACCACAATAGGGCTAACTTTATTTGTGCACAGCAGAGGACCACCCAGTGAGACCCTACATGCTGGTGCTCCTTCTCTCTCTCTCTCCCTCTCTCCCTCTCTCTCTCTCTCTCTCTCTCTCTCTCTCTCTCCATAGAGAAGTACTCTTGAAAGATTTTTCTCTCTTAGCTCTCAAAGATTCATGACATTCCACAGTTCGTACGTCTCCTAAATCACCGGCCTGGCGTTCCAGTTCCTCAGTCACGGAGGACGCGCGGCCCTCCGGAAGGTTCTGGGCCGGTGATTTATCTCTCGCTGCTCGCGCCGTTTCCACCGCTAGTCCGAGCCGTTTAGCGTCGCCTCCAGAACGATCGCGTGCTCCGCGTCTTCCTGGCCCTCGCCTCGCCGCGCTCTGCGGCCTTCCTTTTTCCTGACATGCTGAAATAATTACCCACGACATCTCTCCTTTTCCGCCCGGCTGTCGGCCGGCCCTCTCTAAATCCGCACGCTAATATGTGTATTTATGAGGCTATTGCAGGGATTTTGGTCCTCCCTTTTCCAAGCCGAGTGCCTGGCGCAGTTTATCATGAGAACCGTCTGTCAGAATGGAATTAGAAAAGTCTAACGCGTTTTCTCAGGAGAGTTGGATCAGTGTTGAATCAGGTCTTCATCTAAAAAACTGAACAGACAGAAATCAAGATGTTAAGGCCTGCATTTCCTTCCACACGCCTGTGCGCTGTAAGTCAAGCGTGTGCGCCGTGTTGGTGGTGATGACATGTCCACCCCACACTTTTCTCTACTGTCGGTGTCCCCACACCCAGCCTGTGTCTCTGGGTCGGGTCCAGTGTCATGGTGAAGGTACCGAGCTGCAGGTAACGGACCTGTGTGAATAGAAGTTGGTGTGGCCTCCTGAAGTTCCAGCATAAACTGGACTTTGATTTAAATGGGGTTAGTGTGGGTATGAGTGGGTGGGTTCTGGGTACTGGTGTGGGTCTGAGTGTGAGTCTGGGTACTGCTGTGGGTCTCCAAGGCAGATGCTAAAACTAGCAGGCTAGTGGCTACAGTGGTATGAATGGCAGTTGCAGTAGGTGCCAAGAACAGAGCTGGCCAAAGCATGCGGTATTGAAAATGCAGAGGAGTGAAGTGTGAGCATGGAGCAGGTCCATGACAGAGGCTTGCCGTAGTCTGGGCCCCTAGGCTGAAGGGAGGGGTGGCCTCGCTGACCAATGAGTGAAGTAGTTAATGACTGTGTGGTGTGTGGGTGGGGTTTGGGGTGGGCGGCGTGTGTGTGTGCCGCTTTAGCCCACCCAAGTGTCAGAAAACCTGTGTGTTTGGTGCTGACCTTCACACATTAACACAACACTTCCTCAATTTGTCTCCTGTGTTCTCCGGCCTGAAAACGAGCTTCCTTCCTTTATGAACACGCCGCGCCCCCCGCAACCCCCCCCCCCCCCTTCAGGATGCACACACTCAACAATCGCTACTGTCTCGAGGCAGCACAAAGCTGGGACGCAGGCTGTGTGGCCCAGAACATCACGGGACCACTGCGGGACCTCAGAGAGAGGCAAGGAGCTGCAGGGCTTTGGCGTGAGCGTGCGAAGAGCCACTGCCCAGCAACCCCAGAGACACCAGCAGTGGTGAAGCTGTGGTTTCAGCTCCAGCAACTGCTGCTGCGGCCCTGCGCTGAGACGAGCGTCCTCTCGTCAGCCATGTATGTCATCAATGACAGGAGAGTTCTAGGCTCCTTTCAAAAGCAGAGGTGTTAAATTAAGTTTCCTCACTATTGTATTTTCTAACGCCCCTCGTTAACACACCCCTGCGGCTGGCGGTTGAGGGAGCAGAGGGGTGTGGATGGGTGTGGCGTGTCTGCGATGGGGCACATGTGCTAAGTCTTGCAGAATCTGTGAAAATGTTTACATTCACACTGCACGTGCACCGTTTGGATACGGTGAGCAGGAGTTGTATTGAGCTGTTTTCTCCATTAAACGCTGTGTGTGTGTGTGTGTGTGTGTGTGTGTGTGTGTGTGTGTGTGTGTGTGTGTGTGTAAATGACCACGTAACAATCCTCATGTTAACATGTTTATGATGAAGCCAGATTAAATATTTCTGAACCATTATCCTTAGTATAGGGAACATAAAAGGTCTGTCTAATGTGAGTGAAAAGCACAGGAAGTGACACACTTGTCTAGACCAGCATGTCACATGATAATGTGATTCATGATCATTATGTCGTCATATCTTTTTTGAATGATGCTGAAACACTGAGAATAAGCACTGGTATGATCATAAGACCACCGGAAAGACAAAGTGCCTGGCTCTGCCTTGCACACCATCCTCTCTCACTCACAGCTTGCTGGCGGGTATTTATATGTACTTAAAGAAGCCATGAAACAAAAAGATCTGATTTCTCGCCACCTGCTAGTTTGCCACCACCACCCCCCCATACCACCGTTAAAGGGCCGCAAACACACACACAAAAAAAGAACGCCCCCAGAAAAGTTTGGGGGGGGGGGGGGGGCTATTCATTGCGATGACAAAGGAGGAAAGAAATATATTATCATAATGAATCTTATCTGTGTCTGTGGGTGGCTTCCCTTTGGCCACTGAGGGAGACTCACAATGCCAACATGTACACATCACCATGGCACAATGTGCTATGAGGCCTTTGAATCTTTTAAGCTTTGTAAATATTCAGCAAACAAGCCCTGGATGTTGGAGCAGGAGCCTGGTGTCCCCCCCCCCCCCACACACACAGCTCTGGGCTTTTTGGATACAACTGTGGCTTCTTTTTAAAGACACATTACCTAATCTAAATACAAATATGCAGAAAATTCCATATCAGCCACCATCTGCTGTTCACTAAACATCTAGGGTTAAATATAATCTAATAATAGAGTTAGATATAATAATCTGATAATAATCTAGGGTTAGATATAATACTCCAGGGTTACATATAATTTAAAAATCTTAATCTTAAAGTAATTTTAAGGTATAAAAGAAACAGTCTCAAGAAGTCAAGATGGTAGAGTGTTAAGTGAATGGAAATTTAGGATAGTAAAATATCATTGTGTTAGTCCTGTAAGAATCCTGCTGCTTTTAGTCTTCCGTGTGTCGTCTTGTTCTTATTTCATGAATTTTACGTCACTTCCTTACGGCGGTCGGGCTGTAAAAAACTTTTCACTAACTCCTGCGTAAGCGTGACGTTGCTATCACTGCGTAAAAAAACGAGACGTAATTTCTTAATTCTTAATTTATTACTCCTCTGATGTAATAACCTGCACGAATGCACGGGTCAGAGATGCCGCGTTTCTTTTAATTATTTTCTGATGAAAATGTGTGCGGAACGGGTGAGCTCGAGCGCGTGTTGGTTGACTGTCTTCAGCTGTGGCGTCCCGGCCTCGTGCTCGCCGACGCGCGTTTGCTCCTGCCAGCTGCAGCTCATTCGTCCATCCGGAGCAATTATTTGGGTTCAGCGATACCAGTGAATCCACGAGATAAATAAAGGCACGTTTGAATTTGTGTAAAAAAAAAAAAAAAATCCAAACGAACAAACACAAATATGTTTGTTCTACACAACCTCTCAGCTGTCGCAGGACGGGTAAAGCTCGTGAATTGTTGCAAACCCAGGCATTACCTCCGCAGAACCGGGGCGCGCGGGCTGCGGCAGTTTATGTTGGGGGCCCATGTGATGGCAGATTTCTGGATAGCGCGTGGTCATCTCCCGAGTTTATTTATTCAAGGCCTCGAGACGTCGGCCGGACCTCCCTCAGTTTGTTAGGCTTACAGGGCCCCCCTCGCGCACCCAGCCGTTCCTCGCATTCCACGTACCCCTCCGTTCCCAGCTGCTCGCGCCCTCGTCGGATTAAATACAATCTGAGAAACCTTTCCAGGCACTGCCACAGCATGCGCGCGCACTCCTAACCTCCGGGAGCCCAGGCGCGGGCCTGCTGGATCACTAGGCAGCAGTAATATAAGAGTAACTACAGCTTCAAGGATCAATTTTAAAAAGACCACTGCAATTTGTTTTTTTTACTTGCTGTTGTGTGTGTGTGTGTGTGTGCATGCGAGGCAAAGTAACACTGCCTTATAACGACAACGGTGCCAACTAGAAACCCGCCTATTGTGTGTTACGCGTGACCAGAGCTGAGTGCTAAACCTTGTGCACCTCAGCGGTGATGCAATCAACTTCTGCTTTCTCCTTTTGGCCCACGCGCCATCTTCTCTACATTCAGCCTGCTTCGCGAGTGTCAGCTCCGGCTCAGCCTCCCTGTCCCAGTACCGCGCTGATGTAACGGCCCGAGTACTAGGAGCTGCGCAAAGGAGGAACTCGTGGTGAAGTTCGTTATCATTTCCAGTCCCGAGGCTGGACAAGGCGCCTATCGTCGCCGTGCACTGGGTCGCCTTTTCTCCACAGTGTCCGAGTGATGGAGGCTTTATTCATCTTTTATTACAAGGAGGAAAAAAACAGCAAAATAGAGAATTTATAGTACCTCCTGCATAAGTATCTCGCGCAGTGTGTGTGTGTTTTGTTTTGTTTTGTTTTAAATAGTTAGTTTCCTTCAGAAAATAAAAAAAACAAACAGGTTTAAAGAAAATATTTTACTTAAAGTGTCAAAAATTAAAAAAAATAAATAAATAAAACGAGTCTGTAACTTTTGTTCTTTTTTGCACTTTTCCAGCAGCACTTCTGTTTTTAATTACCGGTCAGAGCTCGTTAACCACACCGTGTTTACTCGCGCGCTGTCGTTTATCAGAGCGATGACGTAAAGTAAAGGGCTTTTCTTATCAATAGATGGCATGCGCGCTCGCGCCCGAGCTGCGGCTGTCCGGAGCGGCGCTGCGCAGTGCGCGCGTGTGCTGGGTTTACTGAAAGAGCTCCTCTCGCGGACGCCCTCGTGCACGTTCTCCCTCCCGCGCTGATTGGGAGGGCTTCTTGGGTGGTCTCCCTCTCTCCCTCCCTCCCTCTCTCTCTCTCTCTCTCTCTCTCCACTTTGGCGAGCTGTTGCTTAGCAGCTAATAATAGGAGATGTTTGCAGAGTAATTTGCGTCTTCCTCGGCCAATGGGAAGCGGAGCGCCTTTGGGGCTTTGCATAGAGGACACCTTCTCCAAACCGCTCCGGGATCGCGCGCAGACGGAGGAATCCGCTCGCGACTCTCGTGGAAAGCCGCCCGGACGGATGAAGACCGAAGGATCCGCGCGGACTCGAGCGCATGATGTTGGGATGGACTGAAGCATATTTTTCCAACTTTGACGCCGTGGGAGCGCGCGCTCTTTGTACCGGATTATTGTCGCTCGTGGCGAGCGCGAGCCGTTCCTCTCTGACTTTCTTCGCTGCTGCTGTGTGGTTCGGACTATGGCCTCGGACCCCCGACGCCCAGGGGCCGGTGGGTCTGGAGATTTACCCCCACGTTACACGCGTTCCACGCCGCCTGTGCGCGCCGAGCTCCCGCGGAGACCCGGTTACTGCCACGCCGCTTTTGCGCTGAAACACATTTCTAAGGTGACAAAAACCTTCCTGGCGGAATACGGGCGATACACAACGTGCTTGTTGTCCGTTTGCAGTTTCTTACGCGTGCGGGAATTGAAACGACCGATTGTCCCACGCAAAAGTCGCCTGGTGCGTTTTAGTACTCGAGAATTAACCAGCGTCCCGAATGACAGATTAAGATAATCCAGGGTACACGCCGCGTTTAGACTGCATGCACAGCCTGGCTCAGAGAGGCACGGGACAAGTTCGCCTGCTTTGCCTGCGCTCCCCGCTTGAGTTTCATTCATCGTCGCATTGCACGGTAGATGCCTGCTCGTGCGGGGTTTGTGGGACCAGGTCCGGATTGAGCCGCATCTGACGGCCTGCCCGGGTGCGGCAGAGCAGCGCAGCTACGGTCCCGTCCGCGAGCCCGCGCAGAGCGGACTGCAAACGGAACGTGTTGCAGGGTTGCGAGGGAGGACGATTACAAAGAAGCTCTTGAGTTGGTCACGGTCGCATTTCTGTCGCTGAAGCCTGGCGTTTTAGCCAGCGCGTCGCGTACTTTCACATACACACATTATCCTGCGAGTGTGAAGCAGGCAGTAGTTCTGATAATTGTAATAACAGGCATGAACGTTACGGAAAAGTACCCGTCAATTAAGGCTTCTGTTCACACAGGTTGGATCAAAATGGGTTGTGTGTTGTTGCAGTTTATCTTAAACTAGATTGTGTTCTCAGTCCAAATCATACATTAGTCATCATTGAAACCACATTATAGCTTTATTACCAGTCTTCTGGAGCAGAACTTACCTATTAAGCTTTCTTATGCTGAAATCTTTTTGTAGAGATTTCATTTTATTGAAATATAAAGAGTGTCAGTTGTTTAACAAGAGCTTTGAGGAGGAGAACAGTTATAATGTGCAGTCGGTGATAGACTGGAGGAACCCGCGGTCACGGTGTGATGTGAATACGGGCCATTCATCTAACCAAAGCTGTCAAGGTTGGTGAAGGAGTCTTGTAAGTAACGTAATACCTAACGAGGGCGCGCGTGTGTGGTCTGCACCAGGCCGCCACGTTCGGATCGTTTGGCACGTGGAACTGGACCGCTCAAAATCAACGTTTCCTGTTGCGCCGAGCCAAACGGCAGACCGGCCACCGACTGGAGATGTCAGACGGTCAGAAATGAGCCTTCAGAACGCACGTGCTGCACCAGTTCAGCAGCCCAGTTCAGAGTTAGTGTTCCCAGTAAGCGTGTTACAGCGTCCCAGTACTGCGTCCCAGTACTGGAGGAAAGACGTGTACGGGTGCTAATGAAAATTGATCAATAAATACTGATTCAATGTGTTCAGCAAAGATGTCTGATCGCCATATGGATGTAATTCCTGACGGATGATTTATTGGTTGTTCGAAATGTGAATAAGATCCGGGAAATGTGTGTGGTGTTCTTGTTGTGAAGTGATTCCACAATAATCTTACAGCTAATATTGTCATTTTGAGATTATTTTCAAATTTCCTTTTTCTTAAATGCATTCAAAACTAAATCTTAAATATGCTAAGAACATTGTGGCAATGTATACATTCAAGCGAAACAAAAGTAAGTCATGTGGGTTTTTTGGGTTTTTTTGTACATATCAGGTTCTTTTTGAAGAGAGAGTTGACTGAAAATCAAAGTAACAATAATAATGACAGTGACCATATTGGAAACTGCTGGCCGTGTGGTCTAGTGGCTGCTCTGTTGCGTGAGACTGAGAGGGTGTTCTGAAGGATGGGTTGTTTCTCCTAAACACTGCCTGGTGGGCACAGGGCCAGGCACTTGCTCGGTGTTGCTCTAATTCCGGGCGGGACTGAGGCTTCCTCTCTGGTGTTGCAGGGCAAGGCTTCGGGACACAACGCCCCGCTGTGGCTCCGATCCAGCGTCCAGGTGCTCCTCTTCTCTCTGGGCTGCCACATTCAGCGGCATTGTGGGAAAGTCCTTTTCGTCGGCCTGCTGGTGTTCGGAGCCCTGTCGGTGGGTTTACGCGTGGCCGCCATCGAGACAGACATCGAGCAGCTCTGGGTGGAAGGTGAGTGTGTCTTCGGGGTCGGGCTTCGGGAATGCTGGAGTTCGGGGCGGTTGTTTTGTTTTGTTTGTATGTTTTTTGGCCCAGGAACTTAGGGAATTCATACCCGCAGTTCAGATAAGGCTGTTTGTGAGCGTTTTGTTGTGGTGTCAGGTTGTTTGTGTGTGTAGGGTGGGGTCTGGTGAGAGAGAGAGAGAGAGAGAGAGAGAGACAGCAATATCTGAAGTTACCCATCAGCCCCTTCTGCTCTGGAGGATTTTTTCAGTGGTTCCTGCATGCATTAGTCCCTGAACAAGCAGACAGACAGTGGCTGTTTTGGGAGACCAGGTCTGAGGGCTGGTGGTGTGGCTGTTGCGTGGCGATCATCCTCACTGCTCTGTGGGATCAGTGTGTGCACTGGTCTTTAAACACGGACCATGACCTCAGGAATTCCATCAATTCTGTCACGTACAAGCGGTTTGCGTTTCTCCTCCTCTTCCGACGAGCAAGATCTCTCTTCTTCTCTGTCCATCAGGAGTATTGTTTTCCACTGGTGCCTTTACCGCACGTCGTTTACCGCCCTCAGCCACCACACACACACACACACACACTCACACATGCACATTTGACGCACATTTCTTGCACGCCTCACTTATCTGTGCGTTTTCAGGCATCTTTATTTGCTTTTCACACTACCAAATTCCTGTTAAGCCCCCCCCCGCCACCCCCGGGTTTGGTGGAGCCGCTGATCCCCTGCACAGATGGGGTGTGTGAATCGTTAACCGCCCTGGAGTGCCCCAACCCTCCCCTCCTTCTCTCTGTGTGGTCCTCAACTATTCTTGGATTCCATTCAACAATAAAGACACACCCCCTTTCCTCGGCTGGGGTAGAGGCTGAGGTGGTAAATACAGCTGAAGTTTACCCACCTGTTACGCACACGTGCACACACACGCACACACACGGAGCTGCTGTAGTTGTTTTAAGTATATCACGAATGGAGTTTTAGTAGCTTCTTTTGAGCCCACGAGAGAAACGTTTGAGTTGCTGGACGGTTCTTAGCCTGCTTGCAGTGTAGCGTGTACTGCTGTTTCTTTTTTGTCCTGCGAGAAGACCTGATTTGTCCAAACCTTTCTCCATAAATATCACACACAGCTGATGGATTTGTACGCCGCGCCCCCCAACCCCCCTCCCGGGCACACGGGGAGGCGTGCAGAAGGACTTGTCAGGTGCTGTCACAGAATTCGTCTGTTAATGTAAAGCAGTCTTGAAGTGCAGACTTGCTGAAATGGGGCACTGTTCCTTTAAGAGGCCGGCCCATGTTACTAGAGTTTCTGCTTGTGTTGTTTCCTCCAATAGCCCATTGACAAAGCTGCTCGCTATTGAATGGGGAGTAAGTGGTTTGGTAACAAGGAGAGGTTAGTTCTCACACACACACACACACACACACACACACACACAAACAAAAGTCTCATGGACAAAGAAAAGGGACTTTTAATGAATTGTGTGACATCAATGTTTTCAAGTGTTTATTTCATGAGTCTTTTGTCTTGCTGCGGCTCTCAGAAGAGTCCAGGCTGTAATTTGCTGGATTAGTTCAGTGTTGCGTCTCAGAAAGGAGTCCGTGTTCAGAAAGCGCCCTCTCCCTCCCACCGCACGGCGGTCCGGGCCAGCGTGACAATTCTGTGTGTGTGAGGCAAACAGGGCGAATGGAACCTCACACTTTGTCAGCTGTGCGTTCAGGAGCATCTGTGCCTCTCCCCCCAACATACCCTAAGGCTGTTACTGCCCCACGCTCACCCCAGCCTCTGCCCCACCACCGCAAATGTCACCCTGGCCACCCCTAGTTTTCCACATCCTCCCGGACCACCCGGGCATTCATGCCGGTTTCCAGCTCTCCACGAAAAGCTGTGGGCAGAGTGACTTTAGAATGCCGGGAACTCTGGAGCAGAGGAACACTGGTGAAATCTGTGCTTCCAGACATCAGACACAGCACACGCTCAGTTAGGCTCCACACACACACACACACACACACACACACACACACACACAGTTTCTTTTTTAGTTGTTCATTTGCTCAGATTGGTCCCATCTGTGTTGCCAAATATCTGCTTTGGTGTTTAAAAGCTGAATTTGAATTTCATAGGGACTGACCTTAAAAATACCCTCCCTCAGTTAGCAAGTGCTGAGGTCATAGCCAGAAGCTTGAGAGCATGTAAGCACAGCCACTGAGTAATAAAGTGCGGTAATAAAGTAGAGGGGTATGTGGAAGGGCAGGGGGCAGGAGAAGAAGAGCATAGTCCTCCAGTTTCCTACGCTCAGACGTCAGCTCCTCGAGAGAAGTGCGGCAGAGTTCCTGAATTTGTTAAGAAGACAAATCTGGGCTCCCACGCCAAGCCTTTGGGGTGGCTGCCATCTTGTCTTAATCATATAGCCACTCATCAGATAATGTGGGACTTTTCTTTCTCTAAAGGAAGGATAAACAGCAATTAGTTATTGACAAGGTTCCCCATCGCAGCGGACCTGAGAAGCCCCAGGCAGACTTTGTTGTGTGCACATGCGATGGTTTGAGTAATGGAGACCTCTCGGAAGGCTTGTGGGGAATTAAACAGTCATTAGTGGAGCTCTGCGCAAACGTGCGTCCGACTGGAGGAACAGCAGCGCTTTTTAAAGCGAGAGGGCTGTTTATGCAGTCGCGCGCACCCCTGCCTTAATTTTTCTCATCTGTCTTGACACAGTTTTTGTGCTTGACAGACGTGGGCAACACAGGCAAGCTGTGAAAACATTAGGCCAGTTGGGAAGAGGTGAGGAGCAGGGGCTTCTGGGTAAGGAAGGGGTGGAGCAAGCTGACATGCTGACAGCAGGTACCACTCAGGGAACTCGCCTGTCTGGAGGGAGCGGTTCGGGAGTCTTGAGGAAGGTGGGCAAAGTCCAGATAAACGCAATAATTCATCAGAAAACACACAGCAGTTCGGCGGCGGCTCCGGGAAAAAGAGCGCTCTGTGGCGCATTGTAGGAGACCGGCTACAGAAATAAACTCCGAACTGCCGAGACTCGGACCTCACCGGTCGAAAGAACAAACAAGCCCAGAGTCGGCCTGGGTCACTTGAAAATGTTTATTTCAACTCCCCACCCACACACCACCACTATCCACCGCAAGCCGGCGTTGCTGAAGAACGGGCTGGGAGCCGAGTACTGAGTTGAACAAGTCCCCCTTCTCTCCAGTAGGTGGGGTGCGGGCTTGGGGCCACTGCCCCCCACCGGCTCAGCAGCGTTTGTGGGATTCTCGTATTTCCCAACAATTGCAGCGCTGAGGAAGCGCATGGGTTGGACACACGGCGGCGAGACTCTGCTACAGGGGTAATGCGCAGGGAAACGCGGGCGTGGGTGAGGGGCGTAGCTACACCTCTCCACCAGCAGCCTCCCGAAAGCTCCTCACTTCTCATCCTCCTCGTTCCTTCTTTCTTTCTCTCGCGCTCTTTCTTCCTTTCTTTCATAGAACCTCTCGGACAATAAATATTTCTTTCTTTGCTCCAGAAGCCTGAGGCACTGGTCACTTTTTTGGCAAAAAAAAAAAAATTCTCTTACTTTTCTTTCCCAGAACACAGTTTGCCCCTTTTGGTCAGAGAAAAGCAAGAAAAAAACATTTTCTTGGAAGTGGGGAGGGGGAGCTGTTGGGCTCGATAAATTCATTTCCAGTCTGAATGAGACCAGCAATGTGGAAAACTTTTGCCTTTCACTGTGGGTGAATGTATGTTTCAACTACACATTAAGCTGTTTTAGCAGCCACTCGAGTGCCTAATGTGTGTATTAGAAGTAGCATAATTAAGACAGGCCAGCCCATACATATGCTAATGACCTGCTACTAAAAGCCCACGCCGCTGCAGATTTATGTCGGTGCTCACTAGTATCACACTGAACTCGGTGGAAACAGAAACTTTGCTGTTTTGTTCATCCATTTTGATTTCTTTAAAAATGTTATATATGCTTCATTTTTAAAATGGATAACTTAGCACAAACTAGTACGAACGCTTCTTGAGCACATACGGGAGAACACACGTGCTTGTATGCACACACGCACAGACGCGCGCACACACACACACGCACACTCACACACACTTGCACAGACACACGCTCACACACACACGCGCACACACAGACACGCGCACACACACTCAGACACGCACTCACACACACACACAGACACACACACCCTCACACACCCTCCACCAACATCCTCTCTACCCTACACACACCCCCACACATCCTCAACCAACACCGTCTTTACCCCACACATCCTTCACCAACACCCTCCCTACCCCACACTCCCCCCCCACCCCCGTGCCCCTCCCCAAACCCTGTTTGTTGGGAAACATCTGAAAAGGCTTGAAAAACAGGAGGCGTCAAAGCTGCGCATCCAAGCAGCTCCGCCTTGACTGTGGGGGTGGAGCCAGAGGTGGAGCTGTCCCCGCCTGCCTACTGGGGGCGGGGCTAAGGAGTGTGGCGCGAGACATGGTTGAGTGTCCATGATGTAATGTGTGGGAGAACAGCTCTGAGGAATGTGCAGCTGGGGAAGGAACTGAGAGCAGAGAACAGCAGCTCGGTGTGTGTGTGTGTGTGAGTGTGTGTGTGTGTGTGTGAGTGTGAGTGTGTGTGTGTGTGTGTGTGTGTGTGTGTGTGTGTGTGTGCATGCAGGTGTGAGTGTGCGTGCGTGTGTGTGCATGCATACGTGTGTTTGTGTGTGTGTGTGTATCTTTCATCATTCTTCCTTGTGTGTGT
>NC_137516.1:18590000-18592500 GCF_041902795.1 Electrophorus electricus
CGGCCAACAAATAAAACGCAGCCGGATCACGGAGGGGCCGAGAGGGTCCAGACAGAGCAAACCCCTTCCTGAGTGCTCACGCACATCCATGTTGGACAGGGTCCTTTTATTTAAGTGGCTTTGTTTATTCTTTTTACTCTTTTTTTCAATGTAGTTATTATTCGTTTAAACCACGTTAGCTTTGGCCAGCTCTCACCAAGAGGGTGTTTTTGTAGCTGCCTGTGGTGCCTTCATTTCACTCCTGCAGCAGTGTGGGGATGAGTGCGGGATGATTGCGGGATGAGTGCGGGGAGGTGAGGGGCTGCTGCGTGTTCCTGGTTGGTCAGGGTTGGTTCTGCGTGTTCCTGATTGGTCAGGGTTGGTTCTGCGTCTTCGTGATTGGGCAGGGTTGGTTCTGCGTGTTCTGCACACGGAGGCTACGGCACTGGGGTGTGGGAGAGGAGAAGCACAGTTGTGTTTCAGCCTCTTCAGGAGTTATCAGAGGGAGATCTGGGGGTGGGAGCTCAGCTCAGGTTGGGAACAGTTTTTTTTTTTTTCTAATGATAAAATATTTCATTAGATGAGGAGGTCGCAACTCTACTCATCAACCCTAACCCTTGATATAGTCTCACCAGACAGCTCAATGCGGTGCAGCACTCTGGTAGCAGGAGAAGAGGTTTCACATGGAGCTTCGCCTGGGGTTTTGAGGCATGGCGCTGTGGGTTGTGGATTAGCGCGTGAGACCCTGGGCCCGACCTCTTATCAAGACATCTGGGATGTGGGAGTAATTGTTCTGACTCCTCTGGTGGGAGGCGCAGGGACAGTGGAGGTCCAGGAGGCGGCGGCCTGCCTGCGTTTTACGCCCGGGCCGTGTAACAGGATAATACATGCTGCTTTATGCAGCGTCGGTGGGCCAGGCCCAGGTGGGGGGCCACTGCGGTCCTGGGGGAGGCAGTTATGGGATGGCTGGGCAGGGGTACAGCAGGGAAACGGCCCTGCCTGGATGCCTGTATGGTCACCTGATCTAGAGGATTTAACGGCTTTCTGACGTTACGGTGTTGTGTAACAGGGGCATGCCCGACATACAGTGGATGAACCTGGACCCTCTAAAGCTCATGGCGGAGCTGAGTCAGTTCACGTCTCTGGAGGGCTTCAGGGAGATGCTGGACAAGGCGCAGGTGGGCCACGGTTACATGAACCGGCCCTGCCTGGACCTCAGCGACCCAGACTGCCCCCTCAGCGCACCCAACAAGGAGCAGCAGCAGGTGGGTGTGTCCCACACCAACCACTCCCGACACATCGCAGGGGTCTCTGGGATGTGAGGTTTTGGATGCTTAGGCCTGTGTTGTCTTGCGCAGAGCCCAGACATCGCAGCGGAGCTCCAGGGAGGTTGCCACGGCTTCTCCAGGAAGTTCATGCACTGGCAGGAAGAACTCATCATGGGGGAACGAAGGAAGAACTCTCAGGGATCTTTGCAGAGGTGAGAGAGAGAGAGACCTTTAATAATGCTACTCAAGTGGATCTGTTTCTGTGTCTGGTGCTCCAGCATAGGCCAGTCCAGTCCAGCACGACCTATAGGAGCAGGTCCACAGTCCAGTAGAGGTCCAGTTAGCAACACCTCTTAACTCTGCAGCGTTTTTGTTTTTTGAAACTGTGGCTTTTAATTTGAAATGACTGAAACCATTTGGGTTGGCAGCAAGGTACAGGTGGGGGTCGTGACCTATGCCCTCACCTCGGAGGAAACGGTAGAAGGGTAAACCTTCTCAGACCCTCCCGCGTGCGAGGGGTTATCTGTTAGCCTTACCTGTTACGGTCTGTGTGTGTGATCTGATCAGTCCGTGTGTGTGTGTGTGTGTGTGTGACTCCTCCTGCAGCGCCGAGGCCCTTCAGACCATGTTTCTCCTAATGAGCTCCAAGCAGCTGTACGAGCACTTTAAGGATGACTACGAGATCCATGACCTCAACTGGAACGAGGAGAAGGCCACGGCCATCCTGGAGGCCTGGCAGAGGAAGTTTGTTGAGGTCACTTCCTCCCGTTCCTTTCTCTACCTTCTCTCCCGCAGTTTGAGCATCAAGTGGAGGTGGAGGAGAGGTCAGGAGGGTGGAGGTCAGGAGGGTGGAGGGGGGTGGAGGTCAGGAGGAGAGCAGCTCTGTTAGACCGGACAGCGTCTGTCCTCCAAGCTCAGACTCAGACTAGGAGGCCCGTTATGACAACAAGCTGTTTTACCGAGAGAGAGAGAGAGAGAGAGAGAGAGAGAGAGAGAGAGAGAGAGAGAGAGAGAGAGAGAGAGAGAGAGAGAGAGAGAGAGAGAGAGAGAGAGAGAGAGAGAGAGAGAGAGAGAGAGAGAGAGAGAGAGAGAGAGAGAAGGGTGCAGGGACTGTAAAAACAAAGTGCAGAGGTATTTGGTTCCCCTTCAGGTTGTCATGGCGATGATGGAGGAGCCTGGGGGGTCATGCGATCTCATCTGATATATCTCACCCCTGACCCCTGGCATCTGTGCTCATTATTCTGTGCTTGTCA
>NC_137516.1:18595000-18605000 GCF_041902795.1 Electrophorus electricus
GGCTCCGCCCACCTTGGCCGGCCCCACCATCTCCACGAGCACGCACATCACCACGACGGTGCAGACCTTCACGCAGTGCGACGCCACCGGCCAGCACATCGTGACCATCCTGCCCCCCACCTCACAGATCTCCACGAGCCCGCCCTCGGTGGTTCCGCCCCCACCCGACCCGTACGGCTCCCGGCTCTTCACGCCGGCCGGCTCCACCCGTGACCTGCTGGCCCAGGGTGAGGAGGCGCGGCCCCGCGGCTCCGAATGCACCCCCCTGCCGTTCCTGCGTTGGAACCTGTCCCGCTTTGCGCGGGAGCGCTACGCCCCGCTACTACTGAAGCCCCAGGCAAAGGCCGCAGTGCTGGTGACCTTCGTGGCCCTGCTGGGGCTCAGCCTGTACGGGACCACCATGGTGCGGGATGGACTCTACCTGACAGACATCGTGCCCCGCGACACGCGGGAGTATGACTTCATCTCGGCGCAGTTCCGCTACTTCTCCTTCTACAACATCTACCTGGTCACCACGGGCGGCTTCGACTACACCCGATCCCAGAGGCAGCTGGCGCAGCTACATGGCGCCTTCAGCACCGTCAAGCACGTGGTGCGGGGCAGTGGTGGGGAATTACCCCGCATGTGGCTGCATTACTTCCAGGACTGGCTCAGAGGTAAGCATCGCGCGGGACAGATGCGGGACAGACGCGAGACATCGGTGCATGTTTCACCGAGAGATCTGTTACTCTGATGTTTTGATGTTTTGACATGGTGCTTGTGAATTACACTTCTAATAATAATAATTATAATAAATGTAAAAAGCCATTTGCGTGAACATTGGTGGGGGGGATTACGCGTAAGGAGAGTGGCAAACAGCTGGGGTCACGCCAGGTCACAGGACTCCAAAGCACCGAGCGGCCACAGGTGAAGGGAGGAGTTCAGCCAGAGGTCAGGCCTGTCTGTCACTTGCCAGCTCCTCCCACTTGGCCTTAAGGAAGGGAGGGTCAAAGGTTATCTGTGCCTGCATATGACCTCTCCACCTGGCCTCAGCCCACAGAGGGCTCAGCTGGGATCTCGGGAAAGAAAGAGCACGTGAGAAAATAAGAGACTGGAGGCAGTTGAAAGACGCTTTCTGTCGCTCCGGTCGGCCCTGTGTTCCTCCCTGCTCCCAGTTGCCTTTCTGGTGAGGAGGTCTCTGTAATTACAGAACGCTGCTGGAAACTTTTTCAGCTTTTTCCAGACTTTGTAATTCAGAGAACGCGAAAGGCTGCTGAGAGCTGGTTCATATGTCTTCATTCAGCAGCACACACAGAGATGGACAGACAGGCTCGGAGGGGCTGGGGGGTGTGTGTGTGTGTGGGGGGGGGCTTGGCATCTCCCACCAAGCCCGTTATAGCCTTAGTTGTGCTTTTCAGCATTTTCTGCTGTGAGGCTGGGTCACACTTCGGAGCTGACCTAGAAGACCTCGGAGGTTCATATATCCGTCTAATCCGGCGTTCCTCTCCAACAGGCCTCCAGGCGGCGTTCGATGCTGACTGGGAATCTGGCAGGATCACCAGGGACAGTTACCGTAATGGCACAGAGGATGGAGCGCTAGCCTACAAGCTTCTCATTCAAACTGGCTCTAAGAAAGAGCCCTTAAACTACAGCCAGGTGTGTGTGTGTGTGTGTGTGTGTGTGTGTGTTCACTCTGTGTCCCACTATCCCATATGCACGCTGGTGTTTCATCCCTCTCTGTCACTATTAGCTGACGTCCCGGCGTCTGGTAAGCGAGGACGGTCTGATCTCCGCGGAGGTCTTCTACATCTACCTGACCGTGTGGGTCAGCAACGACCCGCTGGGCTACGCGGCGTCGCAGGCCAACCTGTACCCACACCCACCCGAGTGGATCCACGACAAGTACGACACCACCGGCGAGAACCTGCGCAGTGAGTGTCTGCCGCCGCCCGGGCACTTCAGTGCTATGCCTCTCACATGCAGGCGCGTGGCCTGCTACACGCGTCTCACGTGCAGGTGTGTGGTGTGCTACACGCATCTCACATGCAGGTGCGTGATGCGCTACGCGCATCTCATGCAGGTGCGTGGTCCGCTATGCACGTCTCACGTGCAGGTGCGTGACGTGCTGCACGTGTCTCACGTGCAGGCGCGTGGCATGCTAACCCCTCATCCTCTCGCCCGCAGTTCCGGCCGCCGAGCCTCTGGAGTTCGCCCAGTTCCCCTTCTACCTGAACGGCCTGCGGCAGGCGTCGGACTTCGTGGAGGCCATTGAGAGTGTGCGCTCCATCTGTGAGGAGTTTGCGCGCGAGGGCGTGCACAGCTACCCCAACGGATACCCGTTCCTCTACTGGGAGCAGTACGTCAGGCTGAGGCACTGGTTCCTGCTGGCCGTCAGCGTGGGGCTGGCGTGCACCTTCCTGGTGTGTGCCCTGCTCCTGCTCAACCCCTGGACAGCTGGTATCATCGTAAGTCCGTGTCGCTCGCTCACTCCCTCTCTCCCTCCCTCTGTCTTTCACTCCCTCCTGATCCTCCTCAGCACAGCTCAA
This sequence comes from Electrophorus electricus, assembly GCF_041902795.1. Lineage (NCBI taxonomy): Eukaryota > Metazoa > Chordata > Actinopteri > Gymnotiformes > Gymnotidae > Electrophorus > Electrophorus electricus. The sequence goes on from NC_137516.1 coordinate 18,597,526, forward strand.
TAAACCTGCCATAGACGCTCCCTCTCAGGGGAGCGCATGGGGTGGGTTGTCTAAAGGGTGACACACACACACACACACACTCTCTCTCTTTCACTCCCTCACCTTTTGTCATTCTAATGGAAACTGCGAGGTTTTTTTTAATGCAAAGGAGGAGAGAATCTCCTGAAGACCTTTTACCTCAAACTGCCTTTGTGCAGAAATTTGGGGACACGACAGATCTGCCCAGTCGTGACCTTGGCCTGCTAAACCCATCCATCAGTGCTGGGGGGGAGGGGTGTGTGTATGTCGGTGTCTGTTTAATGGCTGGGAAACATTTCACCTCGCCTGCCGAGAACCCCAGTGCTACAGACTGGGGGGACAGAACTGGGAGACCAGATCCCTGCGTCACCATCGTGGCGGGAGCGTTCAGAGCTGCAGACAATCCTGGCATTGGGACTGAGGCCTTCCTGCTTCTGTCCTGTTGAGTGTCACCTTAGTCTCCCTGCTGACACCAAAACTTCCCAGGTTCTGGAGTTTGAACAAGTCTCCTTCATCCAATCAGAAAGCCAGGAGAGGATGTTGTCATCAAACAGGGGGAAGTGGTGTCAGGAGTGTGAGAAGGATTCTGGATTCTGGATCCTCTGGATTCTCGTCTGTGTGTCTCACTCCGTCTCGATCTCGCGCTCTCTTTCTTTCTCTCTCTCTCTCATTCAGTCTCTCTGCTTTCTGTACAAGGAGAGGGAGTAAGATGTGTTAGGGGTGGGGTTTGTTTTGGGGGGCGGAGTTGAGTGTGCCGGGGCTGTGTCTCTGTGTCCGCATACATTCAGCACGTTACCTGCTAATGGGCTTCTCGTGCCCGCTGTACCCTCCAGGTCTTTATCTTGGCCATGATGACGGTGGAGCTCTTTGGCATCATGGGGCTGATGGGTATTAAACTGAGCGCCATCCCTGTTGTCATTCTGATCGCCTCCGTCGGCATCGGGGTGGAGTTCACCGTGCACGTGGCCCTGGTAAGACACGGACATCGCTAACAGTCAGAATTCAGCCCCAGAGTTTGGGTTGAAGTCTCACACAATGGAGTGCACGGTGTTTACTGCCCCCTCACACCACCAGGGCTTCCTGACCGCCATCGGAGACAGGAACACGCGCTCGGCCCTGGCGCTGGAGCAGATGTTTGCGCCTGTGATGGACGGTGCCATCTCCACCTTCCTGGGCGTGCTGATGCTGGCTGGCTCGGAGTTTGACTTCATCATGAGGTGAGTAGTCTTCTTCTGCCTGCCAGGATACGTCTGCTGGTGTTGCCGAGGGATTCGGCCCTCGATTACGTGCTGCCCCTCCGGCTGGCTTTGGCGTATGGTGGGGGTGTTGGTCAGGCGCTTGCGTTGGAGACAGTTGCTGGGGTGTGTGTTGAGGGTGGAGACCAGAGGGATGTAGGGTGCAGCTCCTCACCTGGGCTTGTCACTCCAACAGACCACCAACACAGCGACTAGGGAAACTAGGAAAATCAAGAGTGTGAAACAGCTGCTCATAAACACGTAAATACCCACTAGAAAGTGATACACACACACACACACACACACACCCACACACACACACGTTCTTGGGAACAATGTCAAATTTCCCATTAACCAGTTGAGAGCTACTGTGCCAGGTTGAAGCCACATCTCCAGCTTCATGGGTTCAGGCACAACATCTCCCATTCATGAGTTGAGCTGAGCACACGTGAACTGGGCACATGTGAGCTGGGCAAACGTGGACTGAGCATACGTGAGTTTGGCCCGCGTGAGCTGGACGTACGTGAGCCGGGCCTGCGTGAGCCGGACGTACGTGAGCCGGGCCTACGTGAGCTTGGCCTGCGTGAGCCGGACGTTCGTGAGCCGGGCCTGCGTGAGCCGGACGTACGTGAGCTTGGCCTGCGTGAGCCGGACGTACGTGAGCCGGACGTACGTGAGCTTGGCCTGCGTGAGCCGGACGTACGTGAGCCGGGCTTGCGTGAGCCGGACGTACGTGAGCCGGGCCTACGTGAGCTTGGCCCGCGTGAGCCGGACGTACGTGAGCCGGGCCTGCGTGAGCTTGGCCTGCGTGCAGACTCTTGCCTTTGGCCTGTTTCCTCCTCGGAGTCACTTAAATGTCTGTCTTTGAAAACAAGCCTGGCAGCAAACAGCCGTGTTTTTCAGACCAATCCTGACCGCAGCCTTGAGAACTGCTGCACACAGACCAGCACTTGAAAATGGCTTAGTTAGAGAAAGCAGCAAAACAGAGAAGAAGAACATTAAAAAAACTAAATAAATACGCGCAGGGTGGCTTTTTGGCACAGCGAGCCTTCAGGGCTTCTCCAAGAGTCTGAATCAAGTCATGGTGAAAGGAGAGGGCTTTTCTAGCTTTTTTCCACGTTTCTCCCCTCAAAGATTGACACAAAGCTGTTTAAATGGGGTGGGGAGGGGGTGGATGGACAGTGCGATCTGGGTGTTTGGGAAGGAGGTGGGAGCACTGGAGGGAACCATTTGGTGGGTGCTGTGTGCCAGCATTGGGGCATTCACACTGGGAGGTCCTGTTTAGAGAGAGAGAGAGAAAGAGAGAGAGAGAGAGAGAGGGAGAAAGAGAGAGAGAGAGAGAGGGAGGGAGCAGACCTTCTTGCTGTGGAGTAGCATAAGTACAGTGCTGTAAACATCTCCTGGTGGTAGGGCACTGAATAAACACCAGAGCTCAGTGGCCCAACTCAGAAGGAGCCCCCCCAGCCTACACACACACCCCCAACCCCTCACTCGGAATGGAAAAGATTACAGTTTATATAAACAACAGAATTCCTAACACTAGGACTACTCTGGAGGTCTGTCTCTAGTGGGGCCCAGGGGTAGCTTCTCGCGCTCTCTCTCTCTTTAACCCCTTAAATAAATCATGCTCTACGTTCTGTATGTTGACTTACTAAAACAAACAGGTGCCCCTTTTTCCAGTCTTTTTTCCCCATGTGTACAGGACTGCGAGTGTCGGGGCTCTCGACCGAACAAAAGGTCCACTCCTATGGACACAGAGGCGGTTGGCTTAAAAAAGCCACACCAAAAACGGCCAAACAGCCCACATGTTTTCATGGAACATTATAAACTTCATGAAAATATCGGTTGCGTCACGCATCTGCCGTTTGCTCTGAAATGCCTCTGGTTTTGGCGAGAGAGATTTGTCTGCCCGTCCGAGGGCATCCGCACAGACGTTAGATAGTTGTTCACACTCGAGCGGTCTGCCTTGCCTTCGTTAATGAGGCAGACGCAGGGTCGGGGCAGGGGAGGTTTAGTTCTGTGGTTTAGTTCTCCTGGTTCTTCACCCCCGTGGTAGTGTGCGTTCCTCCATGGCCACCTTCAGTGTGGTCACCTTAAACCTTGACCGCACATCATGACTCAAACGAGGTCATTACAGTTGCTTCAAACCAGAGATGCACTGGAAACAAACAAACAAACAAACGTAGAGCTCATGATAGAAACCAGATGTATACAGATCCAAAATGGAGGGGCAGGGAGGCAATGGCCAACAGACCTGTGATTTTGTAATATTTGCTCGATGATGTGATGTCATGACAGACGTACGTGCTGATTGGAGGAGACCAATGGGTGGTACTTCTCACTGTAAGATTGGAGTGCTTCCAGCAGATCTGCCAGAGGTTAACTGGTGTGTGTGTGTGTGTGTGTGTGTGTGTGTGTGTGTGTGTGTGTGTGTGTGTGAGAGAGAGTGGATTGTTAAAGAGAACATTCCAGATTCACCAGAATCCACATCCTTGTTTTTCCAGATTCTGTTCCTCTTTTTCTAACCTCCAAAAGGCTAAATTGCCTTTGTGTGTGTGTGTGAGAGAGAGTGTTTAACTGGAGCACTCTCTAATTTTCTCATGTGCTCTTTCTTGTGGTGAGGGGCTAGCCCTCCCTTGGTGGCGTGAGCTGAATCTCAGAGACGCAGACGCCCCCAGACGTCTGCAGTTCATTACGGCGCCTCTCCTCCACCCGGCCGCGCTGCAGAAGGTGGTGGAGCTGTAAGAAAGGACATATCAGAGAGTGCAGGGCCCCCCGCAGGGCTCCGGGGTGCCTGTAACTCCTGACTGAGCGGATCCTGGGTTGGTTCGACTGGCTCTGTACAGAAGGGGCGTAGGTCAGGACTGGGCAAAAATGTGGCGCGATTATGGTGAGGGAAGAGGGAGGAGCCTTAGCCTGGTGAACGTAAACGCACAAGTGAGTGGGAGGAGCGTTAACCTGGTGAACGTAAACGAACGAGTGAGTGGGAGGAGCCTTAGCCTGGTGAACGCAAACGCACAAGTGAGTGGGAGGAGCGTTAACCTGGTGAACGTAAACGAACGAGTGAGTGGGAGGAGCCTTAGCCTGGTGAACGTAAACGCACAAGTGAGTGTGAGGAGCGTTAACCTGGTGAACGTAAACGAACGAGTGAGTGGGAGGAGCATTAACCTGGTGAACGTAAACGCACGAGTGAGTGGGAGGAGCATTAACCTGGTGAACGTAAACGCACGAGTGAGTGCTAGGAGCGTTAACCTAGTGAACGTAAACGCACGAGTAAGTGGGAGGAGCCTTAGCCTGGTGAACGTAAACGCACGAGCGAGTGCCACAGCCAGACTGAAACTGGATCTCAATGAGATGGTTAGGAAGTTGTTGAAGAGAAAATTACATTAGCAGCAGTGGCAGCTTAGGGGCCATAGACGGGGAAGAAAGAACGTGAGAGAGAGAGAGGGTGTGTGTGTGTGTGTGTGTGTGTGTGTGTGTGTGTGTGTGTGTGTGTGAGAGGGAGACGACGGATTGTGTGTGCGAGAGAGACAGGGTGAGTGTTTCTGCTCATTAATGTAAACACATTTGTTCTGGAAGTGAAAATGCAGCAATGATGAATCAGGGTCTTGGAGGGAGCGATGGCGTCTAGGACGTCCTCCGCAGAGGAGGCGCGGGAGTGGAGCCAGGGATGAGGAACAGAGTCCCGCACGATCCGGGTCTGGATCGTCAGTAAAACCTCGGTCCCGTTTGTGTCTTCCGTAGGTACTTCTTTGCGGTCCTCACTATCCTGACGCTGCTAGGAGTCCTAAATGGCCTTGTCCTGTTGCCGGTTCTGCTGTCCCTCGCTGGCCCTCCGGCCGAGGTTGCCCCTGGCGACGCCAGCACCTGGCTACCCAGCCCTTCGCCTGAGCCTGTGCCCCCGCCCATGACCCACCATGGCTACTACAGCGGCGCCACACCCAGAGCTCGGAGGCAAGCCTTCGCCGAGACCTCGGACTCTGAGTACTACTCTGAGACCACCACCACGTCTGGGATCAGCGAGGAGGACTACAAGCATGGCGACAGGAACGTTTACACGGCGTCCCCCGCCCAACCGTCGACCTCGCTCGTCCTGATGCAGTCCAGCCCCGTTCCCGGCGCCCCCACACTCACGGTAGGTCTCTTGAGCGAAACGGGCAGAGCTAAGGAACTGGCGGCACGGCGTGATTGGCTTTTGACTGCCATCACTCGCTGACGGCTCCATCTTTTGCAGGTGGTGAAAACTTTCGGCGAAGGCCCAGCCGCAGTGGGACTTGCGGGTCCCGTCAAGGCGTCTCAGGACGCCGTGAACTCTGTTTGCTCGCGGATCACGCGGTGGGACAGAAAGCTGGAGCAGCGGGGACTCAGGACGCAACATTTGCCCAGCGACAGGACCCCCTGTCCAGGGAGGACTACTCACTGTGGCTCCAGGCCTCAGCAGGCCAGAGGGCCGCAGCCGAACAGGACTAAAGCACTGCAGGGCTCTGGCGACGCGGTCACCATGGTGACAGCTACGGCCTCAGTGACTGTGGCTGTGCACCCCAGTCTGCCGGGGTCGTACCAGGCGTACATGCACGAGGGATTCGAGGACAGCGAATCAGACTCTTTCGAGGACTCTATAAGGACTTCCCAGACTTCCACACGGGCTGCTCGGCCCTCCCGCAGAGATTCTCTGGAACTTCAAGATCTGGAATCTCCAGTGAAGAACCAGCATCAAGCTACCCAGGCTCGAGGTAAGAACCTCCATCTTTCCCCTACCTTCACATCTGAGCTCGTCCTTAACCAAACTTCCTAGTGGCCTGGTTTGGGACTGCCACCCCACACGCCATTTAAAGGAGTTTGTAAAGTTAATGAAGTCTGTAAGGTTTAGCACCGACACAGAAAGCGCCTTCCAAGTTCTGTTTACAGGCCCGTTAGGCCTCCATGCTGGGGATGAACCGACCGTGCCAATGATTCTCACGCTGTTCTGTCTTTTTTCTTTTTTTGCATGTTGCAGGTGATACACGGATCCAAGCAGCCAAAGATTGCTAGACACCCCTCACACACACACACACACACACACACACACACACACACACACACACTTCCACATCCCTGTCTGGAACCTCTGCCTGCCTTAAGATGTCCCCAGCCTCAGTCCTGCCTTTCTGAACTGAACGTAGACCTCACAGACGAGGATTTATTTAAAATATATTAAAAAAAGGTCTTGTTTTAATATTATATTTACATTTATAAATCTATATATATTTTAATACTAAAAGAGAGGGAAAGCTATTTAAGAGTACTGTATAACTTGTATTCTCTTATATAAAAGTCAGAGGTATAAGAGGATTTGAGATATTGTTTCCTCCTTTGTATAGACTAAGAAATGTGTTATATGTCAAATTCAGAGAACTGAAATGTTATTAGTTTATTAAAAATGCAAAGGTCAGTGTTCATTTTCTTTTTTTTTTTTGCTGCTACAGGACATCCTATTTGAGATGATTAGCCTTGAGAATATGCAGTACCCCCTCCTCAACATAAGCTATACCTTTCAGTGGGCGTGTCCTCATGCACCGTAGCCCCTCCCCTCTTATTGGCTCTGTTGTCGCTGTAACCTGCACAAGCCAACAGACCCTCCCATCGTCGTATTTGCATCTCTGCACAAAGCTGATTCTTTAAAGTCCTTCACTGTTTCTCTTATTTTTGCTTCCACTCTTATTTTTTGCATACCTTCGGTAACCATGCGTTACCATGGTAACCATGGTGTTCGGTGGCCCGCTCTCTGCTGTCCTACCCGCGTGATGGACACGTGGCGTCCTCTCCTACGAGGGCTCGTCCATAAACGTGCGTTCCCGCCATCTCCTGGGGCTTCTCAGGACTGCAGACAGCCGTGTGCGTTCGGGTCTCTGGACCTTTACATCTCCAGTCATGGAGGGATGTGGACTCTGTCCTTCTGAGGCTTTCAGCGTTATACTGAGGACAGGTCTCCCTCGACAGCCATTGGAGACGTCAATGTTAGAAACTGGCGGGTTACCTAAATGTATTTCATAAAGGGTCTTTTATTTATGTGCAAAGGGAGGGTGATGTTCCCCTCCTGTGTCTGGTGTTGGCTGCTGTAGGCATGATTGCTGAAGTACTGTGTAATGCTGGATTAGGTCTGGACCTCCCACTGCTCCAGTGAGTCCAGCTGACTGTCCTAGGTCTCATCCAAGCCAGTATTTCATCCCTGTCATGCGTGTC
>NC_137516.1:18610000-18635000 GCF_041902795.1 Electrophorus electricus
ATGTGTGTGCACGTGTACGTGCTATCTGACCCTAGACCCACAGACCAAGGGTCCAGTGGGCCTCCACGCGTCCATGGAACACAGGGGGTGTGCCCCGGGAGCTGTCTGCAAACACAGATGGATTTTTGTTCAACCATACTTAAGATTCCCTGAGGGAATGCCTTTCCAAACGCTCTTGAACATGCCAACATGTTGGCAGTGGTAGCTCAGTGGTTAAGGTACTTGACTTGTAATCAGAAGGTTGCTGCTTCAAGCCCTGCCACTGTTGGGCCCCTGAGCAAAGCCCTTAACCCTCAAGTTGTACTCAATCATAATTGTAAGTTGCTTTGGATAAAAGTGTCAGGTAAATGTAAACAACAGAAGTGCCAGCTTATGGTTTTAAAAACTCGAGTTGCTAATCACGTGAGGGGGAAAAACGCAGCTCAGTGTACAAAACACGGCACACCCCAGATTAAATAAAATTAGTCTGCATGGGGAGCCATGCAAACCGCTTTTGTTTATGTGTTTAACAAACCACTGCCTCGGCAGGCAGCTGTGGCAACACACCTGTGGCAACACACCTGTGCTGACAACGGCACTGTCCTCTCGAAGCAGGACGGGCGTGCGGCCAGCGTCTGCGTCACATCACCCGCCAGTTACACCAGACGCAGCCAAACGCGTGGCGCTTATCTCCACGTGCTGCTAAACTCTAGGAGTTTAGTGTCCTTAGCCAGGACTCTGGATGCTCCCGCGACCCCCGCTCACGAAAGACCACGCGCTGCAGAATGATGCTGAACTGCTCCTTTTAGGAGGATCAGGAACTGGGAAAGAGCCATGTGTGGCTTGGCTACACGCCCTTGGGGCCTTTTCGAGTCTCTGTTCGCCATAATCTGACTGCCCCCTAATGGTGGGAGACATATTTTGCATGCTTGAATATTCATTATAGAGTTCAAGAAAGGAATAAGATGGATGTTCAGTGAGTCAGGGAAGGAACGTCCTTAACCATCTTTCCCTGATTTACGTGTTCTACAGAACGTCATTATAAATAAGGCTGTTTTTGAGACAGGAATACAACCTCTGTATGTATCGTATACAGCTATCCACGTCTCAAAGCACAATGTCCTTGCAGCTGAGATCATAACCATGCCCTGCAAAACATTTCCCCTCACATGCATTTGCTTGTTTTTCCCACGACTAGACCTGAAGCACTAGCGGTTTGTCACGGTGTATGTGTGTGTGCAAACTATTGGAATAATCTGAAGTATTAGAGCACGCGTTACAGGAGGAAGCCAGGTGGAATCGCATGAGCTTTGTGTCCACAGACACGTGCGAGGACGGGTCGTGTGTGTGTTTAGTCTGTGGAGGTGATGAGAACCCAAGGGCAGAGACTAGCAGAGGCACGGGCCACACTGGAGTGTAGACTCCTGATGGGGAACACTACATTGTCCATCCAGGAAACCCATCATTATTGCAGACAACTAGACATCATTAAACCATCAATCTGAGGCTTCCAGCCTCTCCTCAATGCATTAAAGTTTAATCAATACGTATTATTTTGAGGTGGTTATTGAACTAGTTTATGTGCTATTGGCAGGATAAGAAGTAAAGAGTAATAAAGAAAATTGGCGCTTTCAATGTCTCAGAGGACCAGACAGGAGCCGCAGGAAGAACATGACAGAAAAGAATAATCAGGCACACATTTAGCACTGCAAAAACATGGGAAACTCAGCGGTGTGGTGTTTGGTCTGGAGAAGTGTGTGTGTTCATGTCTGTGTGGGGGAGGGCGACAGGAACATGCCACCCAGCGTGAGGGTGTGTGTGTGCGTTCTCTCAGAGGAAATGACAGCGCTGGGCCTCACACAGAGAGGCAGGCCCACCCAGCTTCTGGCTGAACGTGTTTGTATTCACATCCTTGGGGGAAACCGTCCAGAGCGAGATGCTCATTATGCTTTTGGTTCATGTGTCAGCTTCTGTTTGCAGAGTGTAAGCAGCACTTGGGACATGCGTATGGCTGTTCGTGTGTGAGAAGAGTCAAAGAGAAAAGGTCTATAGCAGCTGATGAGAACAGATACGTCACTGTCAGCAACTCCAAGCCCCTCCCTCTGTGACATCAGGGAATGAGACAGAACCTCCTCTCCAAGCCCCTCCCTCTGTGACATCAGGGAATGAGACAGAACCTCCTCTCCAAGCCCCTCCCTCTGTGACATCAGGGAATGAGACAGAACCTCCTCTCCAAGCCCCTCCCTCTGTGACATCAGGGAATGAGACAGAACCTCCTCTCCAAGCCCCTCCCTCTGTGACATCAGGGAATGAGACAGAACCTCCTCTCCAAGCCCCTCCCTCTGTGACACCATTGTTAATTCCCAGGGCCTTTCACAGAATAAACAACTCTGAAAGAGCTACAGACTAATATTAGGCACTTTACTTAGGACAGAGTGCCAAGCAATTTGTACTGGACACCTTGAAGTTAACAATGACACAATAACAGAATTAAGTATCCTTTATTATTAGTGGCAAAGTGAGTTGTTATTCTGAAGTTTTGAAGTCCACTTAGGCACATATGCATGATGATAGTCAGAAAGGAGTATTAGAAATACATCCACTGCAGCTCTAGCCAACCGCTGTACAGAAATACCTCTCCAAAGACCCTTTTCATTGGCACTCAAGGAAAAAAAAAAATGGTTCATTGGCTGCTAAATACTGTGACCTTAACCACTAGACATGGGGAGTGGGCCAATGGGAGAGCAGAGGAGCATGAGGAGGATGCCCAGGAAGCTATGCACCTCTCCCAAGTCTTAAGATTATCCTTCTTGTGCGTAATCGCATTATATGTAGTTGTGGTTGAGTATCTTTTCAGTTATTAGTGTTCTCAGCTGTTTAGGCAAAGCAACACTACTCCTGGAACTCTGAGAAGTGACCCTAGACAAAGGAAACTGGTGCGGAGTCGGTTCTGGGCTTCTACTGGGAAGCTACTTTGTTTTTTTGTTGTTTTGGGAGGATTCAGATCTAATTCAGGTGACCATGATGCAAACACGCAGTTCTAAACGATGAAAAGCAAGACATTTATTCAGTGAAGAGAAAGGTTATTATAACCCATAAAACATTTATTTTCAGGTTAAGAAAGTTAGGAGGTTTGTCAGTCACACATTTAAAAAAAAAAACAAAACACAACTCCGATTGGGCGTCGGGTTGTGTGCGTGTTACTCCATGCCGAGTGACCTGGCCTTCAGCCTCTCGATAGCTGAGCGTAGAGCCTGGTAGGACCCTAAAGCACAGACAGCACCAAAAACCTTTTAACACAGCTTTACTAATAAAAAAGGCCATGATTCATGAAAAGCACACACAGACCACACCTTGTAGTCTCTCCATGTACTCATCAATTTCCGGTAAACTGTTGACCACGTCAAACAACTCGTGCTGCATGGCTTTGGCAATCTCCCTGCCGCCCTGGAGGAGGAAATGGGCATCAGCAGAGAACAAAAATCACTGAAAGCAAAGCCTGCAATAGCAGTGGCGCGTCACCCAAGACTCAGTCCCAAAACAACCACGGAGACCTGACCATCGGCAACAGTAATCAGAGCGGCACCATTATATAGGCACTGACGCACGACCCTTAGAAAGAGCTCAGTACATCTGCATACCCACAAATCAGCTTGTACACATTAGTCCTTAGAAATAGCTCACAGACGAACAAAAATGTCCCTCCCTTTGTTCTTAAAGAAAATGGGGGTGGGGGGGGGACCCTCCAGCCAACATGGATTCAGCCTACATGAGAAGAATGGAGAACTACAGCGGCAAGTGCTTTGGTCAGACACCGTCACAGCTACATGGTAGTTTCCATTCGTGGAGAAGAGTAGCGCCACAGCTGATGGGGACACGCAGAAGACGGTGCTTTGAAGGGACTTGGCCATACGCACACTGAAATTTTAGAAACTATTAGAATATTAATTGAAAAGTTTTATTTTGGCCCAAAAAGAAAAATTAATTTCCAAAATGCAACGCCGCCTCACTCAAATCCAGAGCCCTTAACTTCACATTTTTGCGTGCTCAGACCATTTAGATGAATAAAATAACGTGAATGCAGTCTTGCTCCATACGCGAGCAGGGTGTCGAACAGAGCCAGAACGTTCCCACTCACCTGGAGGTCTTCATAGAATTTCTCTTCAACCTCAGAGATCTGGATCAGCTCCTCAATTGGCTCCTGAAAAACACAAGTCAGAAGAGAATTTCGCATTACGGAAAAGGAACGGGCAACCGTGCGGCTTCCCCGCCTAGTTGGGTCATGGAGAGGTCGTAGGCAACAACGCACAGTATTTAGTGTGCATCACGCAGTCCTGGTGCCTCCAGCACGCTCACCTGCTCTAGGAAGCTGCAGACGTCCGTCGGTTCCTCCGGGCGTGTCCCGTGGTCCTGCCCTGCACCCTTCGAAACACCGTTGAGCTCCTTCACTCTGTCGCCCACAGACGCCGGCATGAGATCAAAGTGGGTGACCACGACAACAAACAGCGTGTCCCGAGAGACACAGGAAGTGAGTGGATGCATGTTTGATTTCCAGCAGGCGCATGTACCTATCTGCGTAGCGTAGAGTGTTCAGCGTGTAGTCACAAGAGTTCATACCAGGAGAGATCATAGCAATCTAAAAAGGCACCACACACACGCGTGCTTAACAACAACCCCATCTTCAGAAACACTGCAAAGGTAGCAAACAAAAGCATTCATTAGGGTGTCCGTGAACTACACCGAGGGAAAACAGACTTCCCAGGGCCCCGGACTATAGCAGCCCAGTCCAATTACCATGCAGGTTCTGGAGTTCTCGCCGATGAAAGAATCTCTGAGAACCTGGGTGAGCTTGCTCATCCTGAACGGGATGTGCTCAGAGTTCTGCCCCAGAGATCGGATGCATTCCTGGAAAAATCAGGCACATTGTGTCACACAGTGCAGCGCTTCCCAGTGAGCTTTCCCAGGTGTTCCATCTCAAAACAACCCTCGAGAGTGATTCTACAGTCCACAAATGAGCATTTCTAAAACAATCATCAACACTACTAGCACTTGAGAGGGTCTCAGGACGCGGTGTTCAGTGGCGGCCCAGCCCGACAGACCCGTTCAGCACCTTCAGCGCCAAGAGACTGCGGTTGATCTCAGCCGTTTCCACCATGGTCTTCCGGTCGTTGCTGCTGACGTCCGTGCCACGCTCGTTCCCCGCCAAGTCCACCAGCGAGAACTTCCCATGAAGCTGTTTGCCATGCCTCAGGATCACCTGCAGGACGGCATGGGAGCGGGACGAGTTGGTGTTGGCAAACGTCTGACCAGACGTCCTGGAGCAAATTCAGGGGAAAATGAATTTAAAATCCCGAATCAGAAGACCAAAAGTCACATACAACTAGGTATTAAAACAAAAGCAACCACAGGCAGCCATACTGATGGGCCTTAGACAGACTCAAATGAGTGGGGGGGAAGAGAAAAAAAAAAAAAAAAAAAAAAAAAAAGCACCTGCAGGCACTGCCCTTCTCTATCAGCCTTATGACATCATCGACAGATGACACGGGCACTTCCTGCAGGCCAACAACCTGAACCTGCTGGCCCTCATCTTCCAACACACGCAGTTTAGTTTTCTTATTCAGCAAGTCAAAGACCTAGAGAGAGGAAAATAAATAAATAAAATCAATTAGTCCATGTAGCCATGGCACAGAAGTGGGCATTAAAAGATATAGAATTTCACACAAAGTAATAACTGAGGAATTAACCATAGGACGTCAAAACTGTTTTATTTGTAACCAACCTTGCCATTGTAGATCTCAAAGAACGTGACGTACGGGGACAGGTCCATATCAGCATACCTCCGCTGCTGCAAGAGGTTAAACACATCATGTGCTGCAAAGCAAACAGAAACAGTCAGTCAAAGCGCTACGGTGAACGTGGAGCTGAAGAATATTCAGGCTGACATGAGAACATTTAAAATGACCACAGATCACCTGCCAAGCTATAGACTCCTTTGGAGCTGTCCTGGGCCTTCCCGGAGAAGTCCCCTCCCATCGTCTGGGGAAGAGAACAGAATAAGAATATTTCTCCAGCATACATAAAGGGTGCCGTGCACCTTGAGTGGAAGAGAGGGCGTGTACTGACGTGAGTCTTTCCACTGCCCGTCTGTCCGTAAGCAAAACAAGTGGCCCTGCCACCCTCAAAAATGGTCTTGACCAGGGGTTTGGCGGTGAACCTAGAAGAGACAGAAGAAAACCACCTTTTAGCATTATGTGTGTACAGTACAGTCAGGAGAGGGTTTCTACCAAGTAACAGGAAACGGTCCAAGCCTTCGCTCCAGACTCTTTAGAAAACACGTCCCTTGTACCCACAAAATCACTACGTTAGAAATGGCTGCCTTGTATGAACACTCAATGTTCACTTTATCAGGGATACCCGCTTTGTGCAAACACTCATGGGACACCTTTGGCATAACCATCTAATAATTGTATTTTATTTAAAAAAAATAATATAAAAAGAGAGTGTCCAATCAGATTCTCATGAGTGGAAATTGATAGTCACCCTCTATCCAGTTCCTGATCCATGACTGGTTGTAATATCTGGGTAGCAACATTCTCAAAGTGCCAATGTTAGCATGTTGGTGGCATGGATGTGGTGTTCACAAGTGTCAACATCTCCACTCAACTGAGTGGTCCACTAGCAAACGTCATTCCAGCAGCAGAAGTCCTGTGATCAGAAACTGGCCAGTGACGACAGGCCGGGGCAGGAGACTACAAACCACAGCCCTCTAGGTGGCATCTGCTAAAGACGTTTCTCCTCACCTTCACATGGAGGTGCCGTTTGTGTCCTGTGATCTGTAGGTCAGCTGTGGAAATACCAAGTTACCTGTACACCAGGTCGTTGGTGGAGGATTCATCAAACGAGTAATCGAAATGGAAGAGCTGGTTGTCGAGGTACTTGGTGAGGTCGACCTTCTGCTTGGGCTCGTGGAACAGGAGAACTCCTTTCCCCGGCACAGTCACCACGTCAATCTCCTTCCTGGTCACCTCTGTGCAGGAAACGTGCAAACAGCCAGGCACAAAACAGACTGCAAACCAATTCCTAAATTTACTTTTTTTTTTAATGAATTAATGAAATTGGTAACACACGCACACTTTAGAACCTATTCCAAAAGGTCAAATGCCAAACTGGTAATTAAGAGTACTGAACAGTGTTCTGTCCACTTTAACAGCCAGTGTGGAATTACTCCCATGTTACTCCAGTTTGGACACCCACCTTTTTTGTTTAGAGGCCGCTTGCGAACACACACACAAATTCTGTGGAGTTCAACCTGAGAAAAACAAAATATAGAAAGTTATGTAAAAGGTTTTAGGACATACAGAAAGTATTCAGCATTCTTACAACCCTTCTTTACATCTCTGCGGTAAAACTGGCGAGGCACTGACGTAGGCAGGAGTCTAAATACGTTTCTAAAGTTAAGGCCATCTTGGACCCGCCCATACTGAGTAAATGTATGAAGGGTCTTGGTCAGTGAGGAGTAAGAACCTAACTGTGACCAAAAGACCTCCAGAAGTCCTTTGGAGATATGAGAGAACAAGGGGCAGAGGCACATGCCAACAGGGCTCCCGAGTAGGACTCACGCAGCAACCACATTTGAGGTTACAGCATAGTCCAGAATAGTGCCAAGTACTGAATACTTATGTAAATGAGACATTTCAAATTAGGATTTTTAATAAACATACCTCATCATGGATTATTATTTCAGAATAGAAGCTCAGAACACACAAAGTTTGAAGACACCTACTCTTACACATCCACCTCTGCCCACCCAATTTCCACATTTTAGAATAAGAATTTAGACAGCACATGGAGTTATTCAGTTGCCCCGAACAACCTCGCTCACTCTAGATTCTTCAAATCAGCACCCCTGGCCTGGCTGAGCTCTGAACCTGCCCACCATCTCGTCAGCCCGTACAATACACGCTACATGAGGCAGCTAGCTGAGATGCCTCGACAGGTTGTCAAAGGTTGAACACCTGGTCAAGGGACCGACGTTCCAAGTAATATTTGCTGTAACTAGTTAAAGTGGGTGCCTTTGCTAACCAAGTCAATTCAGGCATGTCCAATCCATTTACTAGGAGTGCATAAAGAAAGTGCCACTATTTAAAAGGATTTGATGTTGCAGATTCCAAACGTGCTTTTAACAGAGGATCTGAGACTCAACGACTTACGGGGTCCGTCAGAGACAGAGGAACTTTCTCCAGCGTCTCCCGGTACTCCTCAATCATCTGGTAAAACTGCTTGTTAGGTCTGTTCATGTCACCATACTAGAAAAACACAATAAACCAGTCAAGTTAATACACTGCATCTCTTCCAGAAAGTCTAACTTTTTATACACACACACACACACACACACACACACACACACACACACACACACACACACACACACACACACACACACACACACACACACACACACACACACACACACACACACACACACACACACACACACACACACCTTTCCTTTTTTGACCTGAGTCTCAGAGATTTTAGTTGAGACGGACAAGCGTTTGTTTACTTTATTCACTTCAGGAACTCTGGAAATCCGTTGATCTAAGACCAAAGTGGAGAGACAGGCGTTATATTATGCACAATTAGCATCACTCGCCAACACCACACAGAACAGATTCGGGCTAAAGCAAACACCCTCCGTAACAAACAGACATCTCCACTCTGATCTTACAGCATTAGCACAGATCCACTGGTAAACAGGGCAGTTAAAACGCAAACATGAGCCAGAAGCACGTTTCCTACTTGCAGTGGGCACAGCAGCGACCTTCCCAGACTCGCTATCAGACGCAGACTCACTGACGGGCAGCAAAGACGAGGGCATCTTGACACTCTGCTTCTTCTGTAGTCCTGTTGTCCACATCAGTGGGACACAAATAAGACTCCACCGAACTGCTCAGGTTGCACAGCCAACGCTGCCAGCCTCAAAACGGACCACTTCCGGGGTCAGCTTCACAACCTGCTTAATCTGACGCTCAATAGTGAAGTTCTCCCCCACATGAGTAACGCTTACTTGGCACAGAGCCTACATGTGCAGCGTGGTGAATTATCTAACAAACCAACCAGACGACTGTGTTCACTATTCTAGTGCTCACTGACGGCACCCCCCCAGCCCAGTGACATCACAAGGATACCAGCCGTTGTTCCGGACAAACAAGCAAAGTGGGAAAATTAATGGAACTTTACGTAGCTGCTATGCCCCCCCCCTCCCCCCAATGTCTTCGATTTAATTGGGATTTTAAGTAGGATTTCCATGTGTTAAAAATGCTTTAACACATATGCATTAAAAGTGCATCTGTAGTGCATACGTCAGAATCCCAAACTCCAAAAAGTCAGCACACTCACCTGAAGGTCTGGGAACAGCAGACGAGGGCAGATCCTGTCCGTGGGCGTCCTCGGCAGTCGGCCGGAACAGACACGTCTGCCGCGTGGTCATCCTTCTGTGACCTAGGAGGAGGAGACTGGTCATTGAGCACCATAGGCACATGCGCAAACCTTCTGATGTGGCCCGATCATCCGCACGTGCATGCCTAGGACACTAATGACCAGGTTAAGAGGGCGTGGCTGAACACAGGTGGACTGAAGCGAAGTCACGCTCCGGATCTTAACTGTAGATGAGAAAGGAAGATAAATGTGTGTGAAGCACACTTAAACCAAAAAAACCCCAAACCATTTTGCTATGCAACAGGACAGTGTGCAGAAGGGTGAAGACCAAACACCATGATCTGTATTTGATTTGAAACAATCATGATTTTTAAAAAGCCCCAACAGTGAGTGTGGATGGTTTAAGAATCCAGGGTGCGAACAGTGACTCGATTACATACATCTGAGTTGACTACACTCAACCTCAAACACTCAAGTGTGGCATGCGCTGCATTTTTGTGGTACTAACGTGGTAACTAGCGTAGTACTAACAGGTTTTCAAATATAAAAATGTAAGAAATACTGAATGCAAATATTTGTGCTGTGTTGTTTAATGGCTTTTTAATTGTATTTTCCAGTGCTTTACAAATAGTTTCTCTCCAATCATGCTTTATCTGAATAGTTGCCAAATAACTGAGTCTGCACTAAACATAATCGTGGCAAAGTGTTACACGTTCATTGATGCACTACATTTCCTAGGAAATCATCGTCATCATCCCACCCCTGGTCAAAAGGAACAAAACATGCAGCACATGCAAACCTGGATCCGCCGAGAGAACTCCTGGAGCAGAGGCTTCAAACAGGAAACACATGCAAAAGTTATTCAGCTACGCATGAGGGAGAAAAACACACCCTGGATGTCTATTAAAACACCTGGAGAAACATCACACCATGCTGCTTACGTTCTGGAGGAGCAGGGATCTTAGATGCCCTCGAAGGGAGCTCAGACTTCTGCAAAGAAAAGAAAACAGATGACCATAAGGTGCAGAACAGGCAGTGACCAAGCTGTGCTCGTAAACGCTCACTAAACAGGTTACGTTATAAATTACATCTCTGTACTGGCTCTATACTGTAAGTGCATCATCAGATATAGCCAACAACTTTAGGAATACAACAGGTTAAGCTGCTCTCACTAGTACTCACCTTCTCAGCTTTAGGAGCTGGTGCAGTGCTGGAAGTGGAGGCAACAGGACGTGATGTTTGCAGGTACTGGATTAGATCGGTGTTAAGATTACACATTTCACCGATTTCGATCTAGTCAATACAAACAAAGTCATGTGAGAATTACAGTCCGAGTCTCAGCAAACAACCAAAGTACAGACTTCAGAAGG
Organism: Electrophorus electricus; assembly: GCF_041902795.1. Lineage (NCBI taxonomy): Eukaryota > Metazoa > Chordata > Actinopteri > Gymnotiformes > Gymnotidae > Electrophorus > Electrophorus electricus. The sequence continues at coordinate 18,620,788 of NC_137516.1, forward strand.
GACACGGCACACCTCTTTGCCTTTGGTTATGTTCTTCTCGGTCCACTCCACGTGTACGGTGCACTTGGTGGCGTCAACAGACTTCACGGTGGCGCTGTGCACCCGCCCTTCACGAGAACACAAGTGAGGATACCAGCTGAGCCACACAGGTGAGGGCTAATGCATGAGTGACATCCTCACCACTGCTTCAGACACTACCAGACTCACAACGCCCCAGAGTCACGGGGAAAACGCATTAACGTTACCAAAACACAACAGAGTGGTAGACAGCAACTCATAACGTCGTTATCTTAGCACTCATAACGTCGCTAGACAACGTTAGCCTAGCCTAGCTTAGATATGAGTTCTCTTACCGTCACTGCGACTGATCTTGACAGCGAGCCCGACGAGAAGCTTGGCTAATGCTACGTCCATTTCGGCTAAAACCCGTAATCAGAAGTTCTTAAAATCCCGTCTGCTGGATATGGATGTACCTGAGTAGCTACCCAGCACACGGTCCGGCCATACAAAGTCCAAACAGACGCCCAACCGCCAAGCTGTTCAAAATACGTCAGCGGAAATGGCTCCTTTAACCGGAAACAGGATGGAGGCGTGCACTGACGCTGTCCAATCAGAACCGCGCGTAAGACTCGGACCCCAAGTCTGCACATGTCTCTGTAAGCATGAGACATGCAGTGTGCGGGGACGATGACACTGTTACAGGGTTAGGGTTGGGTTGTGTGGGGGACGAGGGCACTGTTACAGGGTTAGGGTTGGGTTGTGTGGAGGGATGAGGACACTTACAGGGTTAGGGTTGGGTTGTGTGAGGGGACGAGGACACTTACAGGGTTAGGGTTGGGTTGTGTGGGGGGACGAGGACACTTACAGGGTTAGGGTTGGGTTGTGTGGGGGGACGAGGACACTTACAGGGTTAGGGCTGGGTTGTGTGGGGGACGATGACACTGTTACAGGGTTAGGGCTGGGTTGTGTGGAGGGATGAGGGCAATTACAGGGTTAGGGCTGGGTTGTGTGAGGGGACGAGGGCACTTACAGGGTTAGGGTTGGGTTGTGTGGGGGGACGAGGACACTTACAGGGTTAGGGCTGGGTTGTGTGAGGGGACGAGGGCACTTACAGGGTTAGGGTTGGGTTGTGTGGGGGGACGAGGGCACTTACAGGGTTAGGGTTGGGTTGTGTGGGGTGACGAGGCCACTTACAGGGTTAGGGTTGGGTTGAGAGGTTGCAATAAAACCGTGGGACTGGTAGCAGTATTAACCAGTAATGCACAAAAGGAAAATGTGCAGATGCGTAAACAGAGAATATTACTGAAGTACGCTAAACAAGTTACAATACGCAACTATACTATTTTATTACTTTATTTACTTTATTTACTTTATTTACTTTAAACGCAAGTTGCAGTTTCACAAATTACCACGAAGGGGCAGTCTTACACTGAACGCTGACTCGTCTCCACTGGCCACAAATGCCCACTAATCTCTGAAATGTCTGATTTTGTCCTCATCACCTTTTGAGAAATGGATGTGCATTTCTGTTTCAATTGGGTAAAGTGTTTCCTAAAGTGTTCATAATAATAATAATAATAATAATAATAATAATAATAATAATAGTAATAATAGTAACACCATATATATATATATATATATATATATATATATATATATATATATATATATATATATATAATGCATGCACGTGTGTATAATTTATAATTTATTTTTATATAAATGTTTTTTATTATTATATATTATTAATTATACAGTATAAACCCTATTACACTGGTTTATTTAGATATATTTAACATTTTTTCCTCTTATTTTCTTCCTGTTTTGTCGGTCATATCTTCTCAGAGACACTGAATAGGCTGTGATGTTTGTGGTCTAGATTGCCACTGAATGGGTCTTGTATCGTCAGTGCTTCTGCAGTCTGAGCCATAACACCTCCATGTGAATCTTAATTACACACACTTTATGGCTTCCGTGCCCTCGCGCGGAGGCCCTCGCGGATCCAGGACTTACTACTACCTTTCATTCGAAAAGCTGACTGTCGGTAGGTCAGTAATCACACAGCTGATACGTATGAAAATGGACTAAACTCAACTGTTTCGCAATTCAGACCTCCAAGGAACTACATGCGATCCCCCTGGATGTGTGTTAGTGCAGGCACGCTATGTGCGGGAACAGACACGCATCAGACATGCATGCACATGCACATTAAACAGGCAGGGGGCATCCGGTGGTCGAGACGACCAAGCAGACCGTTTTCTCATTTATAAGGAGGGAGTAATCAGACGCGCAGAGCCGTTTGCTGCTGCACGATACTATGGTACCCCTGAAGCCAGATAAATAAAACGATCTTTGCATGGCAAATACCAGTTTATTTAAATATTTGTTTTTCCCTGTCAGATAAGAACGCATTTTCATTTTGGAATCTGTGCCAAATCGATACCTGCAGCGTTGAGTCTTTGATTGGAGAAACAATATCAGTGCCGTTGTGTGGACTGGCTGCTGATGAAGGGTGTGCTGGAATAGAAATCTGTAGGAATGTTAGTCATATTTACGGTTTAGTGTTTCACACACGGAGCTTTCTCGCTGTGGTGATTTTAATCATAGCCCGAGTAAGATGCTTTAGTAATTCATATGTGAGGTACAGCATGCATGCGGCTCAGGCCAAGGTTTCGGTGGAGCCGTGTCCGGTTATTTGGGGACACGCGACTACTTCTCGTCTCTGCTCGCTCATTTTGAGATCACGCTGACGTAATGTAAAACGCAAGCTCGCCTTCTGATTACAAGGCAACGTCATCTCTGTCCTAACCTGCTTGACCGCAGTGTGTGTGCAGTGCAGGGTAATTACCGTGTGTCTCTTACGCACACACGCAACGGACGCGTCACAGGCGCTCGCATGTTGTGAACACACGCACACGCACACACACACACGCACACACACCGCGGCTTGGAACCTGCTGGAATTCATTATGGTCTGGTGCTGATAGCCGGGTGCGCTTGTCACGGGGAGGCTAGGAGCATGCCCAGACCGCTGTGGTTGCCACGGAAAGTGGCGTGGTCGCATTTGCACAGTGCTAGTGGCTCTCCGAAAAGTGCTTCAAAGCCTGCTGTGTCTGCAGGACGCATCATAGTATTTATAGATGGATAGATATAACTTAAATATTATACAATAGTAGTTTTACCTGTACCTGATTCATTTTACTGTGAACACTAAAACTATATATATATATATATATATATATATATATATATATATATATATATATATATATATATATATAACTAGTAATCATTACAACAATGGGAGTTTAATTACAGAAATATTATTTTAACCACAATAACTGATCATATGGGTTTCCCGCCTAACCGGCTGATTTGAGGTACAATATATGACTATTTTACTGGGATTTCACTGTGTAAATAATGTCGATTTAATCAATGTAAATATATCCATGTAAAAACAAGTGCAACTCTAATTTTTTAACACAACACAACGATACGCAACTGTACCATATGTCACATATGGCTGAACATTTTATTTAGTTTTAAACGTTCTGTTATACAGGTACAATAATTCCACAGAATTTCACATGCCTTCTGCACAACATGAAAGACTGAAGTGTGGGGAGCTGAGTGTGCATGAGCCTTGTGCATTAAGCCTTGTCTGGTGAACCAGCCAGAGGTCATGGCACCGCAGGCGCCTGAGCAGTCATGCGGGGCATGTGCAGTGGGAATGGCGGGGGCTCGCTGTCCCAGCTAGACTCCTGCACTGTCTGGGTGGATCCGACGAGGTAATGCCACTTAAGCACGTCTCATCCTTCTTTTGTGACCGAGAAAGCGTGTGCTAGTCCATGCTTTACATACCTTGTTTACCGACAAGGTCGACAGCTGCAAAGGAGAGAAAAGAGTGCTTGGCACGTTTAAGGGGCCACAAAGCTCAGAGAAGAATCTGGAGAAAGAAAGAGGTGAAATACGAGGCTCTGCTGCCAGCACAGGCCAGAGGTGGAAACTCCACGACATCGCTCAACAGCTCATAGTGTCCGAGTGAATGGTGCTGCTTTTAAAAGAAATTCCCAGTGCAAAAGGAATAACAGCTTATCAGACCGACTGTTGAAGCGTATTATGTGGAATAAGTGCGTTTTTCTGTGTTCAGGGCCAGAAAGACTTCCCTTTTCTGCACTTACCGGCTCATTACATGAGTTCTGTAACCCCATCAGGACAGTATAAAGCCCCGGTAGTTCAGGACACCACTGTTTAGGTTAAGAGACATGCAGCTGTTTAAAAGACTCTGTACAATAATAACTCAATAGCGATTCTATAGAAGGTCTTTGTTCTAAAGTTGATTGTAGTCGTATCCATTTTCATTTCTGCCTATCAGAGAGACTCATCTGGGTTCACTGGTGATGTTTCCTCCAAGGGACATAACATGCCATTTCTGTTTTTGTTGTGCAATGCACCTCTGTCACCGTTGTATGAACTTGTAATTAATTATATTATGTTACTATAATTAATTACATGGCAGTAAGTGATCTGCTGGTTTATGGCTATTAAGGTATTGTTGTCTTATGAGAACCCAGGCTGTAACAGTACTGTCTTAAGACCTAAATGACTCTTCAGAAAATGACAGATGTTGGTTCTTAGTATAATATATTTAGAAAGCAGACTGTCATATTTACAACCTATTGGCATACTACCCTTCCATTAAAAGAAGACAGTGTTTTACCTGTGTGCATGTGTGTGTTTGTGTGTGTGTGCATGCGCACTGATAAATAGACCCTGCTTCAGCTATGGAACAAAGCTCCTTGCCCCATTATAACTCTGCCACGGCAGACGTTGCGCTGTTATCATGGTGATGGAGTTGTTTATGTAACTTCTTTTCTTGCCTGTGCCTACCATAAGTGGACATGCAGATGGCGTCGGGTGGTCAACAATGCAGTTTGTTTACTGTTTGTCAACAATGCAGTTTGTTTACTACTGAGCTTCAAAAGATGTTAGATGTTAGCAGCTTGTGAATGTTTTGTGTGAATTTTTAATTGGCATCTGAGCTGTTGTTTGAGAATAATTTCCCTCCTGAATCAGAGCAATGAAAGTCATCACTGAGTGAATGACTCTCACGTTTAACACGTAGAACCGCCTCAGGTCCGACATCACACAAACTCCTTACTGTCAACTAGCACGCAGACTAAACCCAGTAATGTCATTTAACATGTAGAACCGCCTCAGGTCAGACTCCTTTCTGTCGGCTAGCACACAGATTGACAGGCCCAGCCCCTTTAACATAACTGGTGAAATATGGTGTCACTTGTGATATGTTTAAACACTATACAACCTCTCTACACCAGCATGGGAAAATGACTCCCTCACTCATCTCGTGTCATTGTCTCAAAGAACAGTTCGTAAATCACGTTAATGTGACACTAAGGATTACCCGTAAATCCTGTTGGAACCTTCCAGTCGCCCAGGACACCACCTACCAGGAGTCACGGCATTCCACGCCAGCCAATTACTAACACACGTCCGCTTCAGAACAGCGGAAAAGATGCAATTACACTGTCCCGACAGGCCGGGTCAAAAGCAATGGTCTCCATCACCTGAATCCGATTAGAGTCTTTTTTATTTCCGTGCACGTGAAGGGAACGTCTCTTTCCTTAGCTCACAGTAAACAAATGCAGTCGCGGAGTATCTGGGATGAATGAATTTGACAGTTCATTCCCTGAAAGGAAACACATGTGGAAGAGGAGACAAGCAGAAATGTGTCTGGAAGAGCTCTCCCTCGCTAATGTGCTCATGCCTGCAGGGGCAGCAGACAGCCCCTCACCTCCCAGACCCCAGCTGATGCCCGAGTCGTCCCTGCAGGGGCAGGGCAGCTAGAGGCAGCGCGTCAGCCAGCCGCTTGGTGGCGCTGTAAAGGGCCTAACTCCGGTTCCTGCTGAACTGAGCCAGTGCATGTTTTGTCAACTGTTATCAGCTCAGTAGGCACAGGAGGTTGAGCCCAGTCTTCACCCACAACACCTCCTTCTCCTGCCACCGGGGGGCAGACCTCAAAGGCTTAGATGCTGGAACATCCATGTTACTCGTTCCAGCGTGTCCATCTGAGAGTTCACCTATTTTAGCCGTGGTTCGCTCTTTTGTGCTTTGCGACTATGTTAGCCCCAGATCGCTGGATCCCCGGATCCCCGGATATCTTTCGTTGCAGATCACTAGGTGCTGTGGTGACATCTGTGTGAAATCACCTAAATTTGTTGCTCTCTTACACTGCACAGTGTCAAGACCAGAAGGTCTGTGGGCACGCTGACATTGGCAAGGCCTTGTCAACTTCAGATTTATTATTATTTTACACTGTAGCACCCTGGATCTGAACCCATCAGAGACATTGTGAGGACACTTCTTGACACACACCTATGAATGTTTTGTTTATTATGGTGTATTTTACCTTATTCTAGTGAACCTGATGTTTCCCATTCAGGTTTGCTCTCATTGGAACAGCCAGATGTGATACCATGAATAATTCCTTGCCCTGGTCTCACGTGACCTGTCTCATCATGGGTTGTTTTACATCTGTGCCAGTCCACATGAATGAGAGACTTATATTTCCCCCCATGGAAATGGCAGAAACATAAAACCTCTGTGGGCATATGATATATTGACATTAGTAATGTGGTCTTTTTGAAGTTCAGCTCATTCATGTCTCTGTAAACAAATCTTTTGCTGTCTGGGCTTCAGCTCCTGGTGCACACGAAAGTGTCAAGTGGCTTCGACAATTGTGGCTCTGCGATAATGTGCATCAAAGATTTTTTTGTTCACCAGGAAAGACTTGAGTTGAGTCTCATCCGTTCAGAGCAACTGCAGGATGTTGGCACATGTGAAGTTAAAACAACAGTGAAGCGCATCGTCTGAAGTCTCTATACCCCATTCAGTCAATGTATTCAGGCTTTGGCTAAGTGCCTACTTGACCAGACCACCTTGCTTGAAAGGAAGGGTGGTGTGTTTATAAAGTGCCTCAAAGGAAGAATACTGATCCAGCAACAGTTCCCTCCCCTGTAGTAATAACCGCATTCAGTCAGATATAAAAGGAGACTTTACCTTACATTAGGGTTGGAACTGGGAGAAGATGTAAATGTGCTCCCTGCCTTGCTTGTGAGTGTTTGTCCCCATGGATCACCAGGTCACTGTGTGTGACGTGTTCCGGGCTGTCACGCAGCAATGTCGCCAGTCCCCAGCACGACCTGCAGCTTTTCGCTGCCTAGTGATTGTGCCTCAGAGGAGCGGAACTTAGCCACTGTGAACATGGAACATTCCTGGAACTGTTCACAAAGCGAGCCAAGTCCTGTACCTCACAAAGCCCCATGGGCTGCCACGTCTCTGTTCTACCCGCAGGTCCAGGGTGCAGCCACATCGCTTCTCTTCCCACAGGTCCACGTCTCTGCCCTAACCGCAGGTCCAGGGTGCCGCCACGTTTCTGCCCTACCCGTGCGGAACCCCTCTGGCTTGGTGGATCTCTCTCCCATCCCACAACAAAAACAGAAACAGCCTGTGAAGACTGTAAACAGGCTGTTAAGTGAGCCCAAGCCACTAGAAGAGTCTGGATGTGGACAGCAGCTACACACACTGGGGCTGGTTTTCACTGGTGTTGTATTTACTGTGCTGTATGATACTCAGATGAGCTTTGTGAGATCATGGTATGGACTTCATGCTCACAATAGAGAATTCACAGAAGGGAAATGTTAACCAATCAATCTATATCAGATGGAGAAAAGTGCTTTAAAGCACCGAAGAAATGTTTTTTTATTAGGCCAATAAAATATTCCATGGACCAGTTGCATTGTCAGATTCTATATTTTCTTTACCTTAAACTCCCCTCAAACTGCCCTTAAATCTTGCCCCTTAAATGTTCTAAAGTGATCCAGAATCATATCCATATGCCTAATGAACTCATTAACACATTTTTTTTTCTTCTTGTGCACGCTGGTGCATCAAAGAAGTAGAGTGATCATTGCAATGCTTTCCACATGGAGTTTTCAAAGACTGCCTCGAGTACAGAAGCCACAGTCTTTTCATTACTGTGAGCCCACATACGTCTGAGTGGCACCGCACCCCCGGGTCCCGATCCAGATCTGAAAACCGCAGCCATCCGTCCGAGGGTGAGTGTTTATGCTCCGAGATGTATGAGAGACGTTCGGGGCTCAGTTTGTGAGCCATGCGTAATGTATTGCTCTCAGTCTGTGTTCACTGAAGAAGCCATTTGAGCGCTTGGATATGGTTCACTCTCGGCACAGTGGACGGAGTCTTCAGGGCAAGCCAAGGGGGGCCCAACAGCAGCCTGTGAGGTCTGCCTGAAGCCTGGCGGGGACAGAAGCCCGCTGTGGCGGTCGGAGGCGCCAGGAGAGGACGATCTCTGGGGCCTTTGCTCATCGAAGAGAATGGCCTGCAGCTGGTTGGAAATCCCTGGCAATGTGATTTTCTGATATAGTCCCAAATCACTCTGCCAGGAATCCCCCCAGCTGCCCCAGAGAGGTGGGGGAAGGGAGGAGAACCAGAGATGCTGGAAGCATCAGCTCACACGCCCAGGCCTGGTCAGTCATCGCCTGTTCATTTCACGTCCGCAAAGACACGCAGGCACACACACACACACACACACACACACACACACATACTCGGATGCATGCTGAGCCTTGCTGAATGCATGTCACATTGACTCATCTTTCATACATGACTAATCACCAGGGCAATTTGCCTAGACTCACCTGAGAAAACAACAGGCTCAATAGATCCTTAGTGGTAAAACGTGGGACCCCAAGTTGTCAGAAGGTCATGCACACAGACGTTTCACATGAGACACCAAGCTGTCAGAAGGTCATGCACACAGACGTTTCACATGAGACACCAAGCTGTCAGAAGGTCATGAACATAGACATTTCATGTGAGACGACAAGCTGTCACAAGGCCATGCACGCAGACGTTTCACGTGAGACGACAAGCTGTCACAAGGTCACGCACACAGACGTTTGACGTGAGACGACAAGTTGTCAGAAGGTCATGCACACAGATGTTTCATGTGAGACCCCAAGCTGTCAGAAGGTAATGAACATAGACGTTTTATGTGAGATGACAAGCTGTCAGAAGGTAATGAACATAGACGTTTTATGTGAGATGACAAGCTGTCAGAAGGTCGTGCAAGGTCATATGCATGTGTCAAAAGGTGTCACGTGCTTTGTGGTGATAAGACAAGGGCTCTTCCCAACAATGCACACATGTATTATTACTATAAAAAAACTCAGTTGCTTGGTGTTACAGCAAACCAAAAATGCAGAGTTGACAAGGTCACTGTGACAGATAAATAATAAAACTCATATTTCAGACAGATCATTTGGGACATTTTCATAATTTCATATGAGATACCACGGTGCGAAAAGGCTCGCAACTCTGCAGTGGCGCCCTGTCTGCAACTTGTTTGCGTTTGCCCTTGGTGCATATGGAGATGTTTAGATGTAGTTGAGTCTCACCAGAGTGGCCCTAGCTGGAGTGTAATTGTGTTACAGGCTGTACTAAGACCTGGAGGGCGCTCCAGTCTACAGCAAATGCAAATGTGCTGATTTCATGAACGGCTAAATTTGTTCCATCAGACTTGTATGACGTTTTCTCAGTGTTCTTTGAAACAGACCAAAGAAACGAAGGCCTTGCTGCTCTGAGGGGGGGGGGGGGAGGGGGTAATCCATAGTACGCAAGACATTTCAACAAACTTACACTTTCTAAAGAAACAAAAGCATCTTTTTTCTTCACAGACAACTCACAATAAGCAGCTTCTGAGAGATTTTCTCCAGATGTCCTTTAACAACATGGTATGAACCTGAAGGGGAGAGAACACACCACTTTATTCAGTCTGAACATGAACTGCTGACAGGCTCTGAAAGAACGCTCACTGGCACAATGTCTCACAAATCAAAGAACGACATCATTGACTAAGTGCAGTTTTCCTTTCTTGTGCACTGTCACAGACGTTTGGAAATACATTAGATGAGCAGCATCTAAAAAGGACTTAACATTTCATTCATCTAGTTCGACTTTGACTTCAGCAGGCATTTAAAAAACAATCCTTCAAAGTGTCACATATATATATATATATATATATATATATATATATATATATATATATATATATATATATATATATATATATACAGACAGACATTTACATGCTGTATGGGTATATACTGTACAGCATATATATTACATGATAGATTTTTTTTTCCATCTATAATAGTTTAATTTAATCTAAAAGTAAATATTAGTTTTAAAAGGGTAACACTCTTTAATCAAACTTTCTAAGCCTAGTGAGCTATAATGTGATTTTGGCTTTAATTGTACACAGACTACACACAAATAAAGGTATCCCTGGTCTGTTTTCATCCACTGGCTGTCACTCCTGTGAAAGCCATTCGGTGTCCTTGAGACCAGAAAAATATTTTCCCTACTCAGTGAAATGGTAGGACCAGGAAATTAAGAGCTCCAGTCCAGAATAAACAAGTATCTTCCTGCGTCCTGTGCTAATACTAAATCTTTTCAGACTGAGACTAAAGTTTTGTCCTTAAATTAACAAGTATCAAGCATGTTTTGATTGGCACAAACTGGCTCATTGATGGTCATGTCCTTCTTTTTCAGCTCAGTCCAGACTACCACTGCAAGTGGTCAACACTGTCAACCATTTTGTGTGAATGTGTACGTACGCTGAGAGCCACTGTGCTGCTGGGAGACCCAACCACCGCACGGTCGTCGTCCACTTGCAGTACCAGCCTGGATTATGTTTCTAAACTCTTTTTACGGAATCTTAACCATATTCCCAGAATATTTGGATGGAAAGCGCGTCCATGACGATACAGATCCACTACTCCACTGGGGATTGGGAAGTCATCTGCTGAATGTTGGGCCAAGTCCAGATCATTCCTGTTGCATGTAAGGACATGGGAGGTTTTTGTCTGCCCAGCCTTCCAAACAGTCGGTTGCCATAACGACGGTGTGTAAGACTGGAACATGATGGGAGACTTGGTGATTTCCCGATGCTTCCAGCTCGAACTGTAACTCGTCAAGGCCGTGGTCTGTCTGACTTTATCCACAGTTTGTGTGGGAGCAACGTCCACTTCCACCCTCCAGTTCCGTATGTCACAGCTCCAGCTAACTCCCAACTTCCTAATCATGCACCTAGTAGTAAAGCTTCAAATTCCAAGAGTGAAGTTATCTTCTACCACCTGGTCTGTTTCACTGCCATCTACCTGTGAGGTTGCCCATGCTGACCGATGACTAAGGGTGTTTAGTGTGCATTCTACCTCAGCTGTACCCCTGAGAAACAGGAGGTCACAGCTAATCTAGGACAGGAGTGCTTAGGTAAATGGGAACACACCGCACTAGTTTTAGTTCATTAGAGATCTGAGGGGCGTTAATATTTGTGACATGAAATTCAGAGAAAAACATCATAGGAGCTTGTTTATGCTAACATTAGCGTAGATAGAGGATAGAATTCTTTCACATGTTCAGTGAAAGACCAAGCTCAGAAAAACAAAACAGACATATTTTCATAGCTTTTTATCTCATAGCCAATATTATTTTACTTTTAATCACCTTAATGAATTAAATTGAATTTTACATAAAATTGTACCTATTCTATGTGTAAGCCATAATATTTAAAATAAACTCAAAATAAATAAGCAAATAAACAGATAAATAAATAAATAAGCACGCAAGCTGTATTCAGTCATAAACCATCTGATCCCAGGTTTTAAAATCTCGAATTAACAGAGTGGAAATGGTGTGTCTTAGCTGTGGCTGAGAATCAAACTTTTTTGTATTTAAAGGTAATAAGAATGTCAGACAGTAACAGGAGGTGTTATAATGTCGGTGCAGATAGACGACTTAATATGCACCATTTAGACTGCTAGTCTCAGGCACCCTACAACATACCACTACTTAACTGTAACCTTAAAGATGATGAAAACACACCTCAAATACATAACTAAATCAGTCAGTACATGCCTGATGATCTGCTCCAGATAGGAGAAGATAGTCTGGCAAAATGTGGGGGAGGAACACTCATATAAGATCACTTTACGCTATCTTAACGCATTTTAAAAAATGTATTTCTTTTTAATGTATGTTCCCAGAAGTAATAGGTTTAATTTTATATTTAAGAGCAAGAGATAACTGTTAAAGAGCCTAACCCTAACCCTAACCCTAACCCTAACCCTAACCCTAACTAACCCTAACCAACCCTAACCCTAACTCTAACACTAACACTAACACTAACACTAACACTAACACTAGCCGTAACCCTAACACTAACATTACCTCCACTAACTCTAACCCTAACACTAACCTAACCCTAACTCTAACACTAACCCTAACACTAACCCTAACTCTAACCCTAACACTAACTCTAACCCTAACCCTAACCCTAACCCTAACCCTAACTAACCCTAACCCTAACCCTAACTAACCCCAACACTAACCCTAACCCTAACACTAACCCTAACCCTAACCCTAACTAACCCTAACACTAACACTAACCCTAACCCTAACACTAACACTAACCCTAACTAACCCTAACCCTAACCCTAACTAACCCCAAAACTAACCCTAACCCTAACACTAACCCTAACCCTAATCCTAACTAACCCCAACACTAACCCTAACACTAACACTAACACTAAACTGGACCCCACAGTAAGTGAGAGTTAAGTTCAGTGGGATTCATCTTATAGAAATATACAAGTAAGTAAACAAACAAATGTTACATTATTAAATAAATAAAAGTTAAACCTGATTACAGTTTTTAGAAGCTAAATAATACAGTAAAATCAAATGTGCTGTTCACAATAGGCAATTAGATATTTATGTGCATTATTTGCTACATTTAATGTCAAAATATTTCTTGGGTTTAAACTGTGGGGGATATTTTGGCATTAATCATACACTTTCTCCTGCTTTTAGCCTTTTTTGATAAACTCATTACAGTTTCCTCCTAGAAAGTGCAGATCTTTTCCCAGAAATTACTTCCCAGAAATAATAATAAGGTACCCTAAAAGCTTGGTGGATGTGCATTTTAAAGTTATGCTGAAGTATAAAATTAGGACATGAACTATTCCCATGACAAGGCGAAGCCGCGGTACCGGCAGCAACACGAACACCTGAGCCGGAGTGTTTTTCCTCCAGGTACCCTCTTTATACGCAGTCACATGCACTAAAAGTGCCAGCAACTGAGATCAACGCTGCCACCTCGTATTTTTGCCTCCATCCAGCACCTGCCGCTGACGGTGCCTGTACTGGAGGTCGGGGAAGCTGCCAGCTTCCGCTGCTCTGACTAGGAGAGACTCAGAGATGTATCAGGCTTCTCCGGCGGCATGGTGTGAAGCTGCCAGGACTGTCCCTGCATACGCGAGAGTGACTGGACTCTGCTCGCCCTGTGCTGGGAGCCCTCGCAAGCCCATGGGCAGGCAATGTATGATGGGAAATTTGTGGGCAGCTGAGGATGCAGGCAAAGTTGAGTGTGTACGTGAGTGTCAGTGTGGGGTGGGAGGGTAGCGTGGAGAATGCAGTGACACGCGCGCGCGCACACACACACACACACACACACACACACACACACACACACACACACACACGCACACACAGAGGACAGGCTAGAACAAAAAGATCACTTTATCCTTTGCACCTTTCCATCTTGGAAATGTTGTTATTGAACTTTTTCCCTTTTTACATGTGATTCCAGGTCCGGTTTTAATGAATGAACTCTGGAAATGATCAGAACATGACATGTGTGGTCTCTGCTGGCCAGAGTTCCACAGAACCCTAACAACTGTGCTGTGCGCTTCTAACTCACTTCTGTGTATTATTTATACACACACAAAAGCATTAATTGAAATGGTTCCTCCATTAAAAACATATTTTTAGCAGATATTTTCCATTTACTGTACATAGTCAATTTCCTGCAGCAATAAAAAAAATATTTTATGAAATATAAAGGTGAATAATACATGCAGTTGGATTTTACACGTGCTACTTTATTTTATACAGAATATATGTAGTGAAGATTTACTTGATTGGCTAAAAACTCAGGAACAAGCCATCATAAGAAATAAAAATCATTTGCTCTAAGGTGCCCAGATTAATGCAATCATTTGGATGGCTTGTGTGTTTTCAAAAGGACCACATTCAAAAAAAGTAAT
>NC_137516.1:18640000-18652500 GCF_041902795.1 Electrophorus electricus
GATATCACTATGTATTCTACAACACAAGAATATGTGCATCCAGGATGTGACTGGGACTAATAACAGGTCATTTTACTGGGCAAGGGGATGTAACACTCTTAACTGTCCCTCTCTAAAGTGCCGGGAAGGCCATCTGACAAAGGAGGGGTCTAGAACCAAACTATAAAAGTGTTATTTAGTCTGGCTGGTTGCCCAGACAGCGAGTGAAAACAAAGTTCACCCTCCCTATCAGACGGCCAGACGGGTAGACCCATACAAAACACTTTCACCTGTAACTCTCTGAATAGGAAATCCACAGCAAAAGACATACGGTGTGTGTGTGTGTGTGAGTGTGTGTGTGTGTGTGTGTGTGGGTGTGTGTGTGTGTATGTATACGCATGCATATGCATATGTGTGTGTGCCTGTGTGTGTGTGTGTGTGTGTATACACATGCACATGCATATGTGTGTGCCTGTGTGTATGTATGTGTGTTTGTGTGTGTGTGTATGTATACACATGCACATGCATATGTGTGTATGCCTGTGTGTGTGTGTGTGTGTACTACGCACGCACGTGCATACATGCTTGCGCATGTGTGAGCGTTGTACATTTCTATTTGCATTTTTGTGAAAAATTCAAGTGAATGAGATTGTGTGTATGTGTATGTGTGTGTGCGTGTGTGAATGAGTCATGCCATACGTGAGATCCCACCCTGCGTGGGAGTGCAGTTTAGCCTGTCACTTGGCTTGTCCTAGGAAGGAGTGCTCACACAAGAGCACTCTTTGTTCACATGGCAGTCGATGGTTATGATACGCTCCCTCCCACCACATCCACTCTCATAAAATGGCAAACGTCGCCTCCATGGGCTTGGCTGATTGAAACATTTAAAATATAATGACCTGCAAATACAGCAAGCGGCAAAGAATGAAACTTAGAGACTTACAATATCACACCGTTTTACAGTCCAAAACCAAGCGCAGCAGTCATACATTTACAATCATAAATGAACGTCTTTGTTGTTCAGTCCGTAGCACTGATGTTCTGCTTTTCTTAAAGCTAATATCTCTCTCACTCTTTCTCTCTCTCTGTTTTGTCTCTTTTCTTTCATGGGATACATCTGCATCTGTATTTACAGTGTACAGACATGAGACAGTTTTAATCCCACTATTTATGGTCTGAAACTGTAATCTGTAATTTAAAATAAAAACAACCCTCCTCCCAACTGAAAACATGCGACTCTCCTGATGTTCATCAAAATCGACCCTGTTCCTAATTAAAAATTCATATGTGCTAGAAATGCGCTCACATGCGTCCTGAAGTCGTTACAAAAAGTTGAGATGGGTCATTTCAGAGGCAGACACGTGGTCACGTGGTCACGTGTGCCTTGTAATTTCCACTAAATGGGGAACATTAGCCTGACTCTTGTGTCTGGTGCCAGTTGGCAGCGTCTTTGGAATCACACAGACGGCCAGTACAAGTACAGCATCTCCACCCCATAACTTCACTTCTGTTTTATTCCGGAGACACACTCATATAGGACTAAGAGCTGGAGTCTGGGGATGAGCCTGGACCAGCGCTGGGCTTAAACACCAGGGCTTAAACCCCGGGGCTGAATGTCTGGCTCAGGGGGTCACTGGCAGTAGAACAGTGTTTATATCCCCCTTTAGACACAAGTTCAGTTCTAACTCATTCCTGCCAGTGAAAGACAACCAGATTTCCTGCTATTACTCTGTCTTAGAGAGTCTCTAATGGATAACCATCAAGTGCTTATGTTAGACACTAATTATTGGTGCAAAATAGTAACAGTGTGTGAGTCTTGCTGGCTCTCAAATATATTGTTGTCTAGGCAATCAAAGAAACAACTTGAGCAGGTCAAAGTTAACTGAGCACATCACATGTAGCAACATGCATCCATCATGCAAACATTGAGATGAACAGTTTTTCTGTATTGATTTATTAAAGTATTGATCACATCGTTGTCTAGAGAAGACATTAGGAGAACATGAGGTGAGGAAAGTGAACCTTGTCCAGTGAATCAGGAAGGTGGGCATGTGTGCATGGCATTAAATAACAACTGTGGAAGTAAATCCTGCTCAACCCATCAGTGAGAAAACGTGGTTTCCCGCACGTATTTCCTAGCTGTATGAAACCAGCACTTTTTATGTCAGTAATCTGACCACCTGTCCTCCATCTTGTTGTGTGTGATATGCCTACGCATGAACGCATGAGAGCGGAAAACCCTTAACCCTTAACCGCTCACCCTTAACCCTTTTGTCTGTGTGGAACTTTCTGTTTGTACCGATGCGGTTTTTTTCCGCACACGTCTAACCTCTTTTTTGTTATCTTCACTTCGG
This sequence comes from Electrophorus electricus, assembly GCF_041902795.1. Lineage (NCBI taxonomy): Eukaryota > Metazoa > Chordata > Actinopteri > Gymnotiformes > Gymnotidae > Electrophorus > Electrophorus electricus. The sequence continues at coordinate 18,642,334 of NC_137516.1, forward strand.
CTCACCGCATGTGGGAGGTTCTGGTTTCTCCGACACGTTGCACATGGCGTAAGGCTTAGGACTGAAGCCATCTGCACTACCAGCCATCAGCAGAGTGCGCATGACAGCTGCGTATAACTGGCACCCACTCCTCCTTAAGTGGCGCGTTTGGACGGTTTGCAAATGAAACGTTGAGTGATGGACTGTGGTTGGGGCGGCACCCTGTCCCAGGGAATCTCTGCCTGTCTGCTTGAGAAACAGGAGTGCTACGGGCTTATCCTTTCCTCTCACGCCCGGTCTGAACACACCTGCGGAAGCTCCACGGGCTGAACACACCTGCGTGTCGTGCCTTTTTTCCTTGGGTTTGCTGTGTATCGGCGTCGGCCGGCGAGCCGCAGAGAGGAAGAGTGGGAAGAGCTCCCAGATTATGGAGGCAGCATGGACTCGTCATCCATGGACCTGACATCTGCTCCTGCTTTTCCCTGCGTTGACCCTTGACCTCTTACACTTCATACCGCTCTAACTGCAATGTTAGCCAGCATGTTGTAAACGCTAATTAAGGCCATGAACCTCGGCATTGTGGAAACATGTCTGGCCTGTTCTCTGCAGTTTGCAGCGCATAGCTGTGGCTGAGAGAGGGAGAAATGAGGGAGACAGACAGAGAGGGGGAGAGAGAAAGAGAGAGAGAGAGAGAGAGAGAGAGAGAGAGAGAGAGAGAGAGAGAGAGAGAGAGAGAGAGAGAGAATCTCTTTTCCAACTTTGCCTGTCATCAGTGTGTGGTCTCTCTGATCAGAAGACTGTCAGACTGAGCCACACTGTAAACTACGCCAGAACTAGAACCAAACACCCGCAACACCCTCGCTTGTCTTCCCAAGCCAATGTGCTATTTATGACAAAAAGAAAGAAAAAAAGCTGCAATAAAAACAACATACATATAGAAGAGTCCTTAAACACGAATGCTCACATTTTCATTATTTCCTGTTGGTTTTGCACTGCAAAATCCACCCAGCATGTATTAGATAGCCAACATTGTTTTCTTTGAAAAATATATTAAAATATATTTTAAAATGATTAAAGGTGAGTAACTACAGTGTACCGTAGTAAACAGATCTAGAGGTTTAGAGAAACTGTAGTGAAGTACACAAGGTTTCTAATAAAAGTACAGAAAATTCCAGATTCCACTCTCTCTCACTCTCTCTCTCTCTCTCTCCCTCTCTCTCTCTCTCTCTCTCTCTCTCTCTCTCTCTCTCTCGCTCTTTCTATATATATATATATAAAAACCTCCTCATACTAATTAGGAAGCACTTTGCTTGCACAGCTGATGAAACACCTTAACCGTAACTAGGTAATTAAATCTACCCTTTTTCAAATGAGGCATTTAACTGTTAAGTCTTTTTATCTAAAGTTAGGTGCTTTTATCTAAAGTTAAGTCCTTTTTATCATTTAATGATTTTGAAAGGGTTTTATTTCATGCTTTTTTAAAGTGCTTTTATTCCATCCTGACTTGACCTGTGCCCTTTATGTCAGGAACTCATGAGCGTGAGCCTGATTGCACATTTCAGGACTAAAAAGGTTTTAATAAGAGCTCCTACCATCTCTCTGATCTATGAACTCCCGACGTCCCGTCCAGGTCACTCGGATCTGCTCCTCTTTTCCTGTTGTCTTCTAGCTCTCTGTTGTTTGTCTTTTGTTATTAGTTTAAACTGGTCTTTGTGTGTTATTGCTCTGGTAAGTTTGGGGCAAATTTGACTGTGCAGCACTTTGGCCAGCTGTTGTTATTTTTAAATGTGCTTTATTAATATTTACATTAAATGAAATACATTAAATATAGTTTAGGAACCATTTTTACTTTTATCAAACAGCAAACATATTACCAGTAGTTTTAGCCAGTCATAGCTGACTGTGGAACATGGCTCAGTAGGATATAACGGATCTGTTCTGGGTCTCTTCAGTTCTGCACGCCAGCATCAGCCACTAAATCTTCATGCTGTGAATCTGGAACTGCATTAGAAAGTGTGTGCACCGGGAAATCTCCATTTCGTGCACTAGGAGATATGGCAGCTTCTTTCCTGACGAGTGAAGGCTCTGCACTCCCCACGGTCCCTCCGACCACATGCTTGGCTGAGGTTGAGCTGATGCAGGTTCCAGATCACGACACGCCGCTGCGGTGCTTCAGCTGCCCTCCAAAGCCTGTGTTCTCCACCGCCACGCCTGGCTGGTGCTCTGACAGCCTGTAAAGACTTTCACTGTAATAATATGACAATGTAGATGAGTTATTGAAGTTATTAAGAACGCCAAAATCCTAATTCAATAACTCCATAACATGGAGTGTGTTTGCCTTTTTCTAAAACGGCACAAAATCCTGAAATTAAATATAATAATAAAATCATCAGCAATAATAATACCACCATCAATATTATCAATATTATTAATAACAATATATTAATAGCACAAATTATATTATTATCAACACCATTTATTATTATTGTTATTATTATTATTATTATTATTATTATTATTATTATTATTATTAATAATAATAATAAAATAATAATAATAAGATGTATATAATATGTAATATGTAATAATATGTATAGATTCAGGCAAAAATAAATCTTTCTTTAGTCCCTCTTTTGTATTTATTTATAAAATAGTATTACATTTTTGGTGGTGGATTCCACATAAAATGTATGCCCTATTCTACTAAATTTCTCAGTCAGAGTTAGAAACATTTTGAAATGGATTTACTTTTTCTTAGTTTACATATATTGTATATCTAAGATACACATATCTAATAAAAAATGTTTATTTTTGTATATTTTTATATGGGGATGGATTTGTTTTAAATCAGAAGAATTAACAGAAGAATAAACTAAAACACAAAGGCTTATATTAAACCGCTATGAATATAATTATGATATTACCCTATTAAGCTTGTTTTCCACCCTTCCCTTAGATAGTTTTTAATTTAACTCTTTCATTAGGACTTGTCATCGGAAGGTTGCTGGTTCAAGTTGCCACTGTTGGGCCACTGAGCAAGGCCCTTAACCCTCAAGTTTTAAGTTTTAAGTTGCTTTGCATAAAAGTATCAGGTAAATGTAAAATGAATTCTTTAACAGATTTCAAAGTTAAACATATAATGTAATCTTTGCAAAATGCGTAAAGCTATTCAATTAAATTTTTGAGTGTTAATGACTGAATAAATTAAATATATATTCAGGCAGTCACTATCATAAAAGTTTAGTTTAGTTGATTTTTGACAAAACACCCAGTGTTTTGGTAGTGACAGAATGTTGTTGGGTTTTTTTTGGTACTGGCTGCAATGTTTCAGTTGTGACCAGACTAACTCCTTTGGCCAGGTTGTGTCATGTAATCTCAACCTTGTTGCTAAATCTTGAATCATTGTTTTATTATTGAAACATTACAAACACAGATGCTCTATGATCAATAACATTTTTCAAGTTAATTGTATAGCAATAGATTCTATCATCTAAATCAATTTATTTCAATGGACAAATACTTTTCAATGTCACTGAATGAAAGGACAGCTTGGTCATCTTACTACAGATGTGGATGGTTTCTAATAATAACTCAGTGGAACTAAGCTTTAAAAAACTCAGTAATTACACTGATAATTCATCTTAAGGTCCCTGAACACGTTGTTAGCTAATGTATCTTCAAAATGTCTAACAAGACCACATACAGTAGAAAATGTAACTGAATTATGAACAGATTATTAAATATGAGGCTTGCACTTCCATTAATAAGATGTTTACTTTTTTAATAGTTAACTTTTACATCCTGTTGTTTTCACATATCAAGATAATTTTAGCACTAAGACATTCTGTCTATTCAGAAATGTAGATTTTCATACATTGCTTTGAAGACTCCTGATCTGGACATGTGCTGTGTCTGACATCTTGTCCGCTTACATTTTTTCTGTTTGTTATAAGGTGCATAACTGTGTTGTGAAAGAGAAGGGTCTTTTAAATATGAGCAGGAACCCTGTGATCATACATAACTCTGCTTCACAAATCGTGTTTTTGGTCTTGGGGAGCAATTTGACAGGTCTGATGTCAACTTCAACCTTTAACCTTTGACAATTGACAATTTTGCTTCCATCCTCTTCACTCTTTGACGTTCTGCTCTAATGTTTGTTCCTCTCACTTTTCCTTGTGCTGGGTCTACTCCTTGGTGTCTGATCACCCTCACTTGAAGAGCTAGTTAGTGCCCTGAACAACGCCTCCATCTCACTCCATCTTTTCATTAACAATCTGTGGTTTTGCTGTCATTTGCTCCATGATTTTCTGACCATTCTTTCTTCACATTTAAACAAATCACGGAAACATTTTAACTTAATATAAATAACTTAAATAAATCTGCAAGTTAAAGTACAACACCATGCAAACCTTTAACTGTCATGGACTATAATCTTTTAGCTTTGAATGACCATATAACTTAATTCTGTTAATTTCATTAAAGTAAATGATTAAACATGGATAAATGATAAACTTTACTAAGTGTTTTGGTAGCGACAAGTTTGCTCAATAGCAATTTTGAGAATAACTCAAACGTTCTAGTCACTACATGGCTAGCAAGCAATGTTTTGAACATCTTTTCACAAATAAAATCCTACAATCCTACAAGACAAAAAAAAACATTTATTTTATTAGAGAAAATGTATTTGTGGTACTGACTATTCTTAATGTTGCACCCTGATTTTTAAAACTTTGGAACATATTTACTTAAAAACAAAGGGACTACTTACCACCTCACATGAAGGACAGGGATGCAACCTCACTTCCAGGTCTAAAACTCAGGGGCGTGGCTAAAACTTGGCTCCGCCTTGGAACTAAAATTCTGTTTTGGTAGTGACATAAAAATGCAGGTCAGCATTGTTTCAACAAAGTATTTTTATTTTAAAATTAAGCTCAATATAAGTCTAAATATAAATCAGATTCCTTTTAAAAGAAGCTGAAAGAATCATTTTTAAAAGTTTTTACACATTATTTTCATAAGTTGAAATTTAGAGGTTACGGTTATGGTTTGGGGCAGCCACACCACAATAGAAAGTACCCCAAAACTGATGACTTTATATATATTTTGCTTATCTCTATATCAGTTAATAACTCAGTTTTAAATACATAATTGAATCCATGTAAATATCTTCATTGTTTTCACTGTACATTTATTTTTACTGTTTGAATTAATTCGGTCCTTCCACATGAATGAATGGACCTTCCACATTTGGTCACATTGATCTAGTTCTCACTGATGGCTTATTTTATTTTTTTAGCAGTATAAAGACATTTTCAAGCATTTGCCTTTTTTTCTTTGGTTAATTTGAAAAAGAAACGCTTAACCTTTGTGTCTATACCCAACTGTCCCAACACTGAAACACTGAATTATCAAAACAACATTCAGAAAATATACTGTCACATCTTTTAAATCTTAAGACTTAAATATTTTTTGTGCATATATTGAGATCTAATAAAGCTGTTTCATAGTATTTTTAAATTCAGTTTCTAATTTTTATTTTCAAAGATGTCTTTCAGTTTTAGATTAATTTAATATATTTATTTACATCAAATAACATATTTAATCCCAAAAACATTTATGCTCTACATTACCATATGGTTATATATACAAATATACCATTCAAAGCAAATAAAAGCCTCAAATTCTGCATTAAAAGAGCCATTCATAAGCTCCCAGCACATAGAATGATCTCTTAATAAATGTCTTTTTTTTTTTTAGCTTTTGACTGCTTTTCTAAAATTAATTTAGCCTAAAATCAATATGACCTCTCATGAGTAACATATCAAACCCTACTGCATTTTCTGATTTCTGCAAGGTCTTTATTAAACAATCCTAAATTGGTTGGGAGCTCGGACCTAGCTAGCCCCGAGCTTTCTGAGAGCCTTCGCTGTGATGGCATGGCATGCTGTGGAAGGACTTCTAAGAGGACTAATGCACATTCATACGTGCCCCCCACATATGGCCACATATGGCCTTCCTTTAATGTTTATATGCGACCTTCTGCTCAAAGACGCGAGGACTTGGAGAACGCAGAGGAGGCGGGTGGAGCTCCCAGTGTCTGTTTCTTGTTGTTCATAGGGGCATGCGATGCCACATGCGTCTCCTAATCAGAGCATGACCTGCTCCATGGCTTCAGAAGTAGAGGGAGCACAGCAGTGGCAACACACGACACAGACCACTGACATGAAGGGGCGAGGCAGTGCTGGTGCTCTCTGTACGGCCCTTTAATTGGGCAATAAGGGAGTCGTGGCAACGGCGTCATGCAAGCTTGATTGGAGTCCCCTGTCCTCTGAGTGGGGTTCAGTTTGGGTCAGGCGCGGCTGATGGGAGTGCCATGCTGGGTAGGAGAAGTGTTCCGGCCCTTCTCTCTGTCCAGCTGGGTCTTATTTCCTCTCCTCTGAGGGGAAAGAGCAGGAGTGTGAGTCACCCTCCGCCCCACACCGTTAGCTGAGTAGATACGTATGGCAGGAATGCCAGCCATTGTATGGCCAAGCCGACTATGAGATCCAGGCTTGGTGGCCTTCCCACACGGGGATGATCCTCAGGAACTAGACATCACTAGACTGTTGACATCAGCCAGCTGGATCACAACCCCCCCACCTCCTCTCTCTCCCTCTCTCTCCCTCTCTCTCTCTCTCCTTCTCTCTCTCTCTCTCTCTGCCTCTCCCTCTCCCTCTCTCTCCTTCTCTCTCTCTGAGTGGAGTCTTACCTCTCAATCTTCACCTCAGAGACCAGCTTCAGCTCATGGAAGGAGAATACAGTAATGATTTGTTCAGTCTGTCTATCTTTCTCTGCATGAATTAATGAATTATGAGTAAGCCTATAGTAAATAAATATATTATTCAGATTCCATCTTTGGACCAGAGTATTAATCATTCCAAAAGGATGATAACTAAATTACATTAATTTATTTCATCAATTACCTCAATATATAGAAACAGTCAACATTGTAATATAGTACACAAGCTTTGCAAATAATTATATACATAAAAAAAACTCCCTCTCCCCGGGGCGGACTTTTTTCCTTCAAGCTCGAGTCGTCTACCAGAGAGGGCCCTGCGTAGTATCTTAGCTGTTCCCAGGACTTCAATCTTCTGGACGGAGATCTCAGATGTGCTCCGATTACCACGGGATCCACAACTGACTTCACTCTTTTCCAGCTCTTCTCTCAGTCCTTGGTATTTCTCAAGCTTTTTGTGTTCCTTGTTCCTGATGTTGCTATCACTCAGGATCACCACATCTTTCACTACAGCCCTCTTCTGCTGTTTGTCCATCACTACTGTGTCCAGTTGGTTATCCATTACCATCTTGTCTGTCTGTATCCGGAAATCCCACAGGATCTTAGCACGGTCATTTTCCACCACCTTTGGCGATGTGTCCCACTTAGACCTTGGCACTTCCAGCACAGATGTTTCTGTAACCTATGTCATTCACTTGGTTATGGTGTTCCATGGACGATCTGCCTTCTGGCATCTTGCATCCCACTGTTATGTGCTGGATTGTCTCAGGGGCATCTTTGGACAGCCTGCATCTGGGGTTCTGTCTGGTGTGGTAGATCCAGCCTCTATTGATCTGGTATTCAGAGCTTGTTCCTGTGCAGCCATGATTAGTGTCTCTGTGCTGTCCTTCAGTCCAGCCTTTTCCAGCCATTGGTAGGATTTCTCCATATCAGCCACTTCCTCTATCTGCTGGTGGTATATACCCTGCAGGGGTTTTTCCTCCCATGATGGTTCCTGTTCCTCCCCACTTCCATCCTACTCTGGTTTCTGCTGTCTGAGGTACTCACTAAACAATTCATCACTTGGGGCCATCATCCTGATGTACTCCTGGATCTTGGTTGTTTAATCCTGGATAGCGGCTCTGACGTTTACTAGTCCTCAAACCCCCTCCTTCCACTTAGTGTCCAGTCTCAGAGTGCTGGATTTGGGATGAAACCCTCTGTGCATTGTGAGAAGTTTCCTTGTCTTTATGTCAGTGGTTTCTATCTCCTCCTTAGGCTGACTTATTATGCCAGTGGGGTACCTGATGCCTGGAACAGTGTAGGTGTTGATGTATTTGATGCCTGGAACAGTGTAGGTGTTGATGTATTTGATGCCTGGAACAGTGTAGGTGTTGATGCATTTGATGCCTGGAACAGTGTAGGTGTTGATGTATTTGATGCCTGGAACAGTGTAGGTGTTGATGCATTTGATGCCTGGAACAGTGTAGGTGTTGATGTATTTGACGACAGGTAGAGTGTAGGTGTTGGTAGGTGTTGATAGCTCAGATCTTGTTCCTCCCATTCAGACTTCTCACGACTCACTCTGATAATTGGTAGAGTGTAGGTGTTGCTTTCCTTGTGTCCGCTCCATGATTCCCATTTGTCTGTGGGATCCTGAGGTCCTTGTAGTTGCTCTCAACATCTGTTCTGTTATCTTCTGGTAGTGTGATCTCCTCTGTTCTCGCCAGCTTCCCTCTCCTTGTAACCATCCAACCACACGTTTCCAGTCTGAATGACATTCCGATGTCGTTGCTGTACATCCTAGATGGATTAGTGAGTCAAAGTATAGTTCACTTCTGGCATACAGTCTGATGTCCTCCATGTACAGGAAGTGGCTGATGGTTACTCCATTCCATATCCAGTATCCGTAGCCACTCTTGGTGATGATCTCACTGAGGAGGTTCAGGCCTATGCAGAACATCTGTGGGGTCAGGGCGTCTCCTTGGTAAATCCCACACTTGATGGTGACTCGTGCTATTGGTCTGAAGTGGGTTGTCTTCAACAGCTCCATTGAGTCCTTGATGAAGGCTCTTAGCTTCTTCAGCCAATAGGTGTGGATGATGTCAGGGCCTGGATCTTTCCAGCTCTTCATACTTGAGACACTTTCTTGGATATCTGATAGTGTGGTGGTTAGTGTAACCATAGTGCATATATGTAAATATATGCATTTTAAAAATAATTTATTTACAGGACACAATCATTTTTATAAAGCTGTGATCATATAGGATAGCTGTGACCATGCAAGAACCGCATTAGTAATTCCAGTGTTTGAGAAATGGGTGATGAGTATGTTATGGTTAATAGTGTCAAAAGCAGCACTTAAATCTAAAAGGAGGAGAATACTCAAACAGAATCAGTAGAGAGAAGGAGATCGTTGAGAAGATGTAAGAGGACTGTCTCAGTGCTGATGTATGTAGGACAGGAGCCAGACTGGAAAGGTTCAAATAGAGCCTGAGTATTTAAGGAATGCTGCAATTGAGAGGCTACAACCTTTTCTAACACATTGGCTAGAAAAGGAAGACAGGAAATGGGCCTGTAATTATCAAGAAGTGCAGCATTTAGTCCAGATTTTGTTAGAATGGGAGTGATGGCTGAGATTTTGAGAGCTGAAGGAACACACCCTGAAGTAAGTGATGCCTTAATGAGATGACAAATGGGAGCAGAAGTAGCAGAATACTTCTTAAGAAGAATAGTGGGGGCAGGATCTAGATGGCAGGCAGACGAGCTAGATTTTGTTATAACCTCAAAAATTAGGTAAAGTTGGGCGAGAGAGAAGGCAGAAAATTGTTCAACAGCAGGAGTAAGAAAGGTGTCCCTGTAATCAGAGGGCGGTGGGAAAATACTGAGATGTAGAGATATTCGAAATTGTATTGAAGTAACACAAGGTTACCACAGCAACAGGAGGTTTCAGACAGTGCTCCTTCATTAGATGTGCAAGCTTGCATAATTTCATCATATATGTGACTGGCGAGACCAGCTGATCTCAGATCAGCTGTCTTCCTCTGAAAAGGGATTGTCTGATAGTAATGTTCAAAACTACAGACTGTATCGAAGGTGGCTAAATGTTTATACAGTGGTGGCTCAGTGGTTAAGGTACTTGACTTGTAATTAGAAGGTCGCTGGTGCAGCCGTGCAAGTTACCTGTGTTGTGGCTCTCATTAAGCATGTACACCATGTGTATTGTCGATTCTTTGCAGTGAGGGAGAAAGGTCTCCACCTGTCCCCCCCCCCCCCCCGCCCTCATGTTTAATGAGCGGCTCTGGGGTCCGTGTTTAACGCAGAGCTTCTGCTACCTGCTCTCTGCTGGTGCCTCCATTCCTACTCTGCCTGCATCTATGAAATGACCTCATTACTGTTCCCGTAACCCACAGTTTATATCGGATGCCTTT
>NC_137516.1:18662500-18665000 GCF_041902795.1 Electrophorus electricus
GTTAAATTAATTAATTTAATTAAAAATGTAAATTAGTTAAACTTTCTAACCATATAATGTGAGTAGATTATATGCAAAATGTATATTTTGAAGTATAATAATATAAAGACCTATAGTGACACCATATGTGTTTGACAAATTACTGCGGTTAAGAGGTAAGAGGTGTTGTGAAGTGTTGTGAATGCTGCCCTGCGCATGCTGTGAGATGATTGACACAAACAGCGAGGACATGTTGGCTTGGCAAACTAGATGACAGCAAAGCAGGAGTGTCACCATGAACGTCTGTGTCTCTGTGAACTCCTGCGAGCCTCCACCTCCACCCCACACCACCCCTGCCCTCCGTCAGATGGGTGCCCCGGTGTTTCATGGACTCCCAGACAGGCGTGTTTGTGCTAGACCGAGTGGCTGCACTTCAAGTGTCTCTTGGCACACACTTGCAAATAATACCTGCTCCGGGTGGCTTAGCAACCTTGTGCTGGGATGGTGCACACACACACACACACACACACACACACGCATACACACACAGAGGGAGAGAGAGAGACAGAGAGAGAGAGAAAGGAGAAGCGTTTGGTGTAGGCCACACCAAATGTACCCAGGCGTGGGAGAGTGTGTGTGCGTCACCTGTGTTTGACTAGGCATGTTCACATCTGCCTCCTGCACAGGTGAGCCCAGTCCCACCAGTGGCTTCAGAATTCGAACATATTTGCTGTTGGAAAGCACTCTGTGTGTGTGTGTGTGTGTGTGTGTGTGTGTGTGTGTGTGTGTGTGTGTGTGTGTGTGACCAGTGGGTATAGTGCTCATCTGGGACAAAATAATCCTAGAGTGGGGAAGCACCCCGTCTCCATATGCACGCGTTGCTGTTTAACAGCCCATATGGGTGAGTGTATTTTTAGTTGGTTGCACTATTGGGTTTCATTAAGTCGGCCACGAGGACCCAGACGCCTGCCCCGCCCCTCCACAGCCTGCACAGTGCCAGAGGCCAAAAGTGGTTTCCTGCCTGTGTTGTGACGCATGGCGGGTGGGCGGGGGAGATGAGGGAGGGGTGAGCTCGTGCTTGCACGCACACTTCCACACACACACACACACACACACAGACAGACGGCACACAGAATGGACTCTTTGTATTGGTGCTGCCTCTGTGCTGTCCTGCCAGCTCTGTCTCCACCGCTGACGCTCATTTTCCCCTTCACCCGCTGGTCCGCCTCCCTGCTCCAGAGCACGCGGCCCGGGGAGGAGCCTGTCTGTGGCCATCCCCCACAACCACGCCCCCTCCCCTCCCCCTGCTCTGAGGGCTGATGCAGGGTCGCGTGTGCAAGACTCTCTATTGATCCCATGCGGCAGGGCGGCCTACAGGCTGCAGTGGCTCCAGCCTGTTGGGCATGTTTGCTCTAGCCTGTTGGGCACCTCTGCTCCAGCCTGTTGGGCATTGCTGCTCCAGCCTGTTGGGCATGTCTGCTCCAGCCTGTTGGGCATGTCTGCTCCAGCCTGTTGGGCATTGCTGCTCCAGGCTGTTTGGCATGTCTAGTTCAGCCAGTGTTCTCCTGATCACTGTGTGCTGTCCAAACCCAAGATTCTTGATAGTTAAACTAGTTAAGACTCTGACTTTCTCCAATTCAACCCTCTCATTACACTCAAAAGCACCTTTAGCACATAAAGCTTCTCTGTTGTGTTTTTTGTTTCTTTCCTCCTCATAGAGCAGCTGATGTAGTCCAGCTCTCTGTCTCCCCCCGCAGGGCATGCAGGGAATAGCTAAGGCTCCAGAAATAAGGATCTGCTGGCGTTTCAGTGGAGGGGAAATGGAAACACAAAACAGCAGCTTACTGTAAAATTCCATATAAAAATTCAGGTACTAAAAATATTTTCCAAGACTTTTTTTTTGACATTTCACACAATTAAACCTGTTTTGTTTTTTAGTAAACCTGATACAAATTTGTTTGGTTTTTTTTGTTTTTTTTTCTGCTAGTGTTTATCAAGGGCCTGAGACCAACATTTTAACCCTTGACTGTAACAACAGTGGTAACAGTGGAGGCCCAAGGTGTTAGCTCACACACTTCCCCATCAGGCAGTAATTCTGGAGAAGAATGAGGCCTGATTACACAGCTGGCTGGAGCTCTGCTTGAAGTATATTTAGATTCCACTAGTTCTACAGCGCTCATCAGAAAATAAGACTGCTATTCTGAACTCTGCAACTCTGGACTGTGCAGTCAGTTCCACAGGGCTGAAAGGTCATATAATGACCTTTGTACCCCACTCACCTAAACATAAGCTGGACTGATTGCTGCTGGTCTCTGTTTCTTGTAAAGGAACCAAAAACACCTGCTCGAGGGAAGTGGATGTGTTGGACTGTGTGTGATCCTACGGCCTTCTCTCCCAGCAACAGGAAGCTCAGTGGGGACATGTGTTCCCTTTAGCAGTGACAGGCATGATTAGGAGCTGGCCTGCACATCTCCACAGACCCAGATAATGACTGGAGCCTGGTGTGGGCTGCCGAGTCCTC
>NC_137516.1:18675000-18837500 GCF_041902795.1 Electrophorus electricus
AGAAGCAGAGGAATCTGGGTAGACACAGGTCAAGGCTAACCTCCTGTAGTTTACTATAAAGACAGAACTGGAACTGCTCCAAAGAACTGATCTTTTCCTCAACACATTACCACTGTAAATGTTGTAAATATGTCCTTGTTTGTTGGATTGTGTACAATAAATACAAAGAAGAACATCAAGAACATCTGTATACACACAGAAACACACACACACACACACACATTGATTTTTACATTGTTTGGTCCACTCTGTTTTCAAACTCTATGAATGTGGTTGAGCAATGGTGGCTCAGTGGGTAAGGTACTTGACTTGTAATCACTTTTGGGCCCCTGAGCAAGACCCGTAACCCTCAATTGCTCAAGTTGTATTCAGTGATAATTGTAAGTTGTTTTGGATAAAAGTGTCAGCTAAATGCTGTAAATGTAACAATTGGTATAATGTAATGGTTAACAAAGCTTCCCCCCACCCACCCCCCAGGGGTAAGTGCTCTATGCTGTACCCATACGAGTACTTGGGCAAGCCTCCTACACTTGCCCATCTCTGTAAGATGCTTGAAATTGTAAGTCGCTCTGGATAATGCAGTAAATGTAAATGAATGTCGTATGCAGACTTTTCTATTTACTCAAGCACATTTGAGTAATGTTTTTTAAATTGCAGTGTTGATTGTCTTCCTCCTTTGTGGAATGAGCACATGGCTCTGACCTTTGTGTTCTCACTGTTTCACTGTGACAGCAATAGATATCTGGGGCCCTAATGGCCAGAACACGCAGTCGTTTAGCCGCAGCTTGGTACTGTTATATAACAGCTGGAATTTTACATCACATTCTCCTGCCTGAACACCTCTGCACCTGAGCTGCAGGATTTGCCAGGTAGTCACTTCATGGAGACATTACATTAAGATTGTGTATAGCATAAAGCTTAAATCAACATACAATAATTTCTTTATGTTATAGAATATTATTTTATGTAGCATTTTCCTTTGTGTTTCCTGAATTTGCTCAGTCTGATTTGGTATGAAATGGACGACATCATGTTCACATGTTGTTTACATACAAATCGTTTTGTAGGCGCAAAGGAACCTTTGCAAAAATCAATAAAAGGCAATATTAAAAAGAGGGCCATGCCTTATCCTTCTGCATTTCCCCAGGAATTAATTTGCATGACATTCTCAGAGACCAGGACCTAACGGTAACACAAGTGCCTAATTAACATTTTAATATTGTAGCACATAATACAAAAGAGAAAAAAAGAGAAAGATCATTCCAGAAGATTCCCAGTGTGCAGTTCTGCTCCATTAACTACTCATCACGGTTGCTTCCTCATCAGTACTGTACTCTCTAGATCTCCTCATCAGTGCTGTACTCTCTAGATCTCCTCATCAGTGCTGGACTCTCTAGATCTCCTCATCAGTGCTGGACTCTCTAGATCTCCTCATCAGTGCTGGACTCTCTAGATCTCCTCATCAGTGCTGGACTCTCTAGATCTCCTCATCAGTGCTGTACTCTCTAGATCTCCTCATCAGTGCTGTACTCTCTAGATCTCCTCATCAGTGCTGTACTCTCTAGATCTCCTCATCAGTACTGTACTCTCTAGATCTCCTCATCAGTGCTGTACTCTCTAGATCGGTTGTTTCTTCGTCATTAGCTGATTTACCATATGCAATGCTGATTATCACGCCTGGAACACGCCACTTTTATGACCCTTGACATTTGACATGAAAATCCTCAAGAACATTATATCTATGAAGAATTTCACTTGAATTTTACACAAGCTAAATTTAAATTTCTGGTAAGGAGAGTTCATGTGAGTTTTCAGCAGAGAGCTAGGTGAACACACAAAACGTTGCGTCTTGATAACTTTTTTTGTTTATGTGTTTTGAAGGTGAAAAGAGCCTCAATGTCTTTGTGGATTGATTCCTACTCCTCCGCTGTGTTATGTGTCCTGAGGAGAATCTCTGCGCTGCAGTAATGGGTGTCAGCATGCTGACCCAGTGCTCTGCACCCGTGTTGGAGTTGCTTATAAAACCGCAGGGATATGGCCAACTACAACAGGCATTTGCTCACTGCAGCCTTTGATTTCTTTAGCTATGAGTCTATGTCGCAGTGCTCTGCATACTCTTCCTGCATGTTGTGCGTCTGTAACGGTGAGCGGTAAGCAGGCGGGCGCAAGTGCGGAGAAGAGCGAGATTTATTAGGGGCAAATCCAAAGTCAAGGTCGTTAGGGTAGTCCAGGGTCAGTTTACCAACACGAAGAGTACGAGGATACGTGTCAAGACCAAGGGCTAGGGTACGCAAACAACTAATAAACACAAACAGCGGCTAGAATGAAACACGGAGGCTCAAGTAAATCTAATCGCTGTGCTAGTACATGCTATATCCTGCTGATACATGTCTAAACATTTCCATGCACTGTCAGTCTTTAACTACAGGTCTCAGGTTCAACACACATTCTGAAATGAGGATGCCTGCATCACTTCTCTTCCACCAGCACGAAGGCGCTGTAACCCTGTGTCATGCCCACATGTGCACCTCTATTCATTTCTCCCATTCTGATATTATCTTTCCCTTTAGTGGATAAGCCCTGTGAAATCTCTCCAGAAATACGGAATTCAACTGACCCTCTCATCCAATCATGCACTGCGAGGACTAATGCTAGAGGAACTATGCCACATGTTGGCTTAACACGACCACAGATTATTTGAATTTCCTGGATTGGAGGAGCACAAAAACTCTTAGAACTGAAAATAGAATATAAAATGTGTGTTTTGTATTGTCACTTAGCAACCACTCTGGCTACCTCAAGCCCAACATCTTTAACGTTAAAACTAAAGTGGCAAATTGATAGATTTTAACCCCCACAATGTTACCTCCTGCAGAGGAGCCATGTGTCAAGTTAAATACTCTGAAAATGCAGTTAACCTATTTAATAAAACACCGGGGTGCCCAAAAACCAGAACACTTAAAGCAAAAACAGGACCAGGACAAGACACTGGCAAGCAGAGCGGACAAGACGTGGAGCAGCGACAGGACCCAGACGAGACACAAGAACAGACGGAAACTGGAAACTCAACAGGAGTAGATAGAACAGCAAGAACCAAGAGCAGAAGCAGGAACAGACAGAAACCGAGGGAACAGGACAAGAACCAGGAACAAAAGCAGAAACCGGAGCAACAGGAGCAGAAGCACAGAACAAGAACCAGGAACAAAACCCACAACAGAAGGACCGACGATGACAAACGTGCAGAGAGGGAGGACGAGGAAATGCAAGAAAGGAAACCGAATGTTGACAAAATAAAATGCAAAACAGACCAGGGCAAAGGGGCAGGAACAAAAACCAGCACAATACCAGGAATAGGAACAGAGGCGGGAGTTCAGGCAAGACAGGGAGTAGGAACAGGAGTACCACATGAAGTAGAGACAGGACCAAAAGGAGGAGCTAGGGATGACGAGGCAGGACAGGAAACAGAACCAGAGGACGCTGAAGAAGCCGATCTGGACACAGAAACCTGGGGGACACAAGGAGTAAACGATGTAGGGACAGGTCCAGGGGCAGGACTACAGACAGGCTTAGGAGTTGGGGCAGATCGAGGGACAGAAGCAAGATGGGGAAAGAGAGTAGGAGTAGGTAAGTATTTTCAGTACAACAGAGACAGGCACAGGAATAAAACACACAACTGGCATGGGTACAGGTACTGGAACAGGTAATGAAACACTGATGCCACAACGCAGGGTAAGAGATCTCACCATGGTAACATAAACGGGCATGGATGTATGGACAGGAACATGGAAACATGGACAAAACCAGGAACAGGAGCAGGCAAAACAGGAGCTGAGGAAACAATAGGAGCAGACACTGGGGCAGTAATAGGGGCTGGTGCAGCAGACCCAGGGAGCATAGGAGTTAAGGGGAAGCACCAGGCCTAGGCAAAGGAGTCATAGAGGTCCGGGAGGCTGAAAGAGAGGCCTTAAGGGTCACTGGCTTGCTGTGAGGTGTGGCCCTACGAGTCCTAAGCATCTCAGGAGGCACACCTGTAGCATCTATTAGGGGCACAGGGAGTCTTGAGGAGCAACCACGGGGACAGGCCTGGCACGAGGTGCGGGGACAGGCAGAGCGGTTTCCTCCACTCCAGAAACAGGAACAAGACCAGAATGGGTGGCGTCTTCTACGCCAGGGACAGGAAGCAGCAGCACGGCGTCTTCCACATAGTCAACAGGATCAGGAACAGGCTGTATGGCACCCTTCACACCAGGAACAGGAACTGGCATGGCGACCCATCTGGTCATGACGGGTAGACTCTTGGTGCTTACCTGGGGTCTCATCATCATCGTCAAAATACATGGAATACTGTTTTTTCTGGGGACGACTAGATGCTGGTGTACCTGCCGTGCCAGGGGATTTGCTGTCTCTGGTATGGTGGCACTGAGACGTAACAAACTTGGACTGTGTAGAAGTTTCATCCCAGTGGAACAACCATCTCCCAGAGTCTCGCTCTCTCGCTGCGTCCTTGTTTGACTGTTCATTCTGTAACGGTGAGCGGTAAGGAGGTGGACGCAAGTGCGGAGAAGAGCAAGATTTATTAGGGGCAAATCCAAAGTCAAGGTCGTTAGGGTAGTCCAGGGTCAGTTTACCAACACGAAGAGTACGAGGATACGTGACAAGACCAAGGGCTAGGGTACGCAAACAACTAATAAACACAAACAGCGGCTAGAACGAAACACGGAGGCTTGAGTAAATAAAGGTTAGAATTAACATACAGGCTAGGAAAAATAAACACGACTTACATACATTCAATGAACAGCCAAGACACAGGGAGCCAAGCAGGGTTAATTAACTCTAAACCAGACACAGGTGAAAGTAATAACAAGTGTGGGAAAACAGACGAGGGGGCGGAGAAAACAAAACGAAGGAATGGAACAACTAGGAAGTAAAGGAAAACAGACATGACAGGGAAACCACAGAAACATGGACGCCAGGAGGGTAGGCATTCGTGACCCCACCCTCTGTCGGTCATTGTGCTGTGCGTTGCACTGTAACATAAAACGGAATCTCACCCGAGATCTTTTGTGGTCAGTTAGGGTGATTTCAGTTATTTGCATGTGTTTTTCCTTCCTTTTGTGATGCTGCCGTTCAGAGTTGCACTGGTCTGATATAGGAGGCAATCTTCTCCTCTGCCCTCTTGTTGAGAGACGATTCAAGAGAGTTTATTGAATTCTACAGAATAATTACCATTGCCTACTGCACAGCATATTTAATAGTTTGAGGCTGAGAGTTCTGCTTCTTTCTGATGTGAGAATCTTGTGCCTTGAAACTAAGTAGAAGAAGTGTCTGATTATCAGGTAAAAGCTTCAAGGCGCTACTAAGCACTTGGGTGAACTCGGCACCTATAACCAGCAGAGACAGTAAAAGATGGAGCAATCCTGTAAGGAAATCTATTATAGCGTCAACTAATAACTCACAGGACATAACAGTTTTGCCGGACACTTAGACAGACGAAGGATATACATGTGCACCTCTACGTTTGACAAATAACTACTGGATGTAGTTCAGAAAAAAAATCTCTTGTTTCTCATTACGTAGTTCCCCTTTGATTTGATTAGTCACTTGAAAATGGGTCATTATCCACACCCTAAGATGGCCACTGTAATCAAAAGCACTGGATACACCTAAAACTCTTCAACCGTGACAAGTGAACGCGTTCCTTTGTCTCTTGCAGTCTTGCTGCAAGCGTTTTAGTTTATTGCTCAGATTGCAGAAAGCAGCCAGTGTCTTGTCTCAGCCGTACGGTGCTCGTACAGTGTCCTGTCTCAGCCGTACGGTGCTCGTACAGTGTCCTGTCTCAGCCGTACGGTGCTCATACAGTGTCCTGTCTCAGCCGTACGGTGCTCGTACAGTGTCCTGTCTCAGCCGTACGGTGCTCGTACAATGTCCTGTCTCAGCCGTACGGTGCTCGTACAGTGTCCTGTCTCAGCCGTACGGTGCTCGTACAATGTCCTGTCTCAGCCGTACGGTGCTCGTACAGTGTCCTGTCTCAGCCGTACGGTGCTCGTACAATGTCCTGTCTCAGCCGTACGGTGCTCGTACAGTGTCCTGTACAGAAAGGACTATTCAATATGACAGTTAAATTAGTGTAACTCTGGAGGACTGAGGGAAGACAAAGAAACAGCATTTATAAATGTCATCTTTTTATACAAGAAAGGTTGGGCTGGGGTGCAGAAAGCACCTTAATATAGAAATCCTCCATTCTAGACATTCTAGGGTTGATTGTCTTTTTGAAAATGTGTCAGACTTCTTACTGCAGTCTTTTTACCACGAGTAGTCCTAACATGGCGATAAGAGCTAATCGCTGTGCTAGTACATGCTATATCCTGCTGATACATGTCTAAACATTTCCATGCACTGTCAGTCTTTAACTACAGGTCTCAGGTTCAACACACATTCTGAAATGAGGATGCCTGCATCACTTCTCTTCCACCAGCACGAAGGCGCTGTAACCCTGTGTCATGCCCACATGTGCACCTCTATTCATTTCTCCCATTCTGATATTATCTTTCACTTTAGTGGATAAGCCCTGTGAAATCTCTCCAGAAGTACGGAATTCAACTGACCCCCTCATCCAATCATGCACTGCGAGGACTAATGCAAGAGGAACTATGCCACATGTTGGCTTAACACGACCACAGATTATTTGAATTTCCTGGATTGGAGGAGCACAAAAACTCTTAGAACTGAAAATAGAATATAAAATGTGTGTTTTGTATTGTCACAACCACTCTGGCTACCTCAAGCCCAACATCTTTAACGTTAAAACTAAAGTGGCAAATTGATAGATTTTAGCCCCCACAATGTTACCGCCCGCAGAGGAGCCATGTGTCAAGTTAAATACTCTGAAAATGAATTCTGAAAATGCAGTTAACCTATTTAATAAAAGTGTTTCTGTGAACCTGTACTGACCATAAAGATATATAGATAATGGAATCATGTTTTCCATATGGGTAGTGAGAATAGGAAATTATATGACTCAATTAAATGGCTTGTGGTAGACCCGTGCCATGCCCTCAGTCCTGAAGTTTGTTTCCAGCTTGTTTCTGTAGAATATTTGCTCATACTTTGCTGGACATCCATGCCTGGACCACGAATGAATGCATTATGTTAATGGATACTGAATAAATAATAGCATTTGATTGGCTAAAAATTGTGCACCGACGAGGCCTGTAATTGTGACTGAGGTTTTTTTCTCTACTCTCTTTCTGTCTGGATGGTCTGAGCTCTAGTTCTGTAAATATCTGGCTCTGGTTTTATTTGTGCCAAATAAACAGACTCTGAATAAAGCTGAACTGGCTCAGCCTAAGCTCTGAACCTAAGAGCCGAGTAAAAATCGGCTTTAATAAAGTTAATCCTCAGTTAAGTCAGTTGGAAAATGTTACTAGTTTCTAACCACTCTTAAGGTGTGAGTGCTACATGTAAAAGCAGGAGCTCTGATTAAACACAGCACAATAAAGTCAATATTATGTAGGGATTAAATATGATTCTTAAGCAACAACACTGCTTGCGTATGTAATGTCACTAAAATGTTTATTCACAATGAATCAATGTATTTCTGATGCATGTCAGTCATTCTTTTCCGAATGAGTCACACAGCTCCCACACAGCCCCGGAGCCGTGATGAGGCAGGGTTTATCACTGCAGGTGTATCCTTCCTCCTGTGTAAACAATCAGTCTTGCTCCATGCAATTCCTGCGTTAAGTATCACTGCAGAGCTCATGACATGAGGCTACAGTTTTACATGTTACAGATTTACACATGTGCATTTCAAACTATTTAGAGTGAAATCAAAAATAAAATACATGGTAAACAGCTGTGCTTCCTGTGTACATTGGTTTCTTAGGGCAGCCACTTGTAACATCAGTGCCAGAGGCAACAGCAGGGTGAATCATGCTTTGACTCACACTCATTCATAGCATGTCCATTGCTGAATACACGTGTCTGGGCTATCAGGAGGCTCCATGCCTGGACGAGGAGGTGTGTGTGTGTGTGTGTGTGTGTGTGTGTGTGTGTGTGTGTGTGTGTGTGTGTGTGTGTGTGCGTGTGTATGTATATATGTGTGTGTGTGTGTGTGTATGTGTGTGTGTGTATGTATGTATATATGTGTGTGTGTGTGTGTGTGTGTGTCAGAGGAACATCATGACACTGAAAAGTAACATTTTAGAAGCACTGTGGTTTGATTATTGTTTTTGTTATTATTCATTATTGCATGTCATCACTGCGAAATCACTTTGATACAATCTGAAAAAGGAATATGGGAAAATTAAACAATCTATTTATACAAGCAACAGTTTATTTATGTTTATTTAAGCCTTTTTTCATTATCAATTTATTCTCAGCTAATATTAAATACTCTTTTGCTGTCCAATTTTGTAACACATTTTATTTTACAAGCACATTAGCAAGCTAACCCACTTTGCCTGATATTGGGTCATTGATTTGATTGTGGCTCATTGTGGATCTGCTTTGACTACATGCTTTATTTTTACGCTGTTTTGACGAAGCCTCATACAGTCGCTGCTCTCACTCAGCACATCTACACTGCCTCCAGTTTCGTTAAGAGGCAAGTTCCTCTAACACCTGCTCTGGCCTTGTCTTTCATGAACAGGCCTCTACCGATGTACCTCACCTCACAGACTATACTATCACAGGGTTATTTATTGTAATGTCACTGACGTTACTATTGTAGTTGACCCCTTGAACAGCATAACAGGAGATACAGTTTGTTTTCTGAGACTACTCTCTTGAGAATGACATTGCCATCATTATCTTATGGAGATACAAGACACGAGCCTGTAGCAACACAAATTGGAAAAGTAGACAGACCGGTGGGGGGCTGAGGGTAAACCATTACTCTGTAGTGCCAGACGGAGAACAGAGAACCAGGAAGCTCCATATTTGGTGCCCCTGCTTCCTTTCTTCTTAATGACTCTTTCAGTGTTCATGTCGCCACATAAGGCCATTATATGAGGAGCACGCCTGCCATGCTTTGCACAGATATTATTTCTTCCCCTTTATCTCTGCACATTAAACACTACTGGACCAGGACTGGGGCTTTTTCAGCTCCTGTTAGTCATCTCAGATGCAGCTCAGGCCAGCAAGCACATGGGCATAAACAAACACAAAAAAACGAAACAAAAAGCAGGCAAAAAAATCCCACCGTGCAATTTCATAAAACATTCATATGGCGAGGACTGCTTTGAAGATGGACCTTTCAACGGTGCACTTACCTTGCTTTTAGTGCATGCTGTACCTTTAACACTGGTGGCTCCCAGACAAATGTTGATTATGCTAAGAAATCATGTAATTTGCAGAACAAGTGCTCCGAAATTAATATTCTCTGCACTCGCCTCTCTCAGTGCGTATCCAGACAAATTATGAAATGGCATCACTCAGATGATATCTGCAACTCTTGATGGCAGTAAAAGCTTGCTGAGGGCTTGTGTAGTATGTAAAGTAAATAATGTTTCGCTATTGAAGCACAGCACACTTATGGTCAAATAAGCTATGGGGTTTAGCCAGACAGGCTTTGGAGGTAAAGAGATTTGTTCCACAGCAGAACAAGGCTGAAATAGCAAGAAATAATTTCTTGTGCATATTACTTGTGCAGAGAAGTAGAATCTTGTGCTAGAATAACCTTTCCACTGTATTCCTGGGATCTGCATTGGTGTAGTGTCACAACACTTGTGAACGCTGTCACGGAATACAAAGTACGCGGCAGATATTTTCGATGGCAAAATGATTCCACTGAACTTCTGATGGAATGAAGCTGAAAGGAGTCCAAGTGTGTAGTGGCACGGCAACTGCTGCGTGGAGTGGAAGCAAAATGACAACGAAGTGGCACTCTGGGATGAAGAATGAACCTGTGTCTGCTACCATCACAGATCCAGAATGAGGCACGAGAGAAAGACAGTCATCAACTGCTACTTGTTTGGAGCCAAAAAGCCTGACTCATAACGGCCATATTTCAGTAACTACAGAAGAGTCATCGGGTTTCTTGTGGCCCCTGTGGAATATGTGATACACGGTCTCGATGACTATGCCATTTGCATCGTCCCTCCCAAAAATGGACACTGAAGCGAGCCATTTCATATTTCACTCCAGCGAATCACAAAACTCCACAGATTCCACTTACAAAGCGATGCCACAGAGCCCTGACTTGAACTAACACATCTTTTTAACATCCATTCTGGATGGAACCAGCCATACTCCACACCGTGTACTTCTCAAGAGTCTCGAGAGGCCATCATGCTTGCTGGTAGATGAATAATTCACTGATGTGTAACAGCAGCTGGACGCATGTCAAGGCACTGCTGGCTGACAGGACGTGAATGTTCAACATGTTGCGCTGAATAAGCTCTTTTCCCTTTTCATTGCTGTGACAGCTATAGTGTGAAGTAATAATTATGAGTTTAATTTAGCTTTTGGGTTCTTTGGATGCTGTGGTGTTGTGTATTAAGTCAAAAAAGAGAAAGAATAAGTATTGTAAATATGAAAGGATAATACATGTTGGAGAGACTCCTCATAAAGTGGGCAGTGGGAGCTCAGTGGTGAAGGTACTGGACTAGTAATTGGAAGGTTGCTGGGTCAATTCCCACCACCACCAAGTTCCCACAGTTGGGCCCCTGAGCAAGACCCTTAACCCTCAAGTTGTACTCATAATTGTAAGTTGCTTTGGATAAAAGTGTCAGGTAAATGTGTGTGGCTTGTTCAACTCTCAGTACAGGCTTCCTGTTATCATGGAGTCTGCTTTCACACAGGAGCCCTGACTGGTTTGCTTGTGATTACTTTGCTGACAGGACACAAAGCCATTTCTTGTCATGTAAGCTAAATGTTTCCAGCCACACTCTTCATGGAAATGTAGCTAAGATACCAGTTACTTTATTATCCAATTGTCTGTAGTCCTCATGGAGAACAATCATGAACTGTTATGTAAGTCGTGGTTAGGTGTTTTCTTTTTCTTCCTTTCATGTTCACTGGACTGTTATACTCCTGAATATCAATTGTGTGATTCTCAGGAGTTGCATTTCTCTGTTCCCATGGCCACTGAACACAGCAAGTGCACCTGTTTTACATGAATAACTAGAGACTGAATCAGTTGTCTAATCAGAAACACAGAAATGCAGCAAGCAACCCTCAGTTTTGGTCCCCAGCATGCAAGGACACAGATGTAGGTCTGGAATCATGTGGTTCCTTCCAGACACTCCCCTAGAATGACATCACAAGTTTCATTTTACTTACTCTATGCTGCATTTCTGTTATCTACATTAGCTAAAGCTCTGCTGACTGGATACACTACTGATAAGAAGTAAGAAAGCGTCCTTGAGTATGAGAAAGCTGCTATATAAATGTAAAGAAGAAGAAAGCCTGGAAGATGTGACAATTTGGCTCCATTTCTATGGCAGTCTGGAGATCCAAATTACAACATTTCCAGAGCTAACGAAAGCTGAGAACACAACTGAATTAGGTGAGAACAAAAATTTATCATAAGCATTAAAAAACCCCAAATGTGTTACAAAAACAAATCATTTCAAAATGCTGCGTTTGTGGAGATGAAAAGCTCACAGCACTGAAACACTGACACGTTCCATGCCACCGTGTTAGGCATGTCCCTGACTACACATATACACAGGCAGACTGGTCAAGACACTTGATTGACTTAGACTAGATAGGCAGGTCTTGCCTATCATCGACTGATCGTCAACTCTTCTTTTCATTGATCCATATTCTCATTTGGGGCACTGGCTTCCACACCAGACAAAAGAGCTGAAACACCCAATCAAAAAATGTGTCTTCTTCACTGGGTATAAGAATTCATTTTAGAATACCAGTGTTCCATCCATTTTCTCTTTTCTTGCTTGAAAAGTCTGAATTATGGTGACCATATAACAGTAATAACTTTGCCCTTTTAGAATGTAGGTTTAACTCAGATTGGTGTGAGATGCCCATTTGGAGATGAGTGACATTTACTGAGGAAAAAAGCCATAAACACTAGCTTTGTACTGGTTAGAGTTCACATTACCAGTTCAAGTTCACCTTTCCAGGTTGATTTCAATTTACCTGGAGTCAGCAAAGCAAATCTGGTGGACAAGGTACAACAAAGGCCAAATCGGAACAGTGGGCACTCTGACCAGTCACACAGTCCTATATACAGCAGGCTGCAGTGCACTGCGTATTCTGACACACTTCTGTCATAGCCGACATGAACCTTTTCTGTCATTTGTGCAGTAGTTGCTTTTCTGTGTGATTTGACCAGATTGTGTAGACATCACTCTCTATGTGTATCAATAAGTCTTTGGTGGCCATACACACACGCACACATAAACACACACACACACACACACACACACTCACACATATATGGGTAAAGCACATTAATCGCTATTGTGTCTCAATACAAATACAGTATTGATAGAGCATTAGGTATTTACAATGATTTGTGGACACACTTCCCATTTCACACACACACTGACAATGGCAACTCAAAACACTAAAATCATCTCTCTGAACAATAATCCTTCCATGGCTGTTGTCCATCTAAGCATTGCTGTGGTATGCTCTAAAGTATGTATTAAAGGTAAGGTGAGCTATTTTGCTGTAATAATGCCATGATGTGGAGACGCGGGCATTATGTTTATTACAGATCAGTGATCAGCACGTGTTATGCTGCACTGTATTCACTTGACCCATCGGACTGTGACTTTTCCAAAATTAAAATAAAGCAGAGAAATGATGTCAATGGCATTAGGTTTGTCGGGGAAACAAGAAAATGTAGAATCGCACTGAGCAACTAGAAGGATGTTGAGAGAGGCAGGATGAAGGCGCAGAAGCTAGCTGTTTCATTATGCATGCTTACTGCATATGAAGGAAAGAGTCTTTCAGACTTGCTGTCTTTTGACACCAATCTATGGAGCCCATATCAGCCTGCAGTAATTGGGAAACTTCCCAGCTGTGGAGATGAATGTTGTAACCATGCCAACGTATTCCTGAAATGAAATTAATTCCACGCTGCATTTTAGTCGCTATATTCATTTCCAAACCACTAAACTGAAACATTTTCAGTGACACACTGAACATTTTATTCATTTATTTTTGCTGTCATCGTGTGATAAAACTGCAAAGTAATTAATTGGGAATATCTGCTTTGCCAGAGCTGCCAGCAGAGCAGAGTCACACTTTAGAAGAGTGCAGCTGTTAAGTTTATATGAAAGGTGACAGGTAAGAAGGACTTTTAAATGATCCATGATTAGCTGTTAGATCTGGGCCTGATATCTTATGAAACCTGAAGAAATAAAGATTCTGGAGGAAAAACAGAAAATAAAAGCCATGAGTCTAATTCTACTAGCACAGCACAATCCATTGAGGAATGGCTCTAGTACGCCACTGCAGCATCAACACTTCCAAATGAAAAATACAAAAAAGGTGAAAGTCCACAGGAGCTCCTCACTTCTGCACCCCGACGCCTTTTTACACAGCAGCCGTTCTTTTTGTGTGGATGCACAGATGGAGTCTGGTTACAAGCTCCATACAAATGACACAATAATAAGGGTTGTTGTATTGATCATTTGCACTCGAATGACTCTCTAGCCGGGTGAGTCAGGCGCCAAGCAGTTTCATAACTGTCACTTCACATTCACATGCATGTATGGCACAGGTCCAGAGAAAGATCAGGCATAACAGGCCGGCCATGCTCCTCCTAACTGTGTTGCAGCACACACTGATGTAGGCTTGTTAAGGGCTTCTATGGCCTCAGATCAAGCAGGAGAGGGTCTATCCAGATTTAAGATTAAAGGACTTCTTGAAATCCACAGATGGCGATGGAAAACCCACAAGATTGCTAGACTGTGGGTGGGGTTAACAGGCTGTAGGTGGGGTTACCAGACTGTGGATGGGTTTGCCACACTGTGGGTGGGGTTACTAGACTGTGGGTGGGGTTACCAGGCTGTCGGTAGGGTTACTAGACTGTGGGTGGGGTTACCAGGTCCCAGCATGCCAATGTTATACTTTTACTCCCCTCAGAAACAGCTGCAGAGTGAGAGTTCAGAGTTCCTCTTCATCTCCTCATTATTTAGCTTTTTTCTCATCACCCTCACCATATACTCACCACGCTCACAATATTAACTATGCTCATCACTCTCACCATATACTCACCATGCTCACAATATTAACTATGCTCATCACCCTCACCACATACTCACCATGCTCACTATATTAACTATGCTCATCACCCTCACCACATACTCACCATGCTCACTATATTAACTATGCTCATCACCCTCACCACAATTACTATATTAACTATGCTCATCACCCTCACCATATACTCACCACAATTACTATATTAACTATGCTCATCATCCTCACCACATACTCACCATGCTCACAATATTAACTATGCTCATCACCCTCACCACATACTCACCATGCTCACTATATTAACTATGCTCATCACCCTCACCACATACTCACCATGCTCACTATATTAACTATGCTCATCACCCTCACCACAATTACTATATTAACTATGCTCATCACCCTCACCATATACTCACCACAATTACTATATTAACTATGCTCATCATCCTCACCATATACTCACCATGCTCACAATATTAACTATGCTCATCATCCTCACCACATACTCACCATGCTCACTATATTAACTATGCTCATCACCCTCACCATATACTCACCATGCTCACAATATTAACTATGCTCATCACCCTCACCACATACTCACCATGCTCACTATATTAACTATGCTCATCACCCTCACCACAATTACTATATTAACTATGCTCATCACCCTCACCATATACTCACCACAATTACTATATTAACTATGCTCATCATCCTCACCATATACTCACCATGCTCACAATATTATCTATGCTCATCATCCTCACCACATACTCACCACGCTCACAATATTAACTATGCTCATCACCCTCACCATATACTCACCATGCTCACAATATTATCTATGCTCATCATCCTCACCACATACTCACCATGCTCACTATATTAACTATGCTCATCACCCTCACCACATACTCACCATGCTCACTATATTAACTATGCTCTTCACCCTCACCATATACTCACCATGCTCACTATATTATCTATGCTCATCATCCTCACCACATACTCACCATGCTCACTATATTAACTATGCTCATCACCCTCACCACATACTCACCACAATCACTATATTAACTATGCTCTTCACCCTCACCACATACTCACCATACCTTCTCTTCCAGCACAAGTAAGCTGTGATGAGGGGTCAAGCTCATTTCCATTTTTGCTCAAGAAATCTTTTCCCTCTCCCAACATAAGATGGTCATTTTTGATACTGAGTCAGACGTCAGTTGTTGGGTGTTGGAATGAAAATGCCGCAAAATGTCTTTCACAGCCTATTGCAGAGAATCCAATATAAAAAATAAATTGTTTGTTTTATATTTTGTTTTGTTTAGTTATTTTCACATGCAAATAAATGCCACTGTGATGCTGAAGTTCATTAGTGTAATTCACACAATGTCTTTCTCTAGTCACCTGTTCCCAAGCAAAATTAATGAATTACCTTGTTAAAACATCACAGAAAGATACTTCATGTAAATCATGTATAAAAAGAACAGTTCAATGATCTGGGGTGCTTTAATCAAAAGGAGTTTGATTAAAGCACCCCAGATCATTTGCATCAGAAGTCTCTCCATTATTTATTGTGGAAACACAGTGAATTGCATCTCTTTATTAAGCCCCTGGGACACATGGGAGCAGGAGTTTGTGTGCCATACACTGCCCAGCGAGAACAGACACACTGCTACTGCCTGATAAGCAAGAACAGGTCATCGTGTTTGAAACGGCTTCTCTTGTTCTTCAGCATTGATCCCTCATTTCCAACACCTGCCCTTCAGCCTTCATGTCATATACCCTGGGGGCTTCTTTTATTCCAGCTTGGTGTCGTTTTGGCCTCCAATTACTCAGTCTGTAAGGTTCTTTGCCACCCGCATAAAACAACACTTGGGTTACTGACTGTGACATAATGCTACATGTTTGCCTTTAATGTGGCTTCTTCCACAGAGAACATTTTATCATTATTTTTGCATTGGTTATATACTGTCATATAGTGACTGACGTTAGTGGATGAGTACACTTCTGATCTCAGTCCAGCTGTTATCTCAGTATGCGTGTTATCTCAGTATGGCGAGGCCGAACACTGACTAAACATGAAACTTGTAATATTTACCTTTAAAATAAAATGCGAGACACATTTTTTTACCAACACAGAAACTAGAGAGCTGCTCCTTAATCTAAATAGAATCACAAAATTGTTATACTTAACGCTTAAAGTCACAATGCCGTAATAAAAACAAGGAAGAATGAAAGAGATGTTGGACACAGTAAAATGAAGTGTGGTGGCCAGAGGTCAGTATCGCTGTCGTGATTGAGGGACACAAAGATACTGGTACATTTGCTCCGGGCTAGGCAGCCAAGTATGGAAATCAGAGCAGGAGAAATCGAACCTACCACACTATTAGCATGACTGTAATACGAAAGCAAGTGCTGATTTATAGCTGAAATGTAGATTTGTGTTTGAAGGTCAAAGCTGCACAGAAATTCTGGGGTCCTTGTGGACCTGAATCCTGTAACCACATGACAGGTTGTGTTATACACCCTTAACTCTTTTTTCTCAAAATCCTTCCTGAGGTGGTAGATCTCAGGAGGCTATAAGCTTTCTTATTTAATTTTTATTTTTATTTATATCATTTGTATATGTTTGTGTGAAGCATTAACTTGTCATTGTGGTTACTGCCACAATGTATGGAAGTGCTATAGGAATAAAGTTGCCTTGCCTTATCCTATTCAAAGTAACACACAAACTGTATTCTCATCAGGGCAATTATGTCCAGTGACTCAACATAAATATTCCTATTAACTGCGATCACATAATTCCAATCCAACCTTTCACACACAGCATTTCACTGCAATGCTTCAGTCTTGCCCTTGCGTTTTCCACTGTGTGAAACATTAAAATGACAAATGAAAATAAAGCTAGCTCAACTTTCAAGTAGAATAATCCTACTTCACAGCTGTTGGTGGCAGGCTTGGGTTTTGTATTGAACTGATTTTCTGAATTTGATCTATCCACTCAGGTGACGTTCTATACATGTATATGCAGATATTTCAATGTTTGTCCATGACTGAGGTTTATAAGTAGCTTAGGCTATTTACAGTCCACAGGTAGCCTAAAGCAGGCAGTCACAGTCAAAGGCAGTCACAGGCAGTCACAATTTTCAGCGATTTACTGCCATCGTGTGTACGATCCGGGAACATACAAGGTTGTCTATTACTACCTAGATTAGCTAAGGAGCATGTGTCCAGATCTAACTGTTTCTAATAAATGTATGGTTTTGTGTTTGTTTGTTTGTTTTTTATTATTATTATTAGTATCATCAGCAGCACAGTTATTGTAACACAGAAGGAGTGACAGAATAATTTAACCTTTTTGTCATTTAATGAGGATACTTTAATCTTTTGCTAATTAAGGTTTTTCACATTCAGTATGAAAATTTAAGTGCATATAGTGCAAATATTTCTTGGATAACAATCCAGGGTTTTATTCCAAACATGGTATCACATTGGGGAGCCATGTGAGGATGTTGTTATAGGCTTCAGCTCTGCCTTCAACACACCCATCCCACACTGACTGCCCACTGACTGATGTAGGACTGTCCCAACCCAGCTGACTAACCTCCCTCAGACTGTCAGACTAGAGCCCTACCTCTCCTCCACCCTTACACTTACGCTGAAACCCCTTCTTCACACCATGAACACACATCACTCTGCTCCCATCCAGACTGACGGGATGGTGTTCCAAGAACAGCTCCTCCAAAACTAAAGAACTTAAACTAAAGAACTTATAACAGATTTCCGGAAAAACAGGACATACCCCTATCTACTACCAGTCTGTGTAGAAAGGGTCCCTGCTTCCATGGTTCCTGTGGACACATGAAGTCATAAAGTGTATTTACAGGAAAAATATGTTTAAGCATTGAATTAGAAATGAATAACATAACACATAAAGGATCATAGATTCTGATTTATTATAAAATGATCTGTATACATAAAAAGCAGAGGCTATTAGAGTTTACATGACTTTTGACAAAACTGACTGTCCATTAGTAAAAGTTTATTTTGTTAAAGTTATTTTGTGTGAATAAGCTAGTAGACATGGAAGAATGGATATTTTTGCCATATTGAATACTGTTTTGTCCCAGCTGACATTTGAGCGACTGTGGTTGAAATGTCAGAAACGTTTTGTGTTAAATAGTTGTGAAAAGGTTAACAAAATACTCATAAATCAGCGTTGGAATTTCAACGCTGAATCAACATCGAAACTCCGCCTTTCGTATTTTATTCGCATTTTTAATATTTTGATCACGGGCTCTTCAAAAGTCAAATGTTACAAACAGAAATAGACATCTTACGCTAAAATACCTAGATAACGTTAGCTAGGTTAGCTAACAGCTAAAATTATTTTATAGAGCCCCGACGCGAGGTAACGGCTCTGCGCGCGCGTTAATAACTCTACGTAACAGCTTGGCGCCATTTCATGGACTGACAAAGAAGAAGGAGACGGGGACAGCGAGAGAGCGCCACAATTTTTAAAGTTAAGTCTGCCTGTATTTGAAAATCATGAACTGTTACATATAGAAAGTGATATGACTAAAATGTATTTTGCCAGCGCTTGGTTAGTGCTAACACCAGCTAACTAAATTAGTTAGCTAACGCTAGTTTGTTAACTAGCTGGTTTTTAGCTAACTAGCTACTTTAGTCAGAAATGTAACGACTACTTTACTTTTTTTGTTTGTGCCGATAAAAAGATCTTTGGGCGGCTTGTGGTATTTCTGTGTCGTTTTAACGGTTCTCCTAAATAAAACCTGACACACTACTTCAAATAACTTAATCTTCTCAGATAGTAAAACTAAGTGTGATTTGAGATCGGCAGCCAGTCTGGCAAATATAACTTTTTTTGAACGGGCAGGCAAGGAATCGATTAACACTTATTCAATAAATAGTTTGTGCGTGAATGAATAATTACAGGCGCTTGTAATCCATTGCCTTGTTATTCCTCATACGTTTTCTTAATCTTATTCTCTACGTCTCTGTGATCAGTACAGCTGATCCGCGTAATGTATCTACACACTCCATTCAAAATGTGAAATTTGCTCTTAGAAATATATCGCGAAATGTTCGTTTGAATTCTGCCACTTGACGTCGTCAGTATAAGACGACACTCGCTTGCACGGACCCTCATCTCTCCCTCACTAACTTCTCCCCATTCACTCCTTATCTTTAGCACTCACTATACATACACGCTGGCTATAGCAACCATGTAGTAAGACCAATAGCTTTGTTCATTTTTATTATTATAGCTTTATTCCAGGGCAATATATCTCTTAATCTGTTTGGTGGACTAACAAAAAAAGTGAGCAACTTATGCTCTTAATAACATTCTTAACATTCTTAATTTTGATGAATTATAACTTTTCCTCAGACACCAACCTCGGGTGAAAATTTACAGTACACACTCTGACCACATGCATTTCCCTGACATGCACCGTTTGTACAAAATGTCCTTCAACGAGAGTAAATATTGTTTGAAGATTTTGCTTGGCTACATTTGTTATTGTTTAACCAATATTCAATTTAGTACTTTTAAAATTATATATGTTTGTGTTTTCCAGAACTCTCTCAAATGATAAATCGCTTGATAGCATGGAATATTCCAAGGTATTGGGCTGTGTGGGTACATTTATGAGCTGGAAGCTGAGAATGGTGGTTCACTGGCTTCTGTTTGCATCACTAATCAATGGATGTTTCCAACACTGAAGGAAAAATCTAACTGCTACAAATTGTATAAATATAAATGAAGTACTAGTATAAATGAATGTTTGTGCATTGGACAATTCAGCTTTCTTCCAAGTGTGTGTACATATATATGTGTGTGTGTGTGTGTGTGTGTGTGTGTAATATAATATTATATATATATATATATATATATATATATATATATAAAGCAAGCGCGCACACACACACAATGTAATGAACGACTTCAGACAACATATTTTAGCCAAAGGTCAAGGATTAAAAAATAAATAAATGTAAGTGTCTGTGCCTACAAATAGACATAATTTCCCATTCCTCTCCTTTGATATGGATTGGGAAGTGTGTGTTGGTGTGCGTGAGTCTGTATACATGTGGGTATTGCAGACAACATGAACTACCTTTGCTTGTTAGTGGCAGGTGTATTTACAGCACCACAGAATTTCAGCTTCTCTATAATTAATCAGTCAATAAAGCCCATGTTAAAACTCTGTAAGAATGAAAGGCTGGTGGCAGCTGCTTATAATGATCATTCAGACACTCATTATCATGCAGCCTCTAATTCACTCTCTGACTCTGGAGCTGGGAGACCCCGTCTACTTACATCTTGGAAAAACACTTATGGAAATGACCACACCATTTTTTCTAGACATTTCGTTTGCCAATGTAATCATTCATTAATCTTTTTTAATCAGTAAACATATTGTCAGTTTCAGTTTGTTTGTTTTTCGTATGTTTGCAGCTTCTTCAAAAAATAAATATACTAAAAAATAAAGTAGCATATAAACACACCTTATGGCTTTTTATGCCTAATTGTTTGCTGGTCTTTCTTTATTGTACCACCACATTTTGACAGGCAAGCCTGATAATTATAATTATGAATGTTTTTGTGTATATAAATATAAATAAAATTTTATCGGTTAATGATGGGATTGTCTGAGCTCTGTTACAACACTAGAAATGATGTCATTTAATTATATGGGGGGGGGGGGAAGCAGCAAAACAAATTAACTCCTGTTTTTGTGTGCAAACCATTCATTGTGGAAACAGGGATTTCTACTTTCAACTATATTTCTCCACATGCCCAAAATTAACATGCATTTTGAAAATTTTTGTGTCTCTTTTTTTAATGTTCATTGCAGCTGGTAAATTATGGTATAAAGCACCACCTGAAAAAGGATTTGGGGGGAATAGATGATGTCTTTGTAGACTTCAGGCTCGGACGTCACACCATCCTCTGTCCTTTGTAGACTTCAGGCTCAGTCTCATCCTCTGGTTCTCCAACTGCAAAACACAGAGCAAATTTATCCTTTGCAGTGCATGACTGCTTTGAAACCAGCCTCAAGGCTGAGCCGGCTGAAGCTGGAAAGAGGGTCTCTGAATGAATCTCTTGATCGTGAGGGCTAACGACATGTCACATACCAAATATGGATCACTCCAGTAGCTGAATCCATGCCAGTCCACAGAGTGCACTTAGAAGGTGTAATCAGTGCCCCATGTGAGGCAGCCTGTCTGGAGGCAGCAGGTCTTCAGCCTTTCCACCAACACACACGGCCCCTGTCGGCCTCAGCTGCGGGTGTCCTGGAACTGGATGTCAAAAGACTACCACTTCTCCCACTAGAACCATCCAGAAAACCTAGTGTGAGAAGGCTTTTTCAGAAGGTGATCTTGCATCAGGCAGGAATAAGAACACAACTGTCCAGAGTCCAGAGAAATATATCTCAAATTAATCTGTTCATTGAATTGCTAAATTTTTTGGTGGCAATTTAAAATTGGCCACAACTGAACCTAAGCTCGCTGGATACACTTACCTTCATTGCATCCCTTCGAGTCATGGTGGTAAAAGTTGGGGACTCTGGGTCCCAGCAGCTCACTGTCTACGTCGATGGTTTTGCTGTCTGTGATGGCATCCTCCTCGGGCTTTGTTTTCCCTGCATCCACCTACACCGGGCTGCCCTCCTGCTGAGCGGGCAGAGGTGTTTCTCCAGGAGCTTCGTCAGGCCTTCCAGTAGGCCATGGAAGTCCAGGACTACATCCCTGAGAGCTTCTGTCTGGACACTTTTACCCAGGCAATACAGATTTAATAATTGATGCAAATTACTCTCTGGAGGGCTTTGTGGTCGCTTGTGGTGCAGCTACCATACCAGACAGTGATGCAACCTGTGAGGATGCTCTCTATTTTGCATTTGGAGAAGTTGGTGAGGATGTCAGGGGGCAGGCCAAACTTCCTGAGCCTTCATAGGAAGTAGAGGTGCTGACAGGCTGATCTCATTGCTGTGTTGCTGTGGAAGGACCAGGTGAGCTCATCGGTGGGATGTACACTGAGGAACATAAAACTACTGATCCTTTACACTGGCTTCATTGATGTATAAGGGAGAGTGACCACCCTTCTGCAGCCTACTGTAGTCCACGATCATCTTCGTTTTACTGACGTTGAGATGGAGGTTGTTGCATTTTTACAGGACACTGACCTTGTATCTGTAGGCTGACTTGTCTCCCTCTGTGATGATGCCTAGGATGGTTTTGTTGTCAAAATGTGCGTTTGGCCACACAGTCATGTAAAAAAAACAATACAGGAGGGGGCTGAGCACACAACCCTGTGGAGCCCCTGTGCTTGGAGTCAGAGTTGAAGAGAAGCTGTTTCCTATTTTTACCACTTGTCCTCTGCCTGTTAGGATGTCCAGCATCCAATTATTCATTGGGTATTCAGACCCAAGTATGTCTGTTTTGGGATGAATTTAGCAGGGATGATTGTGTTGAATGCTGAGCTGTAGTCTATGAACAGCATTCTCACGTATGTGTTTGTGAGGGAGGGTAGTATGTATTGTCATTGCAATGGGGTCATTTGGAAATCTGGGTGGTACGCAAACTGGTGAGTATATGTGATGTCTGGATGTGTGGAACAGATGTGAGCTTTGACCAGACGTTCGAAGGATTTCATGGCTGTTGAGGTCAGTGCAACAGGGCGGTAGTCATGTTGACGGGACAGGTGTGTTCTTGGGAACTGGGAGATTTGCTGATAGGCAAAAGGGTGCTGGTGGGGCACCACTCCCACAACAATGTAAGTTGGGCACCACTCCCATTATGTGCTGACAAAAGATGGGATCAAGGGATGACCTTCAATGGATCACAGCGTAGGAGTTGCTCTGTGACTCACGAGACTGGCCCAGAATTGGAGACAGTGTAGCACACCCTTACTGCTGCATCCCAGCCCACTCACAAGTGGCTCTGCTCACCGGGATCCCCTGAGGGATTTTAAAGGATCGTGAGGCCCTGCTTTCATGGTCTGTATTCATGCTGAAAATGAAGATCAAGCAAGCTTTTGCTCTTCTGTTCCATGGGAGGTTTCTGTCCTCCCCGAGCTCACCTTATGACACCTGTGTTACGCTTTGACAGGTGTACCACCCCAGTCAAACTCCCCATCTGCTGGTTGAAGCGCTGGGCCATGGGTGCTTGATCCCAAAAGCGAGAGTTGAGAGAGTTGTGGTTCCTCATGTTGTTTACCTGTGCTTCACTGAATATCTTCACATAGCAGAGTACTGGGCAGAAATCACAAGCCATGCCTCCCTCAACAGCCCTGGCTGAACTTTTGGCATGGCATCGGGCTGAACCCTCTAAGGGGTTCACCATCTTGGTGTGCCTCAGGAGGCATCCTGCGTGATCCTACTTCCAACGAGCTTACCATGCAGGCGAGGGGCATGACTTTTGTTTCGGGGACCTTATGCTAGATTATGCTTGGCTGGCGGTGGCAAGGTTAGCCAGCCCTATGAGCGCATGAGAGGTAACTGGATTATACCGTAATCTTGGTTAAATTTGCAGTATTGCAGCACCTGGAGTTGTAATCATCATGAGATCTGACTCTCCCCACCTAGTGGCTATACAGGCTCGGGACAAAACCAGCCAATAAACTAACCTTACACTAACATGGTTGTAAGGGTCCTATTGACCTGAATAGATCTCACGTGTGTCAGTATGTGGTGTGCGTGCAGTGCTGTGCAGGCCTCGAGTGTATTTTGTGTACTCATGCTCCAGGATTGTCTGGTGCATGGTGAGCCCTACCCACAGAACACAGAGTAATACTGACACCACTTGATTACTCATGGTCCAAAAGACTATGCACCACAGAGTGGTTAGCTGCAGGTACATTTAAGGGTAACCACCAGCATCGTGATTACCCCAAACCAGGCTAGCCCCACTTGACAGTGCGTCTGAACAGAAAGTGCCCAGACAGGCATGGGTGGTGTCCCGCCAAACCTGGTGGCCTATTCCTTCTGCAAACCTGAATGCCACAATGAAATCATACATTGAATCACCCCACCCTTAACTTCGGACTGTCTGATGAGATATCCTAACACAAAATCAGTTCAGGGTGAGACTAAAATGAGAAACCCCAAGACCAGTGGCAATGCTTAACAAGCATTGGCCTGTGCACAACCCTTGTCCTTCCTATTCAACCATGCCATCTGATGGACAGCAATGGAGAAGTCATTGTACATTTTCTAACCCTAACCTTTGGCTTCTTGCTCATCCACATCAACTGTGGTGAGGGTTGTCATTGTAAATTCACAAAACCTAACCATAACCCTAACGCTAAACCTGTGTCAGGTTTGGTGGACCTGGTAGCTTCTTTGCCTTTGGCAGGCTAGAAACCCTAATGGGACACATACATAATAGGCTGACCGCATAGGTAATATCTTACTGTAGAACAGGGTTAGGGTTAGGTTCTTGTTCCCTATTGTGACACCAGAGGTAAATACTGGTTTGTATTGTGGTTTACCTTACTTAGTTTAGCTCAGTTTATTTTTTATTTGTTTGTTTGTTTGTTTAAGAAAAGATAAAAGAATAAGTTACCAGATTCTATCACTAGACAGCCAATTAGTATAAATGGCGGCATGGACTCTCTTTTTCTTCTGACCTGGTGGAGAGCATCCTGCAAACCCTTATCATTCTTATTCTGGTAAATATGGTATACATGGGATTCTAAGACAGGGTTTTTTTTAATCTGGACCTGTAGACTGGATGAAGGGCTTTATAAAAAGCTAGTGAGTTGGACCAGGAGTGTTGGTCTGGGAATTCCTGCAGACCTGGATTGCAAGTGACTATTCAACTCTGTAATTTATCCTTTTTTTCTCAAATATTGACATTGCATTTTGTTAAATATTGGCACTGCATTTCACTTACTGTTTGTGCCACCTTTGGTGCCTTATCACATTAAGTTCTAAAGTACCATAATTTCTCCTAAATGACAACAGAGGGCAGTAGAGTCAAAGTGTCAAGATTCTGTTTCTGCTGTTTTGATCTCCATAGAAAAGTACTAAAAGATCCAATAATAAGAGTTATCAGGTTCCAAAAGTAGACTGACTGTCTACTTAAGGTGTGGTGGAGGCATCAACATACACTATGTATGTAATAGGATATGTTTGCAAACTAAACTATTGAGAATATTAGTTTAAGCT
Organism: Electrophorus electricus; assembly: GCF_041902795.1. NCBI lineage: Eukaryota > Metazoa > Chordata > Actinopteri > Gymnotiformes > Gymnotidae > Electrophorus > Electrophorus electricus. The sequence goes on from NC_137516.1 coordinate 18,700,389, forward strand.
AGGACTAATAATATTGTATACAGTGTTCTCCATTGTTTGTTTTGTTTTTGTTGATGTACATGTGTTCATTTTCAAGCCCACCATTCTTGGATACATGCACTAATAGTGGTATGTTTTTGTCATAGGAAGATAGTGTTGAGGATAGTACTTTGTTCGGCTGAGTGCCATGTGCCACATGATTTAGTTTACTGAATACATAAAATCCTAGAAAAAAAGAAGGAATTTTAAAAATAGGGGATATTGCAGTCAGTACAACGAGTACAACAACAAATTTCAATGGACAATAAAAATTTTGGTTTGTTACAGAAGTATTTGTGAAACACCAAATACTGTGGTTTTAAGCTTATTTCCTCAGTTTGCAGTTTCTTCTAGTAATCATTGTGAACAAGAATACATGCTCTAATAATTAAAAATAAATAAATAAAGACCCGTTAAACCACAGGTGTGTTTAATGGGTTGGAAATACCACTGTCAGGGTCCAGGTGCACCATCACTTATGAGCTGCCAATGAAAGGCAGAAGCTGTTCAAGGGTTTTACTCATCATAACACTTCAGCCTTTTCTTTGGCTTCATAGAGCTGTTGTTAATATTTCCATGTTCATAACATCCTATTATTGCACGCTACTTGTGAATTATTTCCCCTTTTATTTCGTTTAAACCTGATCCAAGATACACTTAGCATGCCTAAAAGACTAGTGAAGTGTTATGTTATTAATGAGAGCCAACCAGTCTTGCTGTGTATAACCTCAAGCCTAAACCTAACTCTAACCCAGGAATTGGGTCTCTGTGCCTGAGATGAGACCTAGGGAAATTTTAATTTATCATAAATGTTTTACAGCCTGAAGTCTCTCTTCGCTAGTTCAAGGTCTCAGTGAAATCAACTTCTATTTAAACTATTAAAAATTCTTTAGACTGTCCTGCCGAAAAATATCAAAGTTATTTACGGATCAGCACATTAGGATGAATTTGTGATGTAATGAAAGTGTGTTGAAATATTTTTCCTTTAATTTAATGATGATAAAAGTATTTAAATTAACTGTTAATGTGTTAAGACGTGTGACTTAACCTTGCATTGTCTGAAAAAGTTTGTTGTGAGGTAAGGGGAAAGAAATGCATTGCATAGACTTTGGGGGTTTTGCTCTCATGGTTCATGTATCTGCTGTTGGTGACCACAGAACCCACAAAAAAGCTCTGAGCATCACAAACATCCTGTAGCAGATAATAGTTAATCAGCTCAGACACTGAAGTAAAGCTATTGCAAGCTTGTTTTTATTCTGCTAATTTCCATTAAGCACTTTGCAGTGCATGCACACCACAGGATACCTTCCTACCATAGCATAACACATCACACTCCCAGTCACTAACCTATGATTTCTGAAGTAGATTAATTAAAGTTTATGCCAAATAGTCCATACAAGATATAGATTAATCTGAAAAATAAACAATTTTGAATTACAAGGTTGGATTTTTATTTTATTCTTTACAAATTAAAAGCTAAAAGAACATGGCAATAGGCAACAGCACTGTAAGAGAGAAATTAACAGAATAATCTTAAATTGGAAAAAAAAAAAAGGCAGTTTACAAAATGACAGGTTTAAATTACACTTAATTAGAAAGGAATCACTTCATTAAACATAATTTCTAAAATTATTAATTTCCAAAATTCCCTGAGCACTTTTGTGCAACATCTTATTGAAAGTAAAATTGTTGGTCAAAGATCAGATTTGTACTGAAAATATATCATTAGAAGAAAATCATTGAAAAGGGACAATTCTGGGTAAACTGTGGTGACAATCTTGTGGTAACTCTTCCCAGTATTGACATATGAATCTCTGGTTATGTTTAGGTTTTGCTCATGTGGATCTCCTTGTTCCAAGCCCTTCTCTTATACAGTAATACAGAGACAGAGCAGAAATATAGTACGTTTTTTACAAGCAGCACTACATATGTCAGTCTGAACAGATACAGGCTTCGGCTAAGACCAGGTGAACCTGCAGGAAAGAGAACAAAAGCAAAAGAAAAAATGTATATATTACTGTTTGTAAATGTTGTCAAGTATTTACATTAATTTTAATACTTTAGCGTATTTATTAAAATCACTTCTATTTTATGTTCAATTTGCTAATACACCTTGATGACTAGTAATAGAAAAATTAAGCTTTTAATATTTTATTACATGTAAGGATAAAAAGTATATGAACCAAAAGGGAACAGTAAGCAGTGAAATACATGAACAACATGTATTGATATTATCTGAAAATAATATATTGATATTATATTGATATTATATGATAATGTCATTTCAACAAATGACTTTTACAAAGAAATGTAAACTTAAATTAGTTGCATGTTATTTCTTTTACCCCAGTTTAACTTTTCGTCTGGGCCTTCTCCTTCTACTTGATCATCTCCTCCTTGTTGATCTTCTCCTTCTCCTTCCTGTTTTACTTTTGGAGGTGGACAGGTTTGGACCAGGCCAGGAACAGGGGTCACATCAGGTTTCTCTTCACCTGCGAGTATCAACAGCGTAGTTTTTATAAAAAGAAACTTAGAGTACATGACTAATCTGATTAATGTCACAGCACATAAAAATTTACTTAATATTTGTAATTTTTATATATATTTATATATATATATTATATATATATATATATATATATATATATACCAAATTCCCGCATTACAAGTATTGATTTGATACGCTGCACTGATTCTTCAATTAAATAAAGCTCTGATAATGTGTCATTGTTTTCATATACATACTAATAAAATATGAGCATAGTCTTGATAAGTTACCTCTTTCAATGGTAAACCTTTGGTCTTTATTCACACTGCTGTCATGTTGGACAATACAGTTGAATTTACTGTATTTTGCTTTCTGATGGTTTATGATGAGCATGCTGGTGACGCTGACCTCCTGACCCTCATCTCTCTGTTCCAGCAGCTCATCGTCTGTCCCGGGCACCTTCACTGTATTTTTGTTCTGATCTTCTGCTTCCCATGTAATCTTCACCATGTCAGGGAACATGTTTCGGGCTTGACACAGCAGTATGTTCTTTTCATTGTCTTGTTTAGTTGTTAGATATGCTGACACTTTGGGTTCTTTTATCTGGTTGCTTTCTGTGTTATTAGAGGGGAAAATAATGTTCCAGTTACTGTGTAAATACGAACAGGTTTTTGGCATGTTCTATTTTGAAAGAACTTTTTTGTAAACATGACTCATGTCAAGCCTGACTTAAAGGTTTATTCAAGGTTTAGACAGAACCAAACAGTGTGTTTTTCAGTTTACAAATGAACAGAACCTGGCCTCAGCATGATGCAAGATCAGATGTGAGTTATCAACAGTTTTAATACAAAATTACTAATTCATTTAAAGCAGTTTTTGAAATGTGTGTAAACCAGGTTTTTCAAGTTATAAAATAGATGGTTTTCTAAGTTTTCTTTATCTGATAGCAGCCTACTTTATTGAGATCATTTTGAGACTGGAATATTCCTCTAAACAAGCTACATTTGTCTGAGAGTGTAAAGTGAATATTAGTGATATATACATAAGAGACACTGGCAATATCTCATTCATTCATAACAAACAAGCGATTGATATGCAAGTGATCAAGTAGAGACCATATCTAAGACCAAGACAGATGTGGAAAATAATGTCATTAACATTTATTTACACAGCTCCTCAAACAAGAGTTTGATGTACTCTTTCCTTTAAATAACGGAATCTCAGTGTTGATGATGTAATTATTTTAATATGTGAACATATTCTAACAAAGTACAGTTTGGTCTCAAACTACCACAAGCTAAAAAAATCATAGAAATGACTCGACGGTGTGTTCAAGCAAATATGTATGATAGAAAAATGAGTAATTAATGATTCTATTCTGAATTAATCTTTCTGCTGGTTCATAAAGACAAATTATATCTAAAACTATGGCAGCTGGATCTCACAGGATTGTGCTTTTTTTTTCTTTTGAAATATTATCTATATTACTTGGACTTAAGACATTTGTATTCAAAGCACTAGGTGGCAGGATTTAAATGGGTTAACATCGCTAAAGTCTCATCTGTCCAATGTCTATTATTCATATATTGGATGGTGGATGTTTCAGATTAACAAATTGCTATCATATACTAACATATGTAATTAACATATGCTAATATACAATGAATAGCCTCATATATATATATATTCATTTAGAATTCAGGAATACTTACTTAAATTATTATTTTCATAGTAGATTTTAAATTTTACTAAAGAAAAAATGAGCAAATCTGGGGCCTTTGTTTCATATAATTTAGTGAAATATTTTGCTCAGTACATATTAAGAATAAACTGATGTCATACAAAATATTTAAAAGTTTTTTAATCTATTTGAATAATCAACTGGTTTTGCACATGAAAGAAACTCTAGTCTAATTGTGTTCAAAATTAACCTCCTTCCAGGTCTAAAAATTCTGCAGTAGTCTATAGACTGATACTTAAAAACAACCCACAAGAAATACTTTTAAATATCTAATACTATTAAAATTAAATAAACTGATCCAATGAGCCAGAAACATTCGGTATTTTCAGTCAAATACCAGCATTTTTCCATCAATAAAAATCATGTTTGTATAGTTCCTCTCACATGCATTTACTGTACATATATATATAATGTAGTTTTCTTACCTGCCACATAAAGTCTAGTGCCTGAACTAAAGACTTTCTCTTCTCCCACAGTATGACAATCAAGAACAAAAAGCAAGTCGTGTATTTTCACAGACAGTCCTCTAGTCCTCTCTGTTCAGTGAATACATTTACTGGGTTTGTTGTTATTTTTGTTATGCAGGAGGGTGTCAGAATGAATGTAAATTGCACAATTTCACGTTTGGCTCTTGTCTTTGACTATTTAAGAGTCTTTTTCGTGGGACCAAGAGTAAATGCAGCACATTCACATTAAACTAAGTCTGACAATTAGGTGATGTGACCACTAAGTGCTGACATGGAGTTACCAAAAACCCATACATAAACATTATAAACTGAATGGCCACTTTATTAGAGGCACCTGCCTTTCACAATTGGAGTATCCCTGTATGGAAATTACACACATAATCCTCAAATGCAGCATAAAATCAGGTAATCAAGTTTTCTATGGCTCAGTTTCAGTGTGAATCCACATTAGAACTGGAAAATTGAGTGATCCGAGCAGCTTCAAATGAGGCATAATCACCAGTGCTTAGACTAGCATTGTGGATGTTTCTTATACAATGATACTGAGAGTATACCGAGAAAGGTGTGATCGAGAACACCCAGCCAATGGGAGGTCCTGTGAGCATAAACAAACATGTCAGTGAAAGAGACCAGAGGAGAATGTCAAGAATTTTTCTGACAAACAGGTGGTGCACAGTCTAGCTAATTGCAGCATACAGAATACAAGCCTTATGTTCCAGCTTCATCACTCCTTAGCACGGATGGGCTATAACAGCACATGATCAGTTTGAGTGCCATTGCTGTGTAAGGGAAACAGAAAGGCAAGACTCCAGTGGGCAAAAACTGGATCACTGAGCAGTGGAAAAATATCATCTTGTCAGATGAATCCAGATTTCTGTTGCACCATGCTGATGGGAGGGTCAGAATTTGACACAAGCAGCATGAATCGATGAGCACTTCCTGTCAGGGGTCAACAGTTCAGACTGGTGGAGGTGGGGTAATGGTGTGGGGAATCCTTTCTTGGCACTCCTCTGACTCTTGTGGATGGTGGGGCTTATCTAAGCTGGCAGACCAATTTCATCCCTTCATGGCAGCTGTTTACCCTACAGCAGAAGGACACTTTCAGCAGGTCAATGCACCATGACACATGGATCGTAGAGTCATGGATTGGTTCCAGGAACGTAACAGTGAGTTTTCTTTGTTTCCTTAGCCTTCGCAGTCCCCAGATCTTAAGTCTGTAGAGCATCACTGGCTCAAAGTGGAACAGGCTGTTCAGAGTACGTCAATACCTCCATCTAATATGCAGCAACTGCAAGAAGCTATCCTGTCCACATGGGCCAAGATTCCTGCAAAACAATTTCAACACCTGGTTTAAACTGCTGCAGTTCTAAAGGCCAAAGAAGGTCCAACACACTATTAGATGGGTGTCTAATTAAGTGGCCATTGAGTGTATATTGTTCATGGTAAACACTTATCATTTGATTGGCTGTTGCTATTATTTATTTATTTGTTTGTTTGTTTTTAATTATTATTGCAAAAGGAACCTATCAGTATATTTTTGTGATGGTAGGCTTTTGCACATATGCACTGTGCAGTACTGCCATCAAGCCTTCAAGCACAATAGAAGCTGAGTCCTCTGGTGTTTTCATCATATCCCCATTTTTAAATATAGGTCCATACATAAAATTATTTTAAAATTCACTCCATCTCTTTTCTGACACTGTTTGGAATTTTTGCAGCTGCTGATAGCTGTTGTGCCCATCATTTTGGTTTTTAATACCTTCTGCTTTATCATTGTTTCTTCATTAACTACTGTGAGAAAATCGGGGTTAGGAATAGGGCTAGGGCTTAGTGTTACGGCTAAGGTTAGGGATAGGGTAAGGGTTACGGTTGTCGGACATTACAAAGACCTTGGCCAAAACTCTCAGAATCTGAGCATTTGTCTATAAAATGTCATGACCAGCAGTTCATTTGTGCAAGTGAACACAACAATCATATTATGAAAACATGGGAAAACACTGGTTCAATCTGGTGGGTCAAACCATTTGTGGGAGGTAGTCTATACAGCTTCAAAGTGTATTATCCAATTGCAGAGAAATGCCAGTCAACCCGATTAAAGTTTAGATTACTCTCCTTCCTTCATATCCATTAGCATTTGTTTTTAGCATTACTTTTCTAGTAATGCTATTTTCAAGTCAGACATGCCAATGTGGATCAAGAAATTCCTATGACAAAAGGTTAAACTTTTAGTTTATAACACTACTGTGTCACAACGAATCAGATTAGGCGACAGTGGATTTACTTGGGTATTTAACTGGTACTTGTTTAAGGAACACGGTCGTTTTATTCACCCGGATAATCAAGCATTTACAAGTTTTTGAGTGGTCATATTTGGCCTTGGTATCTCTGATCTTACAGCTGTTTGGCGTAGTAGCATGGGAGTATGAACCACTATATACCACCCACTTTTCCTATTTTACCCAAACGTACCCCCACCCACCACAATACGCAATCAGAATTGCTGACCTTAGTTGTGCTGCACATTTTCTGGTTGAACACTTTGGTATGACAGATAGGATCAAGGAAATGAGAATGGTGTAAAAACATATAAGCATCGTTTTAGTGAAGTTATGTAGTAGTTAAGTGAAGTATAATATTGATTCAAATACCCTCTGTCTTATTCCTCTGCAGTGTCCTTTAAATTGCAATATGGTGTCCCATAAATTGCAGCATTACCAGTGTCGCCTGACAGCAACATGCTGATGTCATTTCCTGGAGTAGAAACCTTTTTAGCCAGTTCTGTTTTGTTGTGGGTTGGGGGGGATTGCACATGCTTTATGTGCTTCCTCTTGCCATGGCAACCAGTTCAGCAGGTGAATTGCCATATGCCCTGACTATAAATCAGACATTCAGCTCTTGTTTTGCTGGCTTCAATTACCCGAGACCAGGGGTCAATTTTTATGGTCTCTTACCAGTGGATATATCTGCTACAGTCTGGATGGAGGGTGCACTCTATGATGGCTAGCTTGGTTGCAGGTTTAACACTAACCCATACTTTAGCAAGTCTGCACTTTTAGTCATTAAGACTTTCTGTTCCACAGCACTGTGCACTGTTAAAAGAGAAAGACTTTTATTGTGTTAAGGAAGCATATCCAACACTCATTACAACATTCTCATACAGATCATTCAATCACAAGGGAACAGTGAACACTGGTGAGGAGCACCATACACAGACATCAAAATATGAAACTTCAGAGCAATAAGGCACAGCTTAACCAATAACAATAAACTTCAGATATATTTGGGTGTTTTTGTAATATTAGTTCAAGCCAAGTAATTATAATTTTTATTAAATACATATTAGAAGTTACATTTTAATTATGTGATGGGTTGCCCTAAAATGAACTGTTTGTTTATTCATTGATTCATTAATTCATTTATTCATTCATGCATGCATTTATAATTGGGGTAACCAAATTGTTTCTGTGTGTTTTTGTGTGAGGACAAATTATTTGTTAAAGATTTCCTTTACATTTCTGTGTGAATTTTTGTGTGAGTGAAAAAAATGCTGTACCATTACAGAACTTTTTAATACAGTTTTAAAATATTTTAAAAGCCTAATCCTAGGATAGCCTAACATAAATAGCCTAAAAACTTTTTGAACATTTGTATTAAAGTGAGTTGGCAAAGTTCTTTCTTTATGCTTTCTGTCTGGAAATTAAATTCTTGGTTTTTGTGCTAATTTCCTCCAGCAGTTAACAACTGTGTCTCCCTTCCATAGCGCACAGAAATATGTTGCTTCATCCTCTCTCTTTACTTTTGAGATTGTTAGAGAAACTTTTTGTCCCCTTATTGAGCCACTGAATCCTTTGGAAAAATCTGCCTCATTTTTGGAGGTTGTGGACCCAGCTGCAAAGTACAAAATTCGACGTAGTCCTTCTCCTCTCTTCGCTCTGTACCAGTGAATAGCATTTGAGCTGAGGGAGGTTGATCCATCCACCTCACACGAGAGAAGCTTAATTCTTTCACTCCGTGCAACCTCCCATGTCTTTTGAGTAAATTGCGCATTAATGCAACCTAAATAACAGAGACAATGATAACTATCTCTAATATAAGCACAGCATGACAGTTGCAAATTAAATTTAATAATCACAATCTCACCAATAAACACAAGCACAAAGCACAGTGTATTCACTTCAAACATTGTGTCCTCTCGTCTTTTAAATAAATCCGCTAAGCATGGATTGAGACGTCTGCTCGTGTCTTGCATGAAACTAAAGAAGTTAAAGGTTTTTGGATGGTTAGTCTTTATAAGGAAAGGAAGTCTTACAGTCCCCAAGTGATGCAGTGAGTGGGCATTAGGCTGTCTGACTGAAAGGTGACACACAGTAGGCGGTAACAAAGCATCATTTCATCATGTATGAGACAAAATCCACAATGCTCTGCAGTTGTGGTTTGTCAGTAGGTTACACATCTGAATAGCTTTAGCTAAGCTATGATTATAATACAGGTAATATAATAAACCATTTTTAAAGAAGACCGAATGTTGAAACTGTTCATGATTGCTGGTGCCATTTGAGCTCAGAAGGGCCACATTACAGTTACAGAGATTGCAGTTTTAATACAATAAATAAATAAGGGGAGGCATGAAAATTTTTTTGAAAGGCCAGTATGTTTAATAATTAAAGCCTATTATGCATCAGTGATATTTACAAATAAAATAAAGCATAAGCACTACTTTCATTTTTTAATATCATTTACTCAGTGCTATTGCTGTTAGCCTGAGTACTAATTCTAATTACTGAATACTAATGATATGATAATATGCAGCAAGTGTAGAGAAGAGGGGAATGAGCAGGAAAAAAAAATGCAAAAATGAACCCAAGTGTGGGATTTAAATATGCCATTTAACATAAATGTGCCATTTAACATAAATGTTTCATTTAATTTGTTCGGGCAGAAGCATGTTGATTAATATGCCATTATGATATGTTATCACAAAAATGTTATTTGGGCTCATTTTTAATTTAGGTTTCATGTATTTCATTTAGTCTTTCATATTTAATGACTAATCTTTTAATGATAATTTAGCCCTTGCAATGAAAAACCACACATGTCCATTTACTGGTTTTCTGTATTCTACAAAATAAAAGCAATAATATAAAGCATTATTGCAAGTTTTATTTTTAAATGTCCACATGAAGTAAGTTAAGTCCAAATAAAGCTTCTTTAGCATTTCTAATGTAATTTTAATGTCATAGAACACACTGATAATAATTAAATGAAGTTAAACTTGAAGCAAAACAGGAACAGGACATTTTAAAGGTATCTAAAATGTCAAAAACATAATTTATGCCAGTAACATAAAACATCCATTAGAACATCGTAAAATAAAAGCCATATGCAGCTACACATGTGATGAACTGTTAAATCCAAATATGAAAACAAACAGTGTTTTCAAATGGACCTTGACATTTCTGAAGACAACGATCACTTGAGCATGCAATATTAATATATGTGTTTTGCATATATATATATATATATATATATATATATATATATATATATATATATATATATATATAATCATTAAAGATTAGTCTTCTTTTTCTTTTTTTTTCTTTTTTTTTTTTTTAAAAAAAATATAAATAATAAATTGCAGGTGTGTGTGAGTGGGCGGGAGTAGGTGGTTGAAATGTGACACACACGTGTAAACATGACTTCCTGCCAGTGGTTTATGCCTTTGATATACAGATAAAGTACAAATGTCTTGTTATATTTAATTATTTCTGAACAGACCAGAAGTGAATTAAATATAACACAGTGCAAAATAAAAGTAAGAATTTAAGAGGTACTTTGCATTATCCATCAAGGTTAATAAATCAATCTATTGTCAATGATGAAATAAATTTTGAGAGCAACCTTTATCCAACCTTGGCCAAACTATAAAAGTCTACACAGTGTACAAGTAATGCCGATATAAAAGAACTTGTTTGAGCATTTAGATATGACTGGGTATGCCACTGTCTGCTGGCTGTATCTAGGTCATGTTTAGGGCTAACCCTAACCCTAGGTCATGTTTAGGGCTAACCCTAACACCAAGTCATGTTTAGGGCTAACCTTAACCCTAGGTCATGTTTAGTAAGTTATGGTGTAACCCTAGGTTTAGTAAGTTATGGTGTAACCCTAGGTCATGTTTAGTAAGTTATGGCCTTGGGCCAGACTAGAACAGTGGAGTCCTGGAGATCCAAGGCAGAGCCACAAGTGGACACTTGAACTTCTGAAAACTTAATGACGCATACGGAACTTCCTGACCTGCAGACCATCTGTTACAAGCGGTGCCAGACCAAGGCCAGGAGGATTGTGAAGGACCCCACCCATCCCAACAATAGGCTCTTCTCTCTGTTGAGGTCAGGGAAGCGCTTTCGCTCCCTGAAGACCAAGAGAGGGAGACTGAAGAGAAGCTTCTTCCCACAGGCCATTTGGGCCCTGAATCAGGGCAGCTGATAAACTGTGGGGACCACCACCACCACCATGTGACTGTAAATCTGTAAATCTGGAATTGTACATTGTGTACATACACATATATACATTGTACATTGTGTATATATACATATTATACATATACTGTACATACATTGTTATATATTTTTTGTATTTTTGTATATATGTATTTCCTTATGCACCCCTGTTTCTTTCCTCAGTTTGGACAGAGCACTCACAAAACCATTTCACTGCAAGTTATACCATGTAGGACTATGTACGTGACAAATAAACCGAACTTGAACTTGATGAGATAAGGCATTTACCTGAACAGCATGCAAAAAAGACAAAGGCCAACAGCTCCCCCTGGGGCCTCAAATCCACCATTGCATGTCTGTGTAGGACTTCTTTCCTGAGTGTTTCCAAGGACCCTGATAGTTACATCTTTAATGTTTGACAAGACACAATTGAAATTTGCTGGTAGTTTGCTGATATGAGTGTGAGCAGTTTCATGTGATATTCGAAGTGGCATTGTTTTTATGCATCATGTTTTATAGATCTTTTCAGCACATCACTGAATTAAAGATTAAATAACACTTTTTGTAAGCAGATATAAAAACACACTCCCATATAACCATATGAAGTAATATTTATTCACTTTAAAGATAAATTAACATGGATATATACATCACAAAATATCTCAGTGAAGGCTAACAATATAAACACAGGAGTGACCTTTACCTCTAAACGGAACAACCAAGAACAAACTCAATGACATATATTGCATATTTTGCCGATCCACCCCAGAACTCTGTGAGCTTCAGCTTAAAAAATATAAAGTTAAATAAATATAATTTCTCACAACCTGAAATCTTCATTCAACATTTTTTTCAAACACATCTACAGGATTTTTTTTTTTTAATTTAATGTAATTGTGGATATAAGGATGGTTTTGTAATAGAGATCAGTGTTTTGCATTTTGCAAAGCTCTGTCAAGTTCTCAGGCTTTTTCTTCCTAAAATATTACACATGTTCATAACTCAACAACTATCCACATTTATCCTTTTAATTAATTTTTATCAATTTGGCAAGAGAACAGCAAGTTTTGTCTAGAAATGTTGTCGTCAGTTACGCCGAATATTATCACCATAGCCATGTACACTGAGCCATGAAAACTACAGAGAACACTAACAATGATGCAAGATAACATTGAGGTCTGCAGTGCCTCAAAGAAAACATTGAAGTCTCGTGTAACACTTAGAACAGTTAAATAGATCATATCACTACAAATTCTGATAAAATTTGCTGCAGAGCAACAAACTCAGTACAATATACTTGATGCAGAGGAAAAAGTATATTTTGTCTTTAGAGAATTCACATTTTTAGTTTTCCTTTAAACAGAGGGATTACATGTGGGGGTCACCACAGTTCCAACAAAGCACACATCAATTTTCTGCTGCTTACAGTTGAACAAACAAAAACAAATAGATCATGGTTTTGGGGAGAAAAGGTAGACCACACTATCGCATCATGCTCTGTTATTTTCTTTAAGCTCTGAGTAGGAGTTCATTCTGCTTTTCCCACCCCCCCTTTTTCTTTTTTTTACTTTTGGTCAATTGTATAATTTTCTTCTTAGACACGGTTTTCTTCGTAGCACTCTGAACGACAGCCGTCTGTCAGGGCACCAGACTCCGCGTTAGGTGGCTCCTGTGTGGCTCATGCCAACCTGGTGCCCTGGATCTCCAGAGGTAGGAGGCTTAGGCCATGTGCTGTGTGAAGTTCTCAGGGAAGAGTCCTTTCTGAGCCGAGGCACCATGCTGCAGCCAGTCACTCTCCTTAATGCCAGTGAGCCAACCAGCATCCTTAACAGCCAATAGAGACAGTTAACCACAGACAGGTAACCAGTCCTCTGAGGTTCACATCAGAAATACTGAAAATCATGACGATCCATTATACAAATCTTATAGGTTACAATATGTGTGGTAAGTCAGTGTTAAATATTTCCTAGATTATATAGAGAGACAAAAGGACATTGTTTGAATATGGCTAATTAGTACAAAATATTCAGATGATTGACTGAACAATACACCGTTATCACTGAAGTATTTACTGACTTATTTATTCATGATGTTAAATGCTTCATAAATCAAACACTTTGAGCAGAGGAGCATTATTCAGTGTCCAATTCCTGAAGCATTTAGCATATGCGTAATTAAGCAAGCCCTAAACATATATAGCTCACTGAGAGCACACCAGCACACCACTGTTCATACCTGGTCTTCCACCAGCTCTGTAGGAACAACAAGAACTATGTCTCCCTTCTTCAGGTTGAGCTCGTCCAAGTTCGCTGCTTCAAAGTCATGCATTGTTTCTACCTGCATGTTGGGGTGGGAGGCACGCAGGGAGTATGAGCTTTTCCTGGTACACTCTTTTGACATATGATCACACATACTGCTGCTGTTTGCACTACTGGCCTTGTACTTGAAACCTGGTGGCATGCCAGAGGAGATGTCTTTGGCTGTCTGGCTGTCTGGTGTCACCTCGTTACCACTGCCTGCTGTCGGAGATGTGATGTCACCATCACGGTCATCGTCACCTTCATTGCTAGATGCAGGCTCAATTACAACAGAAGGAATAGGCATCTTCTCCTGGAAAGAGAAGAAACAGCAGCTTATCATATATTGGAATAATGGGTGTCACGCTGGATCACAGAGCACAAATACTCTTGCCACAAATTCATGGGTGCAAAATTCACATTTGGCATGTTAAGCAAATTTCTGGATCACTCCAGCTATTGTAGCAAACCTTTAATACCATTATAGTGGAAAGAATACAGGTTATGAAATAAAAGCAAAGTTTGCCAAATGTTTCAGGATACAAAACTTCACATTGTATTCAAAAAGTAGCTACATAGAAAAACCTTCAATCATAAGCAACCTTGAGTTTAAACCCTCCCAGTGTATCACACCTGTTCCTCGTTTTCTGTCATTACTCTGCGTGTATTTAAGGTCTTGGTTAGGCATTGGTGTTTATTGGTTGTTGACCCCCCATTAGCCTATGGGCTACACTATCTTTGTTGCGTCTATCAATAAACATCGTTTACTCCTCACATCACAGTATCATGGTCCAAATCATAATGGCAGATAATAACAATCATGATAACAAAATGGCACAATCATGCAACATCAATGAATGAAAAAAAAATTGAAATGGCTCAATATAGATATAAACATTTTAAGGTAAACTTTTCTAAAGTAAGTCAGATACTATATTGAATAATCCCACAAGCACAAAATAAAATATACAGTTTTATATGTATTTTTAAATGTATGTTGTACCATCTCAATCCACACCAAATCATCAACATTGGAAATACAATAGTTTGTAAATAAAAATGATCTATTTTATGAATTAAAAGTGTGAACACTAGTTAGAGAATTGTTAGAGCGTACCAGAATGCAAACTAGCTGACTGATATTTTCTGATATACACACATACCTACACACACACACACACATACATATACATACATACATACATACATATATATATATATATACATACATATACATACATATACATACATACATACATATATATATATATATATATATATATATATATATATATATATATATATACATACACATACATATGTATATATATATATACATACACATATACATATGTATATATATATATATATTACACACACACACACTGCTAATGTAGGCATTGGGATTTTGAAGAAATTTAGGTTAAAATTTCAAAATATTTGTAGTACAATTCCTTTTGTTCTTTTTCTCAAAAGCATTTTTCAGCATTTTAAAATTATTTTGTTTACTCTGAGAGACTGGTATTTAAGCCAGCAGACTTTCTTCAAAGAAAGATTTATAAATATAAAAAGAAGACTTGTTTGAGAAAGTATTCAGATCATCTCGATATTAAATTCTCAAGAAATGTGGTTTTCTGAGCAATCTGGAACAGCACAGAGGTGTGAGCCAGGGAAACAGTATTAAGGTTGTTGATTTATTCAGTGATTCATTAAGTAACCAAGAAAACACTATTAAGATTATTGATTAATGGGTGGTTAAGTAACCAGGGAAACAGCATTAAGATTGTTGATTAATTAGTGATTAAGTAAGTAACCAGGGCAACATATTAAGATTATTGATTAATGGGTGATTAAGTAAGTAACTATGGAAAGAGGATTAAGATCATTGATTAATCAGTGATTAATTAACTAACAAGGAAAACTATTAAAATTGTTGCTTGATCAGTGATTAATTATGTAACCAGGGAAACAGCATTAAGATTGTTGATTAATCAGTGATAATTAAGTAACCAAGGAAATAATATTAAGATTATTAATTAATTAAGTAGTTACCGGAGTCTCTTCAATAGGAGACTCTTTATCTTCTGAAGTGGCCTACACACAAAAGAAAAGTGAATTATCATCCCACATACAAAGTCAGCAGCAACAGGTAATACAAACTTTAGGATTCATCTCAGACAAATACTCCACAGTATCATAGACTGAAAGTAAATATTTCAAAATGCTCTATTAAAACAATCCTAAATAAACCATATAAACACACCAAACCATAAATCTATATTTATAAATGCACATTGATCACAGCATGAAGGCATATTATGTTGAGACTTTGTTCAGCATAGCCATGTGGCTGCCAAATTCATGTTCAGGTTAAAATAAAAATCAACACACATCATGACTGATACCATAAATGAGTAGGTTAGAACTCATTGGTTGTACATCATACAAACGTACGCTCTGCGATTAGTTATCCAAAAGAAAAATCAAAAGCCTGGAGACCATAGCAGGTTTGTGCTGTACCACAGATAAGATTTAGGAATGCAACACTTGATAAGGGGAGAAGTGGAAATACAGAATTACCAGATCTGCTGCCTCATATTAATCTCTTACACACTCAATCTGCTGCTAAAGCGAGTTAATCTCAGCTGCACTGATTCTGCTGGAGCAACAGCACAGGGAACACGCTATAGGCAGAGGAATTGATTATTTGACCTTTTTTATGCTGTTTGGGGCATCAGTCACATGATCTGACCTTTTCTTATGATGTCTGGGCATAAATCACATGATTTGACCTTTACTTATGATGTCTGGGGCATAAAGCACATGATTTGACCTTTACTTATGATGTCTAGGGCATAATTCACATAATTTGACCTTTACTTATGATGCCTGGGGCATAAAGCACATGATTTGACCTTTACTTATGATGTCTGGGGCATAAATCACATAATTTGACCTTTACTTATGATGTCTGGGGCATAAATCACATAATTTGACCTTTACTTATGATGCCTGGGGCATAAAGCACATTATTTGACCTTTACTTATGATGTCTGGGGCATAAATCACATAATTTGACCTTTATTTATGATGCCTGGGGCATAAATCATAGTTACCGGAACCTCTTGGTGGAGTTGCTCTTTCTCTGTGACATCATCTGGCGTTGTCTACACATAAAAGAAGAGACTGTTGAATCAGGATTTTACCGCAGTTACTGATTAAATATATATGTAGATAAAAATATAGCAGCTATACATAACAAAGGTATTCAAACTGTATGTAATATATATAGTTTGAAAAATTTGGTATCATTTAGATTGAGGGTTTTCATAACTCAAACTCATTCCTTCAGATAATACATTTCTGGAGCCAAATTACTGTCAGTTTAGACAATGGCAAATCTTTGCACTGTTGAATACTGAAAAGGTCAAGAGAACTCTTAAAATTACACAAGGGCACATAGGCAGGATCATATTCTGCACAGCAAATACCAAACTTGTCATACTGCCCAACACACATACAAACTACAATACTCATCATGCACTTAGTCTCCAGGAGAGCGACTCATCCAATCATCTGCTTAATGAGTGCACCTGTTTTTCATGTATATAAGCCATCCCATAACTGTTTGTCGTTGTGAAGTTTTGCCTCCAGGTTACCTGAGCACACTGAGCGTTCTAGTCATGTTTCTGCTCTCTTGTGTTTTTCATCTGGTTCTCCCGTTTCTCTCGACTATTTTTCCTACCACTTGAATTTGTTTGCCTGTGTTTTTGCTCTGTGTTTTTAGGACTCGAACTGTTTACCGCTGTGGCTGCGATTACCCTGGACTGCATCTCTCTGGTTCTGACCCTGGCTAGTTTAAAACTCCTGCCTTTTATCCGTAAGCATCTGACTGTGCTTTCGGCGTTACAAAACTTGTTTTGCAGGCAGTATTAAGTAAACAAAAATCAAAGTAAATAAATAGAAAAACAGAAGATCAATATAAAAACAAAATGACAAATTGTTCACACATAACTGAAACAAACCAAATTAATGAAATTACAAGAAAACTCAAGAAAAAAAATTGCATTTTTAATGCATCCATTTTCATAATGGATTCATATATGGCAGAATGAGTATGCAAATAACAAAAGATAATAATAATAATAGTAACAATAATAATAACAAGTAAAGCAAACACTAGAGTTTGCTGTGGAACAGAGTGCACAGCTATGTTGTGTGTCAGAGCTGGGTCAGAGCAGGCACTGGGCCTTGGTGAAACAGGACAGGCACATACCTTGGCCTGCTCCTCTGCATCAGTGTCAGCAGTTGCGGGAGACTCCGCTGGACTCTTAACCAGCAGCACAGTACACAGGAAAACGTAATTAGTCGCCACTAACATCTCAGCACTTTGACCCTCTCTGCACCAGGGTTCTCACAATGGGGAGCATGCTTGTGTGTGTGTGTGTGTGTGTGTGTGTGTGTGTGTGGTGGGGGTGACTTGAAAAATTGGGAAGCAAGTAAAATAACAAAAACAGCGGTAGGGGTTTGATGAGGGGTGGAGGGACAGATGATTATAGTGGTGATGATGATGATGATGTGGTGAGGGTGATGAAGATAATGGTGTTGGAGACAACATGATGAGCATGGTGATGGTGATGATGACGATGACAGTGATGTCCTTAATGGCTGTAATGTTTGGGCCGTAGTATCCTTGTATCACTCACAGCAGCTGTGTCTGCAGGTGGGCTGGTAGCACCTGTGGTCACTGATGGTTCACTTGTGCTCTCTGCAGGAGGAGTAACTGGCCCCTCAATGCCCTCAGCGCCCTCAGAGCGCTCAGTGGCTGGGGGCGTGGCTGGACCTGGGGGTGTGGCTGGGGGTGGGGCTGCAGCCACTGCCGCCTCCCCTTCTGGGGCTGTTTCTGCACCAGCTGCCACCTCCTTTGGGGCCTCAGTCTCAGACTTTACATACACAGCATGAGAATTAGAAACACTGCATTCTCACAGTGGACACGCAGTGTGTCCTCTCACAGCCCGCGTGAAACTGGATACAATGAACATATCGGTCAGGACAAACAGGTCTAACATATATATGGCATACCACTGATCTTTAGTTTATTTAGCTCTGCTAATTTGGCTGTGTTCTGTACGTTTGGTTAGATTAGAGAATTTCTGAAGTTTACATTTTTTCTACTGCTGGAAAAACTCATACGTGGATGTTTTTACACCCTGCTAGAGAAACAGCAAAGAGCCTGAAAACACTTAAAAACAGGGGAACTGACATTTATTTAACATTTTACTGCCAAATGAATTATTCCAAATTATGCCATTCACTGCCAAATTAATTATCCACCCAAAATATCACTAGTGAAACTGCTTTTTCAGAAAATCTTCCTTTGCATCTTCCTAGATGCAAAGTCTAAGGTAATCTTCAGTCTCCCTGTTCCTGTGCAAGGTTGTCTACTACGCATGCATCAGTGTGATAACATCTGAATATCACCCCAAACAGGTGTTCTTTTTATATTATAGATACTGCCTGGAGCATCTCTGCAGATACTCCTTAAAATATTTGCATGTCAAACATGAATTCCATCATGTGCAATAAAAGAATCCAGAGGCTCACCATTTTATCAAAGTCTGCCACGAATGCTGTATGTGAGGCATCCATCTTTGGAATAAACAGAAGAGAAAATGAGAAAACCAGAGTTACACACTAAACACATCTATAATCTATACATCTATACATTACATCTATAATTATGCTAATGTCAAGGCTAGCTGTCAAGATTCTGAAAAGTTTCTAGAGAGAGAATTTTTTTTAAGCATCATTAAGGAACAATAATACGAATGCAATGCTACTCTTAAGAAACTGTGTTAGGTGTGTTAACAGAATTGAACACACAATAATTTACGATCACTTTAATAACAGTAGATTTTGCAGTTATAGATGTAGATATAGTTATATAAATATAGTTATATATACTGCCTGGCCAAAAAAAAAAAAGGTCACACACACTAATATTTCGTTGTACTGCCTGTAGCTTTGATTATGGCATGCATTCACTGTGGCATCATTTCCACAAGCTTCTACAATGTCACAACATTTATTTCTGTCCAGAGTTGCATAAACTTTTCCCTAAGATCTTGTATTGATGATGGGAGATTTGGACCACTGCGCAAAGTCTTCTCAAGCACATCCCAAAGATTCTCAGTGGGGTTCAGGTCTGGACTCTCTGGTGGCCAATTCATGTGTGAAAATGATGTCTCATGCTCCCTGAACCACTCTTTCACAATTTGAGCCCAATGAATCCTGGCATTGTCATCTTGGAATATGCCCATACCATCAAGGAAGAAAAAATCCATTGATGGAATAACCTGGTCATTCAATATATTGAGGTAGTCAGCTAACCTCATTCTTTGGGCACATAACATTGCTGAATCTAGATCTGACCAACTGCAGCAACCCCAGATCATAGCACTGGCCCTACAGGCTTGTACGGTAGGCACTAGGCATGATGGGTGGATCACTTCAGCCGCCTCTCTTCTTACCCTGATGGTCCCATCACTCTGGAACAGGGTACATCTGGGCTCATCAGACCACATGACCTTCTTCCATTGCTCCAGAGTCCAATCTTTATGCTCCCTAGCAAACTGAAGCCATTTCTGCTGGTTAGCCCCACTGACAAGTGGTTTTCTTAAGGCTACACAGCTGTTTAGCCCTAATCCCTTGAGTTCCCTTCGCATTGTGAGTATGGAAATGCTTTTACTTTCACTATTAAACATGTCTGAGTTCTACTGTTGTTTTTGTACGATTTGATTTCACCACACGTTTAAATGATCGCCGATCACGATCATTCAATATTTTTTCCGACCACATTCCTTCCTCGAAGATGATGTTTCCCCACTGTCCTTCCACTTTTTAATAATGCGTTGGACAGTGCTTAACCAGGTTTTAGTAATTTCAGCAATCTCCTTAGATGTTTTTTCTGCTTGATGCATGCCAATAATTTGACCCTTCTGAAACAGATTAACATCTTTTTCACGACCACAAGATGTCTTTTGACATGGTTGTTTAACAAATGAGAAGCTACTCACTGCATCAGTTAAGGTTCAATAACTTGTTGCCTGCTGAAACATAATCACCCATGCAGTAATTATCCAATGGGAGGTTCTTATCTATTTGCTTGGTTAAATCCAGGTGGTGACCTTTTTTTTGGCCAGGCAGTGTAGATAGCTACACTAACTGTATATATAATTACTATAGAGGTCTTGTACTATAGTTATATGTTCTAAATATATACATTTACTTTATCATTATTGATGTCATCATTACATTTTTCTACATAACTATATATTTTTTGAAGATATGAAATACTTGATAAATTTTAGACATTTTTGAAAACTTTGTTCTTTGAAATGGTCTAAAGCATACTTCAGGAAAGGGTTTTTCTATCAAGTACACCATTTATATTGGTGTACTTGAATATTGAATATTGGTGCAGACATTCATATTAGTCAATATGACCTTTAAGTGTGACAATTAAAGACTTGAAAGGTTATCTTGACAGCAGTTCAGAAATATTTTCACAGCAGTCAGTTAATAGTCCTAATTAGCTCTGTGGGTTTATTCAGGGTTTGTAATTGCCTAGTTACCTTAGCAAATCCATTAAAAGCTTTGTTGAAAATCTAAACCAAATCAAAGAAAGTATCAGCATGAAATCCCCCAATATACACTTTATGATAAAAAAGGGAATGTGTGTGCTATTTGAAATGTCCAACAAAATCAACAACCTTCAAAGCAAGCAGAGGTGGGGGGACGAGCAGAGAACTAGGGACTTTAGACTAAATTCTGGGTTCCAAGTGGGAATGTAGCAGGAAAATGGGGCTTCATCTGCAGGCAGGAAAAATGGATCTTTCGTTCTATGCTAGACTACATGGGGGAAGGGATTCAGGTACCTCATCCTTCTCGGTATCTATTTCTTGGTACAACTTTCCATATCTCCGATTCGCAACCTCATCTTCAGACAGGTCAGAGTTATCTGTCTCTTTAGGACTGGCTTGGTTTTCTGTGGCAGTGGTCTTTGGATTGGCCATGTCGTTATGACCAGGAAGGCAAGCATACAGATCTTGAGTCTTGCCACCGTCACTGGACCAGCTTACAATGAAGTCCCCTTGGCCATCAGAGAAGGCAACGATGTTACTCATCTCCTGCCAAGAACCTTTACTGGAGCTTTCCGGACCAGCTTCCAAGGGAGGGAAGGATGCCCACTGGGAAGGCCTGTTAGACTGTCTGACTAAGTCTGTCCCTTCCCCACCTGCTCCCCCAGTGCTTGTGGGCTCCCAGTTCCCTGCCCACCCCTGGTTGGTCTCACTGGCAAAAAGCTCTAGAACAATATCATTGCTGAATGAATGTGATGTCCACCCCCCAGTACCTGCTTGGGATGCACATGGATCTAAAGCAAAACCAGTTGTTTTGCTCTCTAGTCGTGAACACAGGGGATCAAAAAGCTCACTCCCTGATGTACCAAATTGGTCACTGACATCCTTCAGAAACAATTCAAATGGATCTGTCTCTGGTGGCCCAAAATGACCTTTGTCTGAGTTTGCAAATGGGTCATTTCCAGTGCCAAAAGGATCACTCCCTGATGTGCCAAAGGGATAATTCTCTTTACCAAATGGATCATTTGATAAGAAACCAAATGGATCTGAGGTTAGAGTGGATTCTGAACAATCTAACACTGAATCATTTATATTTTCTTGCTGCTGTTTGCTTTGAGTGGGCTTTGTTGTACCATGGCTTGACCCAGGTGAACTTTTCTTTACAAGATTCATGGCCTTATTAGGCTTTACTGGCTCTTTTATAGTCACCTGATCACAGTTAGCTAGTACCATTCTGCCACCAAAGCTAGCAGCATTCTGATCAGTACTCTGATCTGGGAAGGGTGAAGCCATATCTTCTGTACCCCAGGCAGAAAAGCACTTTTGTGCCACAACATTGTTGGTGACACCCTGGTTTGATAATGCATTTGGCCCCTCATTTTCTGTAGGCCCAGGATAATTCACACCATTGGCCCCTCTGTTCTGGCCAGGACTGTCTCCCCACTCTTCAGTAGTTTCATACTCAGATTTTGACCCATCAGTGTCTCCCTGACTTGCTAAATGCCACTTGGAGTTGTTTTCCTGGGTTGTTTCCTGCTCATTGACCTCTGTGGCCTCTGGTATCTCCTGCCCAAACTTATATGTAAATATGATCCCTGGAATGGACTGTGTAGCCCCTCTCTCCTCTGATCTTTTGGTTGTCGCTACTACTTGGTCACCTGCCTCCCCCGGTTCATCCGTGGCCTGACCTGTCTGCTCTGCTGCCCACCCTGTCTCGATATTACTTTGTATTGGCTGTAACTGGGCCTTGCCACACCCCCCAGCACAGGGTTCACAGTCGAAGTTTGGCTCTGGATTGTATTCCTTATCCCAGCTTCTAACCTCGCCTGGAGCTGCTTCTTCTTGAGGTGCTGCCTCTGTGGGCCAGCCTTCTGCAGGAGGCCAACCCTGCCTGCCATCTGAAGGCTGAACACCTCCCACATCTTCAGCAGTGGAGCCAAAGTCTGCCTTCCAATTGGCAGTGAAGCCAGCATCTGGAGCCTGGTTAGGGAAGGCAGGTGGGGAATTGTCTAAAAAAGCATCCTCCACAGACATAATACCCACAGAGATGGCCTGGAGGCCAAAAGAGAAGCTAAGGACAAGGCATAAAAGGACTACAGAAATTTGTCAGGACAGACATTACAGGAACTTACAGCACATTCAAAGGTTTCTACCAAACCTGGCCAGCCTATACATAAAATTGATTCAACAACAAATAAAGAGTATTAATCAAACAGCTTAAATCAAAATGGGTAGTTGCTGCCATTATTGCTTTGTCTCAAGCATATACAACTTTTCATGAAGCCATTACTTACAGGCTGGGCCTCAGTATTTTCCTGGAAAACAGAGAGCCTTTTGTCAAACATTTTCAGTGTATCAAGTCACACCACAGAGCATTATGTCAGTATGGAAAATGTTCTATGTGCAGTTATACTGCTAAACTGAAGTACAGGAATAAACACATCAAAATAAATCTGCATCATTTCCTTTGGTACCATGCTAGAGGACCTATAACAGTTTTATTTTCATAACACCAGCGAATCCAAGTAGCACGGAGTACAACACCAAGTTTAAAAAAGCTCTCTCACCGTCCAAAGGTCCCAAGACAATGCCTGTGCAGAAAGAAAGTGCAAAAAAGATGTATTAGATTCACACTAGGTCATAAGTAGATTATTGAAGATTTTATTCAAGTATAATTCAGAATTCCTTCTCAAAGAGCATAGAAAGACTCGCTTGGTGGTCACTTCATATAATCAAGTCCTTGGTCTCTTGATTTTACTAAAGGATTATGAGAAATGAGGCAGGTATGGACCTGAGCTGCAGGCAGTTGAGTCTGACCAATGGCTGTATTGCTGTCTGGCTTGAATGGATCAAAGTCCAAGTCCAGGAGAGATTCTCCGAGTTTTTCGCTCATCTGGAGAAAAGCGATTGTGATGAAAAAAGATGTATGAAGTGCATAATATTTGAGAACAGCAATAGCAAACACAAAACAATTTTAGTCATTATAAAATGATAAGATAATATTAAATATGCATTCACCTGTGGTAAGGTGACATTGATACTTGAAAAGCCTCTGTCGAACAGGTCAATGATTTGCTCCTGTGCAACCTCCTTGTTCGGAGTAACTTTGGGAGGAGGAGGCTTTGGAGGGCCAATCTTGAGCTGATAATGTTGCATTGGCAATTAATTAACCACCAGCCATCAGGACTCATATAATCAATATCGCATATAATCAATATCGCACTATCCACTGCATGTGAGGTCAGAAATCTCTACATGTACACATTACTACTACCTCTACCAAATGTTATCTAAGATGAAGCAGATGACTACAATAGAAAGTCTGCAGGCTACAAACCCACTTACATTTTCACTCTGTATCATGCAGAAGAAAAATAAAGTGTATATATATGAGATTGCAGCAGATATTAATGGCATACTTTTTTCAAATAACAATCTGACCTGGCATACTTTTTTTTAACAACAATCAGACCTGTTTTTTATACCTGTTTGCACCTGGTTTTAAGAGGTGGAGAAATCTCCATACAAAACTCTCCACAGCTAACAAAATTTTTATAAATGGAGTGATATATGTAATCAGCAAGACTATGGATATATCAGGATTGCAGATAAACTACCCAGTTAGGCAGGTATGTCAGTTTCAGTAACATCTGGTCCTAGAGTTTGGTCTACAGGCAGTAGATTACAGGTGGTCATTTACAGCAAAGGATCACGTTTTATGTTCATTTGTTCAGATATTACAGCCCCCTGAAATGGGGGCATTTTGTAATAAAAAAAGACTGGGATTCCTACATGGTTCATGCAATTAACTTCAAAAATTAATCAGATTAAATCTGACATTTCTGTCCTTTAACCTTTCTGGGTCCACTGTCATGCATCTAGAATTTGGTTTTGGGGTTTTTAGACACAAATGTAACAACTTCTATTTGGTTCATACTCCAGTGGGTATTGAACGTACTTTAGAGGTGTTCCAGAACCCACCTGTGAAGGGGATTTGGGTCGAGGAGGGCCAGGGGAAGTTGGCCTCAGTGTGTGGTTGGGGCTGGCCACGGGGCTGCATTCTGGGCTCTCGTCCTCAGGAGGCGTTGGAGTCCTGGCAAGACGCAGGGGGCCCGAGTCACTGCAAATGACATCATATACGTTACCCGCTCTTATACACAGCTTCATATGACATCATATACGTTACCCGCTCTTATACACAGCTTCATATGACATCATATACGTTACCCGCTCTTATACACAGTTTCATATGACATCATATACATTACCCGCTCTTATACACAGCTTCATATGACATCATATACATCACCCACTTACACACAGATGCAAATGACATCATATACGTTACCCACTCTTAACACACATTAACAGAACCTTAAGCACATCAATAGAACCCTAACCACATTGACTAACCCTAACCATAATAACAGGAAGAATCATTTTAAAAAACTTTTAAAAATCAGAGTAGGTGGACTCTTGAAAAACACCAGAAACATAGTACCATTCATTATACCATTCTAGCTAGAGGTGGATAAATTGCATATATCTTTAATGTTGATTGTTAATAAGGCAAACACGGACGCAGTTCAGGGAGGGTTGGAGAGTAATTCCTCACCTGGGGGCGCCTTGGATGGTGAACATTTTATCTGAGTGCTGGTCAGCAAGCCTGATCATCACCTCATACAGCTTGTGACAGAGCTGGTAAAGGAAATAAACCACAAAACATTATGTTGCCTTTAATAATCAATAATGAATATTGACTCTTCATGATATAATACCATCAAAATATTGTGTGCAGTCAAATACTGTTGAGTAAGATGTTAAGAAGTAAATGTGTCATCTGCACATCTAACTTTTGTTTTAATATGAAAATGTAAAAAAAAAATCTGATACTACAACACTATGGGATTATAATAATTAAAATACACAATATAAATAAACATTTTTAGTTCTTTCATTAGTTTCTAAAGTAATGTTATTTTATTGGCACTAAAAGTATGAATATATGGATTAATTTTATCCTCCATACCAATATGGAGAAACTGAAAAAAAAAATAGGATGGTAAGTGTAACACACCAATTCACCAGCAGAAGGCAGCAGAGTGCACATCTGTGACTTTTGACAAAGTCAAAATGGAGGCAAAGCAAAACGATTCAGTGTACCCCAGCCCAGAGTTCCTTATCCTCTAGGCATTTTGCCTTCTAACCTAGACTTCACAAAGCTCTGTCATTGTAATGCTGTGAAGCGGATTATGTATGAAGCATGAACACAGATACTATGATGCAAGTACACGTGACCCCCATCCTCACCAAACCACAACAGACACACACACACTGCCACGTCTTCTCTCTATACAACCACCATGCTTATATAAGGAAGCTAGAGATAGAGATAGATGATCTCTGAAGCAGTATCTGTGCTGATCTTTGGCCCCTTGTTGGTTATGGCTGTCTTTAGTTGTGCAGTAGCCCCATGGTTGTACTACTAAAAATAATAACCATGTTCTGCCCACACTCATCAGAAGCCACATCACAACCTGTAGGTAAACAGAGTGGGCTAAGATTAACAGACAGTGTGAGTGACAGGTCAAATGACAAATGACATGTGAAGGGACCTGTCATATGACCTGTCATTGTCAGTGTCTTGCATACTGTATGCTTACATAGCGGCTGGATATCTCAGTGGGTTGCAGCACTGACTTTAGTACAGGAGTTTCGAATCCTGACTGGGGCATCTGCAGCGTGGTCCCTTAGGCAAGGTTCCTAATGCTACGTACCTAAGCTCACTCTCAGTGAGAGTCTGAAACAAGAGAGTCACACTGGCTTGGATGAAAGGTATCTGATGAAAAGTGGGCTACTGGAACAAATACAACACACTCATGGACAAAACTTGAGAATAGAGGACTTTTAGAATACTACTACACAAACATCCCCAGTGTGAGGGTGCTTGAAAACATATATAGAAGATTCCCCACTTGCCCCCCAATTTTCTTTTAAGCTCTGGTACTCTACCAAAGGCCTGGGAGCTTGAGGGTCCTGTGTGGTATCATAGCTATTAGGACTGCACTCTTCTGGGTTTGGATCTTTGATGTTGTTCAGTCTGTATGTGGAAGTCCCACAGCATCTTTGCTCGGTCATTCTCCACCACCTTTCAGGTGTATCCCACGTTGACCTTGGAACTTCCTGTACTCTGCACAAATGTTTCTGTATACTATGCCAGCCACTTGGTCATGGAGTTCCATATATACTCTGCCTGGTAGCATCTTTCATTCCACTGTTATGTGCTGGGTTGTTTCAGGGACATCTTTGCATAGCCTGGTGTGGTAGATCCCAGCCTCTATTGATCCTGTATTCTGAGCTTCTTTCTGTGCTGCTCTGGTGTTCTTGCCAATGCCTTTCTGGGCCTTGCTCATGTAATGAGCCATGTGCCTACTCATCTTAGCCGCAATGATGCCTGACAGGAGAGGTAGGGTACAAGTTGTTGGATAGAACTGCCCCTTTCTGGGGATCATTCTGGATCAGGACTGTCCAGCCTTCAGTTAACTATTCAGGTTAGCAGCTGGTTCATTTGTACTGCTAACCTGAGCAGTCAGTAGTCAGCAGTCAGTAGGCATGAACCATGTCAGGGCCTGGAAGTTCCTCATTTTTCATTCTTTCTTGGATATTCTTGGATGGTTACTGGATCCTGTTCAGGGAGGTTGCTGTAGTCAGCTCTCACGTTCTCTAACCACTGGGCATTTTTGTTGTGTGATGCCACCTTCTCCCCATACTCTTTTCCAGTTTCCAGCTTTGGTGGGTCTGTTCTCATGCTGTTACCCTGACACTGAGAGTACACTTTGGATGTCTCGTGTGAGAACATCCTGTTTATTCTCCTGGTTTCTACTCAGCCTTCTCGTTTGTACCTCTTCAGGTGGGCAGCCAGAGCTGCTGTTAATCTACTTGATATCCAGCTGGATAGTTCAGTGTGTTACACCACTGACTGTGATTTATGGTATATGATTTAGGAGGTTATGTGGAATATCTATACGTGTGTGTGTGTGTGTGTGTGTGTGTGTGTGTATGTATATGTATATCTATTAATCTATATATATATATATATATATTCCCACTTAAACACCTAAATCAGTATGTGTGTTATTCTGAAGGGTTTCTCTCTTGTTCTTTGAGATTTCAGCAGATGCAAGGCATTGTTAGAGAGTTAAATAGGCCATAAATATCTCCCCAGGGCTCAGTGAAGTCTGCTCTGCAATTTAGAAACTGTCACACATGCCAGGATGTGATGTCGGCCTTTCACGGCTAATACTGAGCTAGATGAAAGGAAAACGAATCTGAGTGGGCAGTACCATCTCTTCAGATCATCACTAAATAGAAGACACACTGTGTATCACGTGCAAGCTGTTTTTTCAACATATGAAAGTAGAACTAATTCCATTTGGTATCTGATATTCTGGCCAACAAACAGATCAGCAGTTTTCTGTCCAGTCAAATCTGATCATATTGAAAATGTCTTCAAGGATTCAGTCCAAGAATTCATTGTCATATTTCAAATATAAATGAAATAGTTAGGCCAGAAATGCTCAATATTAATGAACATAACTGGAAAATAGTGCGTGTATGCTAGCTTCCATTCACAAAATTTAATGCCATGCTAGCATGTTGTGAGATGGCCATGAGTGAGCTAGTCAAGAGTGAGCTAGTCAAGAGTGAGCTAGTCATGAGTGAGCTAGTCATGAATGAGCTAGTCAAGAGTGAGCTAGTCATGAATGAGCTAGTCAAGAGTGAGCTGGTCATGAGTGAGCTAGTCAAGCGTGAGCTAGTCATGAATGAGCTAGTCAAGAGTGAGCTGGTCATGAGTGAGCTAGTCAAGAGTGAGCTGGTCATGAGTGAGCTGGTCAAGAATGAGCTGGTCAAGAGTGAGCTAGTCATGAGTGAGCTGGTCATGAGTGAGCTAGTCAAGAGTGAGCTAGTCGAGAATGAGCTGGTCAAGAGTGAGCTGGTCATGAGTGAGCTAGTCAAGAGTGAGCTAGTCATGAGTGAGCTAGTCATGAGTGAGCTAGTCGAGAATGAGCTGGTCAAGAGTGAGCTGGTCATGAGTGAGCTGGTCAAGAGTGAGCTAGTCATGAGTGAGCTGGTCAAGACTGAGCTAGTCAAGAGTGAGCTGGTCATGCATCCATCATTAGTTGTGATCCACAGACTTGTTTGTTGAACTCTTGTTCTCATTACATATTTATTTGCACATACACTTTCAAGAAATATGAAAGCACAAATGGGAAATGTCCAGCGTGACTCACAAAGGAGATCTCCTTGTGGAATTTGGCTTCTAGGCTGCTGACAGTCTTGAAGGTGTTTACATAAAATCCCACTCGACTGCAAAGACAAAAGGAGAAATAATATTAGAATATGTACAGGCCTGATTTCTTTTGAGAGATATCCCATTCACCCATGAGACAAATAAGTCTGTGAATATGTTCCACATATTAGAGTTTGAATGTCGAGATTAAAAGAACTTCCAGGTGATAAATACTACACGGCACATATCTCAAACAAATCCCTTCATGGTAAATTAATCCATCTGAATGAATCAAACCTCATCTAGGTCACTGTAAACAGAGGGAAAGGGTAATATTTATATAACATGTCTGGGGATAAAAAAAAAAAAGCATCTCCACACGGCATCATAGGTTTTCCTGTGCACATGGTAGCTAGGAGGGTATACAGTATATGCAATATACAGTATATGCAATAGCAGTTCTTATTGGATGGTTTGTGCTTGGTGTCAGAACCACACTCACCTCCTGTCACTAACACTAACCCTCACCCTAGCCCTATCTTTAACCCTAACCATAACCGCACAGCACTGACTGGATGTGTGAAGCAGTACATTGCTTCTGTACTCTGTGTGTAGCACATTGTCAAGAGAGGCTCTGCATGTATCAGAGCACATCACTGTTTTAATCATTCTTCTTTATCAACCTGCTACACTACCCATAATGCTTATTATAACAGAAACACAAATGTGCACTTAGTCTCACAAAAGACCACTCAGCAATGAAGACAATACTATAGTGCTGCTTTAATACTACTCTGTTTACTGACAGTATATATTCCCTTACACCAATCACAGGCTACTCATAGTCATGATACCCTTAACTCAGCACTATGCATAAAGCAAGTATGATCCCAGCATCCAGAGCAGTGCGCTACTGCCAGATGCTGCCCCAGTTTGACTGTTCTGCCGCAGGGTAACAAATGGGCCATGTAGTTCAGTATAAAAACTGCTGCACTACGTTGAAAGTGTAACTTTCTGCACTACATATTAAATGTAATCTTTTACACTACATGCCAAGTGTAATGTTCCGCACTACATACCAAATGTAATGTTCTGCACTATGTGCTAAGCATAATATTTTACACTGCATGCTAAGTGTTTTGTAGTGAACTGTTCGATAAGCTTTGGTGACAACACAGTGCCAACCACAGCCCCACAATTATCCACATTTTACGGCCGTGTTTTTGGGCAGTATTGCAGCCTTCTTATTAAGTTGTGAGGAGGCCTAATTAATTCGATAATTAAAAACACACTCCTTTCCAGAGTTAGCATTCATAATGCTAGAGACTGTACTAACTGTGACAGCTCCTCATATAATATAGACTGATGTCATGTCCATCCATACCGTTCATGCCACCATATTTCTGGAACAAAGGTCCAGTTGTGTCAAAAGGACCAATCAAGTTTGCCCCCAGAAGACAGTCATGGTGTTACAATAAATATACCTTTATGTTTACACACCATAAAGAAACTGATAGTCCTCCAACACTGCTGCAGTTTACTGGCACCATCCACACATTCTTCCGTAGCACATTAAAACCAGTCAACAAATGACAATAACATACCTCAGCATAGATCACTATACCCCAGCAGTTCAGTATACCTCAGCATAGATCTTTATACCTCAGCAATTCAGTATACCTCAGCATAGATTGCTATACCTCAGCAGTCAGTATACCTCAGAATAGATCTTTATACCTCAGCAATTCAGTATACCTCAGCATAGATTGCTATACCTCAGCAGTTCAGTATACCTCAGCATAGATTGCTATACCTCAGCAGTTCAGTATACCTCAGCATAGATCAGTACACCTCA
This sequence comes from Electrophorus electricus, assembly GCF_041902795.1. Taxonomy (NCBI): domain Eukaryota; kingdom Metazoa; phylum Chordata; class Actinopteri; order Gymnotiformes; family Gymnotidae; genus Electrophorus; species Electrophorus electricus. The sequence continues at coordinate 18,731,685 of NC_137516.1, forward strand.
GTACTGTAGATGTTCTCTGTTGTAGGGATGTACAGAATGTGATGTGCAGAAAGGGCAGAACTGACAGGTAAAGCCCCCTACATATATGCTGCTGTTCTAATGCACACTGTTCACGGTGATGTTCACACAGTTGTGCAATCCAGGCTACTACTGGTGCAAATTAATTCAGTAGTATTGTGATGGGAGCAGGGCTTGGAACCATCACGTCCTTTTCACACCTTATATGAATATTGGCTCAGGTGCTGAAGCTCCTGTTATGTAAGTTAGTGACTGAATATTTTAATGTAACATTTGACAGCAATGGATTAAAATGTGATCATTGGTCCCCTGTCTTATTTCATAAAATATGTCTCCGTAATTCTCTCCTCCTCACCCTCACTCTGTTTCTCTGTGTGTGTGTGTGTGTGTGTGTGTGTGTGTGTGTGTGTGTGTGTGTGTGTCTATCTATCTCTCCCTTTACTATACATTTTCTCTCACACACACACAACAAAACAATTTTGTTCCATCTCTGATTCCTGGTAATTAACTCTTTTATCTTATGGAATGGTTATGTAACTTCTAAACATAATGCAGTGAAAGCAGTGTTATCAATTAAATCAATCAGCAGGACCCTGAGTCTGTTTCATTGTATCAATATTATATGTCTTCCATTTTAATTATTGTTGTTATTGTTCAATACAAACTAACCCTGATTATTAGCAGTGAGCATATATACAGCACAGTGCAGTGCATTTTAACAGAAAGACCCAGAGGAAGCCGTGTCTCAGTCCCTTTTGAAGCTGTTATTTCTACAACACATGAATTCTCGTTGCTCACCTGTCCCACAGGGTGGGCAGCTCATCCTGAAGGTCCACGTTCAGATCATCAAACACCTTCTGGGCCTTTTTCAAGTCTTCCTCTGCCTGTATGAAAACACAGATGAGAAATCAGGCTCCTGCAGTACCATCTCACTAGACCACATGGCATGTCATGTTCTCTAACACATGCTTTCCAAGTTGTTGGACGTTGTGCTGTAGATGTGTTCTCCAAACTTTGAAGCTTATAACGCGTGTTCTCCTATATAAAGAGTATAAAGCATTTTCTCTGGTACCTTTGCAATCTTTTTATCATTCTTAATCCCAGACACTTGCAGGGTCTCAAGATGGTGCCTTGCACTGTCATAGTCGATTAGCTTTCGGCTTCGTTTTGCCACACGCACCTAGAGGGGATACACACAACAACGCCAGTTACCCTTTGCTAGGCGCCAGCAATTAGCTACATAATTCTACACGAATAGTACCTTGATATCAGGGAACTGAGCCAAGTATGTGTCCAGTGCAGCAAGTGTGGAGTCCACCAGTTTCTGATGGAAATCTTCCCATAATGCATCACAGTTCTAGGGGACAGTGAAGAGTTTACTAAATACACACCATTACAGAACAGGAACGAGAACAGAACAGTGTTCCATTACAGGTGGTCACATCACCAGCTCCATCCAGGGTGTAGGTGGAGTGAGTCTCCAACCTCTGTGAATTGTATGTCCATGACTCTTTCACTCCCAGTTAAATAAACCATGTCAGATGCATGGCTAACAACATGGCTGAATTAACATTGAACTATGATTCTGTCGCATCACCAAGGACGGTTGCAAATAAGGGTTAAGGTTAGGGTTAGGGGTTAGGGTTGAGGCTTAGGCTTTGAAAATGGAATCTACCCTGCTCCTCTTCTGAGGACTGAAAGCAAACATTATAAACCCATATAACATTTGGACAATAAAGGTCCATAGGTAAACAGAATCGGAATATTCTGAGGATAGTGCTCAGAAGCAGAACTCCTAAGTGGATGCATTCCAATAAACACTAATAATAGCTACCTGCCTCAAATAATACATTTTTCCAGACTAATCTGTGAATTGATACTTTTCCATAATCACATATTTTCACATGTATTTAAAGAATCTTTTGAAGAATCCAAACAGTCTTCTCTATGGTCTGATTTTCCGGTAGGTATAAAAATTCATATTGTGTTACATACCGCACCTCTTACTGAAGGAGCAGGCTATACTGTATGCTATTAAAAACACTCTGTGGGGTTGTATTGAATCAGGTCCCCTTCAGGTTGTCCCACACTACTGTCCTCCACTAGAGTGTCAGTTATGGCTCAGTGAACTGAAATCCATTTTCCTGAAAGGCAGGATTCTTTAAGGCCTTGACAGAGGTATAGAGTCACCCTCTCTATCCCTAACCCCAACCATAACCCTAATCCTAACCCTAGTTCCCTACTACCTGGCCGACCAACTCTCCCCTGATCAGCTCGAAATGAACACTAGAGACGTTCTGCCTCTCAGGTTACGGTAAAAACAAGCGTGCTATTTTCTCCTGCCTGCCACAGCAGGTGACTCAGTCCTTGTGCACAGACAACTGCACGAGGAAATTCAATAGCACCTCGCCTTGATCTTTCGGCAGCTATTTCAGGGGCGTGTTTGAAAGGTAAAGTGCGGGGGCCTCCCTCGAATCGTTTACAGGCAGATTTGCCATGACCTGGTAAATTTCCAACAGCTAGCAGGGTCTGTCTCAGCAACAAAGGCATTTTTCTACATCATTTCCTGTCATCCTACCATCCACAGCATCTAAATGTCCTCGGTGTATATGAAGACCTGAAGTACTGAACTGAGTTTTTACACCAGTGCTCCAGTGTTTTCACTGTCTTATGTTTCCAACATCTGCTCAGTTTCAGTGAAAGAGCTGAGGTTCCTCCTACCTTCCCAATGGACATCACGTCATCCTTGCCATGCCAGTCAGGCTCATAGACTTCATGGAGCGATTCTGTCAGATTCATGGAGGCTTGCTGCATTCCTGCAATGTTAGCACAGAGAGGAGTCATCTAAACCCTCCTGCCCGTAACTCTCGACCAATCGACTGCAGTCATTTGTAATGACTGCCATCTGCCTGAATTGGTGTGTGTGTGTGTGTGTGTGTGTGTGTGTGTGTGTGTATGTGTGTGTGTGTGAGAGAGAGAGAGAGAGAGACAGAGAGGATGAGTCACCTTTCACAGCTGCTATGTAAGCCTTCATCTCCCTCTGTAGCCGGGAACCCTCCGTCTGTGAAGACAAAACAAAATTAGCCTCGGAGCAGAGAACACCAATCACCTGTAGATCAAGATTTACATCATGCTACACACATGCTACATGCTACATACCACCCCTGTCACTTACAGATCTGAATTTGATTAAAAACTACTAGAGTGAATTACATTCACTGATGCAGTATCAAATGCCTGAGGAACGTCTACAGAGAATAATATAAACTACAGAGAGTCAGTTATATCTGACAAAATAAGTGTAGCATCCAGGTTTCAGATTATGCCCTGTTCTGACGATTGCAGTCTGCTTGGAAAATTTGGGGGCCTGAACAACACCATGATTTCTGTCCTTGTGAGTGATGGGGAATAACAGGTGTCCATGGTGCTGAAAGCTCAGCTCAACTGATGAACAACAGAGGCTATCAAGTATTCCACAATAATGTGGAAGGCAGAAAGGCAGAAATCTTACTGAGTGATGGCTTCAAAGATGAAACTCCTTTAATCTGTCTATTAATTAAAAATTCAACTGCATAGGGTGGTTTGAAACATTACAGAATAAAGTCATGTGTGTTACATTTGATTAATAGAAGAGTGTAATAGGTGTTACATTTAATTCATAGAAGAGTGTAATGTGTGTTGAAGGACTAAAGCACGCAGATGCACAAAGTTTGATGACTTTTACACATAAACTCAAATGGGATAAGTTGTTATATTCTGAGTCTGGGGAAACCTACTTTTTAGAGGAAATACACTGAGCATCTTTAACATGTTAGGTGTTTGTTGAACTTCACCAAGATAAAAGTGTTTTATTATTAACATGATTTGCTCACTTATTTTGTTGGCTGTAGTACTAGTATTCATCAGTGTACAGTCATGGCCAAAAGTTTTGAGACTGACACAAATTTTGGTTTTCACAAAGTTTACTGCCTCAGTTTTTTTTAAATCCTTTTGTCAGATGTTTATATGGTATAGTGAAATACAATTATATGAATTTCATACGTTATTTACAGTGTTGACCCTTCTTTTTTTAAGACTTAAGAATTTCACTTTGGCATACTGGATATCAGCTTCTGAACAAAAGTTTGACTGATGGCAACCCATTCTTGCCTAATCAGTGCTTGGAGTTGATCACAGTTTCTGTGTTTTTGTTTGTCCACCCTCTTTTTGAGGATTGGCCACAGGTTCTCAATGGGATTGAGATCTGGGGAGTTTCCTGGCCATGGACCCAAAATTTCAATGTTCTGTTCACCAAGCCACTTGGTTATCACTTTTGCCTTGTGACATGGTTCTACGTCATGATGGAAAAAGCATTGTTCATCACCAAATTGCTCCTGGATCCTTGGAAGAAGTTGCTTTTGGAGGATGCCTTATTCATGGAAGTGTTCTTAGGAAAAATGTTGAACAAACCCACTCCCTTGGATGAGAAGCAACCCCACACAAGAATGGTCTCAGGATGCCTTACTGTTACCATGATATAGGACTTATAGTAGCGCTCACCTTTTCTTCTCTGGACAATCATTTGTCCAGATGTCCCAAACAGTCTGAAAGGGGCTTCATCAGAAAAAATAACTTTACCCCAGTCCTCTGCAGTCCAATCCCTGTACTTCCTGCAGAATGTCAGTCTGTCTTTGATGTTTTTCTTGAGGAGAAGTGGCTTCTTTGCTGCCCTACACCAAGCCATCCTCCAAAAGCCTCTGCCTCACTGTGCATACAGATGCACTCACACCTTCTGCCATTCCTGAGCAAACTCTGCACTGGTGGTGACCCGATCCCGTAGCTGCATCTTCTTTAGGAGATGGTCCTGGCACTTGTTTGACTTTATTGGGCGCCCTGAAGCCTTCTTCACTGCAATTGAACCTCTCTCCTTGAAGGTCTTGATGATTTGATAAATGGTTGATTTATGTGCTATCTCACAAGCAGCAAGGTCCTTGCCTGTGAAGCCCTTCTGATGCAATGCAATGATGACTGCACATGTTTCATTGGAGATAACCATGGCTAAAAACTTCAGAAAAGAAAACTTCAAGCAACACCACCCTTTTAAAGCAACCAGTTTGCGCTACTAATCAGTATGACAGAGTGATATTAGCTTCCTTGTCCTCGTTAACACTTTCTCCTGAGGTAACAAGATCACTGAAATGATGTTAACAGGCCATTTTGTGGCAGGGCCAAAATGCAGTGGCTGGAGTAAAATAATTTTTGTAATAAAGTTAATTTTCATGGAAGTGACTTTGCAATTCGGCTGATCACTCTTCACTATCTAGAGTTAATGCAAATTGCCACCATAAATACTAAAGCAGCAAACTTTGTGAAAACCAAAATTTGTGCTAGTTTCAAGACTTCTGGCCATGACTGTACATCAGTCTAGCATTTTACTGGTTAACACTGTATTAACATTTTACTGGATAGCACAACCTCTAAATCTTTAGCCATGTTACTCTGGGCCAAACCCGCTTACCCGTGGGTTCCAAAGCTATGGCTCTTTTATGGGGCATTAGCGTAAATTGAACTGCTGTACTTTCTGGCATGTGGGATGCAGCTTTTTGGCTGCAGGCCTTATCCCACCGCGGCAGTGGTGGCACTATCAGACACTGACTCAGCAGCCTTGGAGTTGGACTCAGGACAAGCACTAAAGGAAGCTCAAGGAACAATGTATACCAAATGATGGAGGGTAGGGGAGGGGAGTAGAGGAGAGGAGGGGGAGGAACGGAGAGGGGAGGACAGGAGAGGAGAGGAGGAGAGAGGGGAAGAGAGGAGAGGGGAGGGGAGGAGGGGGGAGGGGAGGACTTTTTTGCTCTAAGCCATGTGGGTTGGCGTATGTTGCTGTAATCAGGATTAGTAAAACCGAGTTGAGGAGGGATTAGACTCCACAACATACATGTACTGGCAATAAACACTTTGCCTTCACGTTCCTGTCCTTGTTCCTGTACGCACTCCATCCTAATATGCACACCTACGATTCGAAAAATAATCCTCTAGAAAATGGCAGAATTATTTTTTTTAAGGCTGGTGAACTTTGACTACAAGGTTTAGTACATTTAAATGACAGACAATGTCTTCATGAACAGATGAAGATCAGTGTGTTGGTTACTGATGGGAAAAGAACCATATCCTCACAAAGAGGTACAAAACTAAGACATTATTCCAACAGTGTGTTTGTGTGGGTCTCACCTCCTGTCTCTTGAAGTTCAGCACGCACTGTTCAAACTGCTCATCTTTTGTCTCGTCTGCCTTTCCCAGTTTCTGCAGGACCTGGTGGAAGAGCAAGCATGCATACGCACTGCTGGACGCCTTCTTTACCGTGATCAAGCAACACTTTTAAAACAGCATTAACCTCACGCACTATTCATTATGTCCCTGTCACGTCCAGCAAAGCCACTACACTACCCAGAACATCTGACAGCTAAATTCCATGTCATTATCTACACTACCATGGGACAAATGAGGACGGGGTTCAGAGCGCTCTCCCACCCAAAAACATCCAGCCAACAGCAGTTCCATGGATACAAACCCTAGGGTTACCCTAACACCAGCTCCATGCTTCAAAACGGAGCATTGATGAAGGTTTGGAGGAGGACTAACGGGCAGCTACTGTCTGTCAGCGTATACCTAGGAGCTTAAAGCAGGTGGTGGTGGAGGACTAGTTTGGTTGTGTCTACAAAATGAAAAAAATGTTGAAACAAAGCAAAGGGTAGATGGCACTGAACCCATAACAAAGAGCCCAAGTCCTCCAGAACATGGTCTGCTCTCCTGGCAATAATGTAAACAGCAACTCAAACATGTAAAGTGTGGCAAGACACTCACATCAACCTGCTTGAAATAATTAGTCATTATAAATGTAATCACCAACTGATAATTAATTAGAAGAGCAAAGTTTTTATCATAAGCTTCAGTAAATTTATTCTATTTTTGTCTTATGAGATACAATGTTGAAAATAAATCTGGACTATGTGTGTATACACATGCAAATGACCAAAGGGCAGTTGGTCATGATTTCCAGCACCACAAACTCCAAATGTTCATGGACGTCTGCTGTGAAATCAGTTCTGAACATTTATACATTTGTAGCAACATGGCCATAACACCCCCCCCCCCCCCCCCCCCCACACACACACACACTAATGCAGCAGCTGGTGTGGAAATGCTCTTTCCTGAAGATGTTGTTTGGTGTGAAGACACACATTGAATAGGACGCACGAACTCAGTACTAACCCATTCACACTGTGATTTGATGAGACACTCACTGAATTTACAACAGGGAATCACTGCAAAACAGAGTAATGTGTCTGAGATGATACAACCTCCAGAGAGCACACAAACACACACCTGACACACACAACCACACACACGCACACAGGCCCCAGCTTCCACAGCGAAAGGAGATAAGGCAAGGTGGCTATCAGGCGGTCAAGTCTGCATAGTCCCTCACATGATCATCACTCACTGAGACCAGCACATAAAGCTCTGGTACTCTCCTCTCAGACATACTGAGATGGTAGATAAACCTACTTTACAACTTAACATAAAGTCACCCGAGAGTTAAATAACTGAGAGTAACTTGTTTTCTGCACAATGTGCAGTGTTTGCAAAAATATGAGTGGCATACAGTATAAATTACCAGTGTATTCTGTGTTTAAACAAATAATTTTTAGAAGTGCATTTACATATAAGTTTACAGAATAAACTTTTAAAAACATCTAGCTAATACCTCATTTTTGGCAAAACCAGGACCTGTTAGAAGTTGGCCCCCCTAGTACGTGTCTTAAAAGATCAGGCCTGTTTCTGGGCCTCATCAAGTGTCTCTGCATTAACTCTGATAAGACTCTGGTTTAACTCTGATAAGATCCTCTGGTTTAACTCTGATTTAACCACCCATAGGTCTCACCTGCTCACTCTCTTATTCACATACTCAGAAACTCACTTACTCACTCACTCTCCCACTCCCACACACTCCCACACACCCACACTCACTCACTCTCTCACTCACTCTCCTTCTCTTCTTTTTTTTTCCAGAGAAAATTACATACTAAAATTAAAAATAACTCACAATTAATTAGTGAAACCTGACACTCAAGGAGCAAAACCTAAACCCAGATCTGCACCACTATAAGCATATTCTCAGCCTCACACTTTTAGCAAAACATTACACACAGTGTTTTACTAAACACTAAACACAGTTCTGTACACTGGACACAGAAATCTAACATGATGTCACTTCTTTGCATTTCAAGGTATCAAAATACCACACATGTGATCCAAAATATCGCACCTATGAACCAAAATACCCCACCTGTGAAACAGCTAATCAAACACAGCTGCCACCGGTGTACGAACATTTAGGTCCTTAACTGTAAACTTACCAATCAGACATAAGTGCTATAAAAAGACATGAGTTTACCTGTCTTCAACAAAAATGGGAGGCAACACTACAGTAAGAAGAAGGGAATGAGGGAAAGGGAGGATGAGAGGGGCAGCCTACAGAGGACGAGGTAGAGGTGAACCTAAAGAAGAACATGGGAAAATAAGACATGGACCAACTCTATCAGAGAGCTCAGCCCAGTGGTCCCATATTATCCAACGAACAAACATGGTTTTGGCCAGTAATGCAGTACACTTCAGAGAAATTCAAACAAATCTTCAACTACCACAAAAATTGTAATGCCCATCAGGTCTTTTTATCAACACTGGTGCCTTTAAAAAGCATCACATACAGAGGAAACAACAAATTTCACTTGAAAGAAATTCTGAGAGAGTAAATGACCTCTGCTATGCATAAGTGGAGGGTAGTAATGTTCACTTCAGAACCTTTTTACATTTATAGTAGGCCTATACTGAACTATACGATGCTGTCGTATTTTCAGAGATTTTTGCGAATGGATGTTGACGCAATGTATTTATCTTCAAAGATGATGTGTGGGGTTATCTGGGATTAAGTAAGGTTAACTGGGGATAAAAGTAAGAAGCGGGAGAAACCTCAGTGGCCATGTGGCTATTTTGAGTGTCCCAGGCCAACATGGTGAAAGCATTACATTATGCACTGCAGTCCCATAGAATGGTCTCCTCCACCACCAGTAAACACAAATCTGAAGATTCAGGCTCCTGCCGTCTTACTCCATGTGTGTTTGCAGTAGACATGACTCTGAGGATCCAAGCTCTCCAACTCCCTTTGAGCACAAATACTCAAATCTAACACTAAGAGAATAAGTCTTAGATATGACTAGCAAAATGTACCAGTGTTAAAATGAACACCTGCAGTTTCTTGTTATCACTGTAGGTGTTGTTTTAACACTGGTGATCTTGAGCAAGCCTCCACACACAAAGCTTCAATAATCAACCCACAACACCGTTTGCAGTTAGATCTTCTTTAACAGGAATAGTGAAAAACAGGCAGTGCCCACAATCAAAAACACTAGATACAACGGTGCCATCTCTGTGGACGTTACCCACAGACACTGCACACACAAGCTGCTTCCCAGATGTACAATTCTATGTACAATAGAGTCTTGGTGGGACATTGAGGAAACTGTGAAATGTCACACACATACACACATACGCACAAACAGAGAGAAAGAGGGAGAGACGAGATATACAACACAGCCAGATTTTCAGAGTAATCATACTCCATCTGTTTGTCTGCTCACTTTCACACCCCGCCTCACGTCTACCTGCAGGCAACTCAACGAGCCTCAAAAGGAATTATCTCCATCCCATTATATTCGATTGAAATCAATTTGATGCATTTCTACACACACAATACACACACACAAAAGTAATGGCATCCTTGAATAATATCATTAATAGAACCAAAAGAATGTTAAGGAAATGTTTCTTAATGTTGCTTTAATGTCTAGGAACTTTATAACCATTTCCTGTTTTGCTGTGGCTTAAATATGAGAACACACAGGTAAAATCCCTTTGTCATCCATCAACAAACTTAGCAGATCTCCGCTCAAATAAGAAAAAGGCTGCTGAGTCGGAGAGACGGAGGAATGGCAAGAAGAAATAAGTCAGCAGTTGAAATGATGCAGTCAGGGCTGTAGTAAAAAGCTTCAGAACCATGGACCAGCTTGCCAGGGAGGGGAGGTATTCTGCCCCCACACAGGAGCAGGGCGAAGGGGCAGTGTCTGCATACCGCCCCCCATAGTGAGGGGGACGAAGGGGTAGTATCTACATACTGCCCCCACACACAGTAAAGCCCACAGTAATGCCCATAGTAAAGCCCACAGTAATACCCACAGTAATGCCCACAGTAAAGCTCACAGTAATACCCACAGTAATGCCCATAGTAAAGCCCACAGTAATGCCCACAGTAATGCCCACAGTAAAGCCCACAGTAATGCCCACAGTAATACCCACAGTAAAGCTCACAGTAATGCCCACAGTAATGCCCATAGTAAAGCCCACAGTAATGCCCACAGTAATGCCCACAGTAATGCCCATAGTAAAGCCCACAGTAATACCCACAGTAATGCCCATAGTAAAGCCCACAGTAATGCCCACAGTAATGCCCACAGTAAAGCCCACAGTAATACAAAGATGTGGTTGCAAAAGCACAAAGTGAAGGTTCTACCATGATGCACTCAGTCTCCAGACTGGAAGCCAATTGAAAATCTGTGTCCAATTTTCCCCCCAAGAGTGTTTTACAGCCTTGTTAAACGCTACAGAGTGAGGTGGGGTGTTTTCATTCTCACCAGAGGAATACAGAAATTTGGGGTGCCAATATTTTTGTATTCTGCATTTTTATGAAAATTTGTGTTACTAAAGGAAACCTTTATTTTGTTCCAAAAATCTTTTTCAGAATAAAAGCATGGGGCTTACACATTTGTTTACACCCAAAATATCACTCACTCACCTGGTATCTTCTTAAGATATATATGTTTATATATGCAAGAAACATATAGAAAAGCACTATATTCAGAATAAACGTCTTGCTGCTCATATTATGCCTGTTCAGCCAGTTCCCCTTCTTTTTGGTGCATGTCCACAGTGCTCTAAAAACTTTCAATAGTGAAACACTTCAAAATAAAAGTACTGCACTGTGTGCTGTTAACATGTTTCAGTCTGCATCTACATATGACACCATGTCTCTGTCACAAATTAGACTCCCAAAGAGAGCCGTGTAGGCATTCAGTGTAACTTTGTATGTAGCAGACTGGCATTATTGCCACTCGCCACGGCTGGGAGACACCGTGCAACAGAGGCGGCCAGCCTATGAAACATTAACTACGCTCAGGCCTCAGGACCTGACACGGACCACGGCAGGGTCCTGCTTTCTAGTCCACACCATGGAGGGCCTCCCATTCTCCCCCACATGCTCTCCACAAGTGTAATATTAGTATGTGGTTGGATTTTCGTCAACTAGGAAAACTGGGGATACTACAGGGAATAGTGCAATTCCCATAATAAAGTGTTAATTATGCATGTGGTCTTGTGTTCTGTGAGAGGCTCATATCCCTCATTCGCCACACAGTGAAGCAGTCCAAAGGCCGAGGCCATGTTCGTTAATGCCATAATTAATTAATTAATAGATGGACAGGACTGCATTATCATCACAATAATTTTAAACTCTTCTGTGTTTAATGCAGTTAGATTCTGCTGTGTGTGTGCTGTGTACAATACATTACTGAATTAAAATTCACAAATTTGCAACAAGGAGTTGCATATATTGCTAGAAACTGCATTTGAAATATGAGCCTTTTTATTGTTGTTGTTGTTACTGCACAGGTTGAGGTTAGGGGTAGGAATGGGAATTTTGGAATAGGAGCGTTGTTGTTGCTGGGTTCAGATGAGGATATCTCTTACACTTCTTATCATATTATCTGTGCTGGCACAGGCTCTCATCTTCCACCTGGGGTAAACTGTATGCCTCAACCTAATGACATTTGTCTGAGCAAGTCAAACGCAGTCTTTCTGTGACTGTCACCGGAACCTAGGACAATGGCGTTTTGAATTATTTGTCCATTAGCCTACATAGTGGCCAATCATCCAAGTGATTTGGATTTGTATCAACACTTAAAACCAAGAGATTAGTCTTAATTTAGATAAAACCATCACAAATTCTAATTATGGCTGTGAGTAACGTTAATCTTTCATCCTCGCATAAAGCCATCATATTGATGTGTGCGGAAAAAATTAAACCCAAGCCAGCAATCAGTAGTTCTATGCAAATGAGATTTTCTCTTTTACCACCTCAATAACTCTATATCTCGGTCTGCTGAGAAGAACTGTGGATATTAAAAGAAAAGCAATCCTTTTACTGACACTCATGTTGGGGTCACTAGGAGCCAAAGTTATCTTTATCATTGGGATACACACCAATTCATGAGCTACTGTAACTCCAACTTAATGAAACAACCTGTGCGTCGCCAAACAGCAAGGCCACACCATGGATTCTACCACAGGCCTTCAGAGAAGACACAAATAAAAGGCTTATTGGAGGCTGGCCAAATGAAGTCTAGACTCTACGCAATGCCTCTTCTGTTTAGAGGCTATCCCATTTAAACAGACCAGATCGTCGCAACACCATGGCGAGTTAAACTACGCGTTTACAGATAGATGCTAAACGCCAGTCCTCGGACGTCCACCCCCACGTCTTATACCGCAGAGGGTATCCCCCCCATCCTGCCCTTGCAGCCATAAGAGAATACTGCGTTAACACAGGGGGAGAATTCAGCTTTGCTTTACGAAGCCAAAAACACAGTCTTGGGTCTTGGGCTTTGGATGAACTATAACACTGTATGACGGCAGGGTTTATTCGTCGCCTTATACGTTACGTTCTAATCCCCGTCACCCAGCAGAAGCCCATGTGTGCTGCGTTACACCTGAGCTCAGCTCTTTTCCTCATGACTTCTCGCTTGATGGAAACGGATTTATGAATGCCGACACAACCTGCTGTCTCTGTTTCCTATGTGGGAACAGCTATCACGAAGTACCTTCGCAAAGTCGCTAGCAAATGGCAGTTGCTGGATAAGACTGCAGTCTGATATTGCGATCACGAGATGCTACGTGAGCATTTGGAAAAATGCGGCATTATTATAAAAATTAATCTGCGATGAAGGTATTTGGCGAACACACTAGATCTGTGTGTGCGCGCTGAGGTTTTCCACGACCGATCATAACTGCCCCCTGCTCCACCTACCACAGCATCTTCCGGACAGCTCCTTCGCGAAAAGAAAGCTGGTATGTCCTATCAAATAAATCAAGTCCTCATGAACAAATCTTGCTTACACCATAAGCTTTTAGAATGTGTTGAGTCTCTTACCTTTTCTTGAGCCCGACTGAGCCGCTTTTGCACGTTTTTGGCAAAAATGCCAGTCTTGATTTCAGCCATGGCTGCGGGTACTGAACAGAGCTGAGCGCTTCAGCACCTACAGGCAGGAGGATAGCGGAGGGAGGGCTGGCTCTTAAAGGGCCAAGACTCCGCCAGTGGGCCAGATGGAAACAGGTCATTCCAAAGGGTTTGGTGAGACATGCACATTTTAGAGAAATTTAGGATTTAGCTACGGAGTCACAATTGTTCACAGTGGTAGTACTAAGAACCAGGTGTTGTGGTGTCTACACTGTAAATATAGCCATTTTAGTGAACTTACATGTCCTATAAGTTTTTATGTCATGTTAATAATGGTAAAATATGGTAAAAAATAGTGCTAAAAAATCCATTTTCATTAGCTACTATTTTCCTTCCAATGCCCTGCACACGTTTTGTGTAGTTTGTGTAGGTGAGTCGCGCAGTGTCGACAAAACTCAAATGGGAATTTTCATCGGAGGAGCTGTGACAGACCACAGATCACCTTGTTCAGTTAGTGCTGAACTACGCTGTACCAGTTCCAAAAAGACATTTTGAAAATACAGCACGGTGTATTTTTTCGGTTGCTGTTCAAAATATCAGAAGTCCTGAGGTTGTGGCCAGTCCGTTAGAAAAGGACTCCTTCAATCAAATTGATATATGGCTCTACGACACTTTGGAACATATCCACACCTATGGAATAACAGATGCCGGCCTGAAATTCCATTCTATCAAATATATTTATATATACAGGCATCCCACCTCCCCTGGAAGTTCCAAGAGTCTCCTGCATTTTAATATGGGCTTGCTGATGCCTGCAAATTATAGACAAAAATCAATGATTTTTTTTTTGAGTGAAAGAGAGCGCGAGCAAGAGAAAGACACAGACACACATACACACAGGGTGCGTCTCAATTGAAGGACCATTGCTAGGTCGGCTGTGTCCTTGGCAGCAGCCATCCACAGAGGAGCCTTCCTCTGCAGCTGTCACCAAATGGTACAGTCCATCAAGGACTCATACCTACTGTGACGTCATACGCAATGGTACAGTCCATCAAAGACTCATACCTACTGTGACGTCATACGCAATGGTACATTCCATCAAGGACTCATACCTACTGTGACGTCATACGCAATGGTACAGTCCATCAAGGACTCATACCTACTGTGATGTCATACGCAATGGTACAGTCCATCAAGGACTCATACCTACTGTGACGTCATACGTAATGGTACAGTCCATCAAGGACTCAAACCTACTGTGACATCATACGTAATGGTACAGTCCATCAAGGACTCATACCTACTGTGAGCTACTGACAGAGCTGACCATTTTAAACCTTTCTATGGACTCCACAGAATAATCAAGAGCAAAACAGAACTATCTCTGCTGTATAAAAAGGCACATCTAGTTTATAACAAACCATGAAAACATATCTTTAAAATGTAATCTTGTATACAAACATTTTCAGAATAGTGAGAGAAAGAAATTACAAAGACTCTTGGGCTAACTGTACGCAACATAAATTGTGAACTTGTGATTTGAGTTCTGTTGCAATGTTTCTGAGAAAAACAACTCATAATCAATAAAGTAACTGAATTATCTGGCATTCTTTGAAATGTATTATATATATATATGTATTAAATTAATGTATTACTTTTAGCTATCCTGCTTTGTCCTCAATATATCTTTACAACTTCAGCAAGTTGACATGGAGTCAGAAGGCCAACAGAAGTGGAGGATGGAGAGGTTGTTCCCAGCGCTCCCTGCACTCTGTCCCAGGACCAACCAGAGTACATTAATCCACTGGCTGAATCAAACATGTGGTCGCAACATCTGTTTGGATGTACTGGAGTTTATTTCTACTTTTTTAAAATTATGAAAAAAGCACTATTGATTAAGTGCTGTCAAGTCAACACTGTGGTGACTGTGTGGACAGTGTTGTAACGTGGAATGATTACGAGGCAGACACGTACACTGAGAAGAGCGAGATTTAGAAAGGGCAAATATAAATCAGAGTTGCAATCACGGTCCATGGTCAACATACCAAGACGAGGAGATCCAGTATACATGCAAAACAGAAAGTAAAACACAGAAACAACAGAAAACAGGCTAATAACAAACATGCACTAGAACAAAGAACATGTGCAAAACAAACAGAGTTAGCACAGCGGGGCAGAGCAACCACGACAGAGGCATAGACTCACAATGACCAGCAGACTAAGATGAACAGACAGAATATATAACCCTAGATGTGCTAATGAGGGCTGAACAAGACACGGGTGAAAACTAAACTAAGGAACGTAAGCACAGCAAGGAAGTAAAGCAAAACAAAGACACTAGACAGGGTAACCATGGAGACAGGATGCCATGGATGGCCAGTCTTTGGGATGATTCTTCCTTGTTTACCCTCAACTGTTCCAGGCATCTTTTACAATGAATAATTTCTTCTCTTAATGTGTCCAAAATAAAAAAGTTTCTGAGTGGTTATATGGGCTTTGAGTAAAGAGGAGTGTTTTAATTGAGTCATCATGCCAGTTGTTTGTTGTTATTTAACAATGTGTTTTGATAACTTAATCCTAGGTTGTCCAGGATACTGAGTATTGATATTGATTAACCTAATCCTAGGGTGTCCAGGATATTGAGTAATGATATTGATTAACTTAATCCTAGAGTGTCCAGGATATTGAGTATTGATATTGATTAAGTTAATCCTATGGTGTCCAGGATATTGAGTACTGATACTAATCAATTTAATCCTAGGGTGTCCAGGATACTGAGTATTGATATTGATTAACTTAATCCTAGAGTGTCCAGGATATTGAGTATTGATATTGATTAAGTTAATCCTATGGTGTCCAGGATATTGAGTACTGATATTAATCAATTTAATCCTAGGGTGTCCAGGATACTGAGTATTGATATTGATTAACTTAATCCTAGAGTGTCCAGAATATTGAGTACTGATATTGATCAATTTGACCCCTATTCACAAAGCTCCTTAAAGAAAGGGTGCTGATGGGAGATCAAATTCCTTTCTTATTTACTGATGGGAACCGATCCTAGATCAGCACCCCTGAGCAGATCCCTTTCTTATTTACTGATGGGAACTGATCCTAATTCAGCACCCCTGCTCCTGAGGTGATTTAGGAAAGGGATTGGTGTTAAAATGAGCAATGAGCAAAGAGCAAAGAGTTTTTCCTCTTGCACCTATAAGGATACACTTGAAAACAATGTTAAGCAATAATATGATAAGCATGCACAGGAACAATAATAATGATTTTGAATAGGCCTTTAAAAGAGGTACAGCGTTATTTCTAGTAAATAAGCACAACCCATGAGATTTGCCGCGTCATAGACGATAAGACCCAGTCGTCTGGCCCTTGTCAAAATGTGTCGGGTCTTCACGCATGCATATTTTTACCCAATACGTCGTCCATGAGAATCGACACCTCACCGTGTCTAATATATTCCAAACAATGAAATTGCACCCCTGTTTTGACATAATCAATCCTATTCGCTTCATCTGGGGTAACTAGCTATTAATGTAAAATGTAAAAGTTGAGAGATTTGCAGAACTGCGTGCAAATATAGCTCATAAGCATGTAAGAGTTTTGAATGACAGCAGAGTGTTATTTGAACAGATTTTGAAGTTTTGAAGGAAAGCAGTGTTTTTTTGAACAATTCAGGTTTATTAGTTGTGTGTCCAGAGCACTGTTGTCCTCACAAAGTGTAATATTCATTTTTAAAACATAATGATCTTCTCTCAAACATTTTGGCAGTGAGCAGGGAAGGGGGAATGAGTTTGAGAAGTAGATCTTAATGCTACATTCCTTTTTTGCAGGGTGAGATGTCTGTATATAAGAACAAAAATACCATGAACTGCATGGGACGACAGCTGAATAGCAGCACAACAAATATTCCAGTGTTGAATCAATACTTATAGTGTTTCTTCATTTCTGAGTGTTAATTCCATTATATTGTGATTTAGTTGTGAAAATATTTTAAGTCAAAAGCAACAGGCACTGGGCACTGAAACTAGCTTCACAACCTAATAGACCATTTTAAAAGTAGGTTGTGAAAAGATTTTTAGACAGATATTTCAAGTTTAAAATTTCACACAAGTCATACTAGACAAACAGCTAACAGACAGCAAGTACTACGGGCTGAGTACATGAATCCGATGTAAAGCCCTAGAGAAAAATGTAGGTAATAAGAAACAGCTTACACTACACCAATTGGCCAATAGAAGAACATGTCTGATGACACTTGAAGTATCACGTGAAGGATGGAAATGGCAATTTCCCATTGGGTTATGAGACACGGTGAACAGAAGACGTACAGAGACTTCAAGTGAGTGTTAATGTTCAGCGATAATATTTGTTTTTTAATACTGTGGCCTATCTTACATTTACATTTACAGCATTTAGCAGACACTTTTATCCAGAGCGACTTACAAACGTGCTTTATCATTTCCTCATAGAATATATCCTACCCAGTACAGTAGGTTGGAATCCAAGATACCAATGAACTAGAATACTGCTGAAATACAGGAATCAATGCTGATGCCTAGAAGTGCAAAATACATATAAGCTCTATAACAGACCACAATCACTGCAATAAACAATAAGTACTAGAGTTTCAGTTAGTCAGTGGTCATTTAAATATTCCACAAGTAGATGGTTCTTCAGTTTGCGTTTGAAAACTGCAAGGGACTCTGGACAGCCAGCAGAGGTTTGTTCCACCACATGGGAGCCAGGACTGAGAATAGTCTCCATGCTTGTCTCCCATGATACCTGAAGCATGGTATTTCAAGCAGAGCCGTACTTGAGGTTTGAAGTACTCAAGTTACGGATTGGCCTTTGACCACTGACAACATGTATAGAGGGGCCGGTTCATTTTGGCTTTGCAGATGAGCACCAGGGTTTTAAATCTGATGCAGCACTTGCTCAGGGGCACTGGTAACTCATTGGTTAAGGTACTTGACTTGTAATTGGAAAGTTCCTGGTTCAAGCCACATCACTGCCACTGCTGGGCCCCTGAGCAAGGACCTTAACCCTCAATTGCTCAAGTTGTACTTAATCATAATTATAAGTATCTTGGGATAAAAGTGTCAGCTAATTGCAGCAGCTACTGGAAGCCATTGAAGGGAACACAGCAGTGAAGTGGCATGTGATCTTGGTAGTTATTTAGTATGACACTGAAGTTAGTTACTTATTTGAAGCTTCTGATTTGTGAGTTAATTATTCAGTGTCTGGAGTTGGTTCCTCATTTATAAAGGGAGTGTTCACAACACATTTGCTGCACAGTTTATGTTTTACAGGCATAGATTAACTAAATGAAGATATAATAAATTTGTTAAGAATTGATTCTGTCATTATAACATTCAAATATAATGAAAATATTTATTTTGTAAAATATTTATTTAAATTCATTCCAAGTGATTGTCATTTCAATATACGAATAGTTTTAGTCTACATTTCTACTGTAAGGAAAATCCATTTTTAGTCTGGCTGTTGATGATTTTATACATCAAAACTAACTGAGAACATTGATACATTCAGTGATATTATTTGTGAACTTACAAGAAGAAATACCAGCTCAGGTTTCAGAGTTAAAATAACAAGAGGCCAGGCATTTGATATTTTCAATAGGGAACAAGTCTCTGTGTGAAGATAATTTGATTTTAGTAAGGCCCATATGATATCACAACTGGCAACATGACACATTGTGCACACAGATAAAGGAGTACAACGGGGAAATTTCAGATGCATACTGAAAGCCTAATTACCTCTAATAAAGGCCTAATACACTGTAAGAAAAATCTGGTTTTAGCCCAAGATCACTGTACACCTCAAATCTAACTTGCAACATGTTACATCAAGCAATACAGCACAGTGGCCAATGAAAAATCTCAAAACTGATTCCAGATCAGTTTTGAGGGCTTTAATTGTCGGCCAGACAAATAATGAGTTAACCAAGAGGTCATGTGCGGTGAGAAAAACTTGGTCTTAGGCTAGCGCAATTCATCTAGGTTGGGTAAAACATTAACTGCGCAGCAGATATGCGACATGAACACTCCCTTTACGCATAAGCAGCTGTGACTCAGTAACCAAACGAGTCGGAAGCTGCGAATAAGTAACTAACTTCAGCGGCACTTCATCTTAGATCTACTCTAGATAGCCTGGGCTAATTCGGGAGAGAGGGCCATTTTAGGGCCATTTTATTCTCATGTAGCTAGCTAACCTACATAATATCACCCGCCCGTTAAATCAAACGATACCCACTGGTCAAGAACAATAAACCTCTAAAACACTACAATTCCCGGCATCCTCTTGTAACAGGAAGCTATAGTCTAAACCAATATCATGTTTGTTTTAAGAGGCTGCGACCGACGGTAGGTAGCTAAATAGCTAATAGATAGCTTTGAGGTATTTTCTATGTAATTAAAGTTACACTTTTAGCGAAATAAATGACAGCATTGCGTGTGCTATGATAT
The DNA here is from genome assembly GCF_041902795.1 of Electrophorus electricus. Taxonomy (NCBI): domain Eukaryota; kingdom Metazoa; phylum Chordata; class Actinopteri; order Gymnotiformes; family Gymnotidae; genus Electrophorus; species Electrophorus electricus. The sequence goes on from NC_137516.1 coordinate 18,751,527, forward strand.
GTTTCGTTTATTTAGCTAGTATGACTTCGCTAGCTAGATAGTTAGGTGTCTGTTTATCAAAAACTGAAGGGCGGAAGTACTGCTGAGTTATTGTTAGCTTGCAAGCCACCTAGTAGAAAAGTACTTTACGACTTTTGTGTTTTACTCTTGTTATCTTGGTGTATCGGCAGCGATATGTAGCAAGTGGCCCATTACCGTGTACGTTACAAAGCCCTACGTTTCCGTTTCTGTTCCGGTAGCATGTCGGGGGATGTTTAGGGTGTTTTAGGTCTCCCTGAGCCCTAACATGTGTCCTGGTGACCCTGGTACCACACATGCGCCCAAGACAAATAAAGCCAGAGCGACTCATCAGACTGTAGACAAGGCTTCTGAGGCTAGGGGTCAGCCGGAGAGCAAAACCAGAAGGATTTAAAGGTAAGGAGGCTCTGGCTTGAGCATGAATATTACTTTATTTATTGAAATTGTGCAATGCTGAGGGGACCTGATCTCCTCTAGATCAACTGCAGAGAATCAAACAGCACAAGATACTGCTGAGCAGAATGCGCGCCAACCTAAACATTGGAAAACCAGGGAGATGACTTCCAGTATGAAGGGGCCAAGTAAGAAAGAAGCCAGTCTTTCAAATCAGGAAAGCGCTCCAAGCCAGCCATGTCCACCTGGAGTAGCCACTTCTGAGGATGATAACAGGTGACATGACACTTGCCAGCCTTGTGAATTGAACTAGACTGTACACCATCACCTACTCTATGGAAGTCCCATAATGCACCACATTATGACCACATCTTTTTTGCAGTGAGGAAGACCTATACAGAGCTGCAGAGGACCTAGAACAGGAACGGCAGGAAAAGAGCCAGCCACACGCAGGTATTTAAAGAGAGGACAAAAAATCCTGGTTGTTCTTGTGTGTTTGAGAGTTCTGCTACTTTGAGAAGCCGTGGGGTGTGATTTATGAGTGATCGGGATGGTTTGATCATTCACATGGCAAAACAGCTAGTAAACCTGTGTGTGTAGAAGCCAGAACCATTCATCCGCTGTTGCCAACGCATGATGGTGTTGCATTTGAATTTTCTGCTTAGGCACTTGTTTTCTCAGATAGTATGTGTTTTATTTTAAAATGTAGCTTCCTTGTTGCCTAATTCTGAAGAAAAGAGCAGCGTGGCTGCTCCAGAATGTTTGCTGTCGTATGCCAGGAGGGAATGGAAAGGCAACACAGCCAAAAGTCTCCTAATCAGAAAGGTAAACGTTCCTCCACAGCGCCACTTTGCATGTGATGGTTGACGGCTGGAACACACTGCTCACATGTGCTGCCGTGTTTAGGGCTATGAAGCCACAGCTTGGGTGTTTGAGAGCCTGCGCAGAGTGAGAGGTGATAACTACTGTGCTCTGAGGGCAACCCTCTTCCAGCTCCTTGGACAGTCCCGCAAGGTGCCGGCATGGCTGCAGGACCCTGAAATTCTTAAGGTTTGAACTGCGTGTTTTTTTTTTTCTCCCCCCCATTAAAAAGAAAAAATGTCCACCAACCCTTCATACAGTTGCATTTTGCTAAGTACAATTGCAAAACCTGCACGGTTTTGTGTACTGCTTGTGTATTGTGTACTGCTGTTACTGTGCCATTTTAAGTCATTTTTAAAATTGAGCTTGTCGATGTGTGTGTGTGTGTGTGTGTGTGTTGTTGAAACTGAGCAGGACATGTTTGTTACAGTACAGGCTGGCTGTGAATTTCTCTTGTCTTTTTTTTCTTGTTTTTGTGTAGTGGCCAAAACAAGTGCAGTGTGTGCAGGATTTGGTGGCTCAGTGGAGGTTTCCATTTGGTAGCAGAGATGGAGAAGGTGGGGCAGTGGAGCGGTTGGAACGCTGTCTAAAACTCTTGAGATCAAGGGTAATACTGAGCCTCATCATATCTACACTGTTTGGACAAACGTGTCTACATGTTAGATATTGAGTTCAGGTCTATCGGCCATGTCCATTGCTAACAGGTGTGTAAAATCAAGCACGTAGCCACGTCAGTTCCACAGGGAAACACTGGCAGTAGGAAGGGTCACACTGAACAGCAGGTCAAGCCCAACAACTGTGTGTTGGAAGCTTCATGAAACGGGTTTCCATGGCCAAGCAGCTGCACTCAAGCCTAAGATCACTACACAGGATGTGAGCAAGGGCCCTTCATTAAAGTGAAGTGTAATATTAATGCTACAGCATGCAAAAACATTTTAGATAATTATGCTTCCAACTTTGTGGCAACAGTTTGGGGCAGGCCCTTTCCTGTTCCTGTATGGCTGTGCCCCTGTGCACAAAATGAGGTCAGGTGTCCACATACGTTTGGCCATATATTTCATATTCTTTCACCTCAGCTAGTGGCCAATAAATTAAAAAGTTTTAATGTATAAATTAAGTCTTCTTAAAGGAAGACTTTTACTTTTAAAAGTCTTTGAGTTTGCTTTCTGTATCTGACTGTGTGCCATGCAATGTCTGGCATTTTTGGCTCATTATCTCACCAAACATTGCTGGTAATTGATGAATTCATTAAGCATTATTGCAGCTAACACTTCAAAAGAAATACCAAGGTGATATTTGGAGCATTTGCCAAAGGTTCCTGTAGTTGTATTTTTCTTCATGATCCAACAAACATACATATATATATATATATATATGATGTCCCGATAAAAGGTTTTGTTTTTTTTTTGCCCCCAGTCGAGTCTCTGTCCGATACTTGTATTTTCCTAGATAATGCTATTGCACAGTGCAACTTCAAGTACATTAGTTATTAAAATTAATCCAGTGTATATGCTTAACAACTGAATAGCTCTGTAGTGCATTAAGAAAAAAATTGCTTGTATCCAGGCTGTTGCTTAATGTTTATTTTTTATTTTTACATAATAAAGTGAACAAATGTCTATAAAGGGCTCATATAAATTCCATTTAGTGCAGCATTGTGGAAGTAAAACCAGAACACTCAAAAGTCATAATCAAAATACTACTTTGAAGTGGTATAATTGCTTATCGGTGACAAATAAAAAACACAATTCTCCATAGTGCAGCACAATAGTGAAAATGGTGCACTAAGAATGAACAGCAGAAGTCTGCACCACTTAAGAGAGGTAGCAGCTTAACCTGAACATGGAAAAGGTTCTACTTATTGAAGTAGCAGCATTACAGTAAAACCTGAATATCAAAATAATACAATGGTACTTAAAGTCCTTAGGTTACAGCTGCTACAGTTTTCCTCTCACTTTTACTCTCACTTCAAAATTAAGTGAAGTTTTTTTGTTTTTGTTTTTGGGGGGCGGGGGGAGATCAGCATTCCTGCTGTATTAGTGGACAGCCGATTCCACTTCTCATTAATGACGTTTAGATGGCACTAAAAAGTCTCTGACTGACCACTTGTGCAGGGGCACACAGACAAACTTGATTTCTGTGAGGCTAAGTAATGACATCGGGGGAAATCTCAGAACTCCAAATATCTGTGGTAAAGCCAATAGCAGTCGCATCTGATAAAAGAAGGTAATTAAGTTAACTATGAGGCTAGGTAGTCGTAAACCTTGTTGTAAAACTCTGGTAGGGCCTTGTTTGAAATGTAGTGTCGAGAGGGTAGGACGTATCGTGGCTCCAAAAGACGACGAAGACATGTCATTTGAAAACGGTGATTGGCTGGTCATCCAATATGATGAATTCAGTTACCTTCTCTTTAACCTTTTTGGCCATGTTGCTGTCTCAAATTTCTCTCTTCAAAAAAAAAATGTTGTCACTAGAGTTTCCTCTAGTGTGTGTTGCTTTGGTGCTGCCTTTGCCTGGGTAACCTGAGTAAACTCATTGTATTTACCTGGGTGGTTTTTTTTTTTTTAGGTGGTGTATCAAATTGGCAGTATTGAACATGACTCTGTTACGACTGCCTCTCGAAATGGCTGTTGGACTGGTTTCCTTCTCCACTGTGAAATATTTCCACTCTGAAGACACTGCCGTATTCTGCTCTCTGTTTACAACACCAGTGTGATCGCTGACATAAAACAAAGTTTTGGTCTCAGTTAAAAAATAATGCTTGAGCGGCCCCGATTCTGATTGGGACATCCCTAACAGAAAAATTCCCCACTTGCCCTATGGGTGGTCTTTTTCCTTCAAGCTCCGGTCCCCTACCAAAGACCTGAGAGTCCTGTGTAGTATCTTGCTGTTCCCAGGACTGCACTCTTCTCGACCGACGTTGTTCCTGGGATCTGCTGGAGCCATTCTCCCAGTTTGGGGATTACAGCCCCTGCAGCTCCATTTTTAGGAACCACAGTTGCCTTCACCCCCTGCAATTTTTTTCTATCTCTTCCTTCAGTATTTCTCAACCTTCTTGTGTTCCTTGTTCCTGATGTTGCTATCACTTTGCCACATCTTTCACTACAGCCCTCTTCTGCTGTTTGTCAACTGCTACTATGTCCGGTTGGTTAGCCATTATCGTCTTGTCTGTCTGTATTTGGAAGTCCCACAGGATCTTAGCACGGTCATTCTCCACCACCTTTGTGGTTGTATCCCACTTAGACCTTAGAATTTCTATTCCGTACTCAGCACAGATGTTTCTCTACACTATGCCAGCCACTTGATTATGGCTTTCCATGTGCGCCCTGCCTGCTGGCATCTTGCATCCCACTGTTATGTGCTGGATTGTCTCAGGGGCATCTTTGCACAGCCTGCATCTGGGGTTCTGTCTGGTGTGGTAGATATAGCCTCTATTGATCTGGTGTTCAGAGCTTGTTCCTGTGCAGCCATGATTAGTGTGTCTGTGCTGTCCTTCAGTCCAGCCTTTTCCAGCCATTGGTAGGATTTCTCCACTTCCAGTATCTGCCTTTGGTTCATACTGTGCAGGGGTTTTTCCTCCCATGATGGCCTCTGTTCCTCCACATTTCCGTCCTCCTCCGGTTTCTATTATCTGAGGTACTCACTAAGCACATTGTCTCTTGAGACCGTCATCTTGGTTGTTTCATCCTGGATAGTGGCTCTGACACTCACTAGTAATCAGCCCCCCCCCTCCTCTTGCTTACTGTGCAGTCTCAGAATGTTCAAGTTCAAGTTCGGTTTATTCGTCACATACATAGTCATACACAGTATAACACGCAGGGAAATGGTGGAGAGTGCTCTGTCCAAACTCAGGAAGAGAACCAGGGGTGCATAGAGAAAAATATATATATGCAGATAAATATATATATTCTATGTATGTACAAAAATATATTAACAATGTATGTACAATATATGTATATTATGATTATATACACAATGTACAATGTATATGGTTGGGTATATATGTACACAATCTACAGAATGTACAGATCCATTTTGTATAATACCATATCTACAGTTGTTGTGTAACAGGGTAATTGAGTATAAATCTAAGTCTATATATACAGATGTACAGATATACAGTCATGTTACATGGTGGTGGTGGTCCCCACAGTTTATCAGTTTCCCTGATTCAGGGCCCGAATGGCCTGTGGGAAGAAGCTCCTCTTCAGCCTCTCTGTCTTGGCCTTCAGGGAGCGGAAGCGCCTCCCTGACCTCAACAGAGAGAAGAGTCTATTGTTGGGATGGGTGGGGTCCTTCACAATTTTCCTGGCCTTGGTTTGGCACCGCTTGTAGCAGGTGGTCTGCAGGTCAGGAAGTTCCGAGTGAGTGATGCGCTCTGCTGAACGCACTACCCTTTGGAGTGCTTGTCTGTCCTGCTTGGTGCTATTCCCAAACCAGACTGTGATGTTCCCCGTGAGGATGCTCTCGATAGTGCAGGTGTAGAAGTTCCGCAGTACCTTGGAGGGCAGTCTGAAGTCCCTTAGGCGTCTGAGGTGGTAAAAACGCTGACGAGCCTTCTTTGCCAGGGAGCTGGTATGGCGGGACCAGGACAGGTCCTGCGAGATGTGAACACCAAGGTACCTGAAACTATCTACTCTCTCCACCGTGGTTCCACTGATCATCACAGGTTGGTAGTGCCGCTCCTGCTTCTTGCTGCAATCCACGATCAGCTCCTTTGTCTTACTGACGTTTAGGAGGAGATTATTTTCCTGGCACCAGTTTTCCAGGTGTTTAATCTCCTCCAGGTAGGCCCTCTCGTCGTTGTCCGAGATCAGACCCACGACAACGGTGTCGTGAGCAAACTTGACAATGATGTTAGAGCTGGAAGTGGCTGTGCAGTCGTAGGTGTACAGTGAGTAGAGCAGGGGGCTTAGGACACAACCCTGAGGAGCTCCAGTGCTGAGGGTGAGGGTGGATGAGGCGCAGTTGCCCACCCGTACTGATTGTGGTCTGTCTGTTAGGAAGTTGGAGATCCAGTCGCACAGGGATGTATGCAGTCCTAGATCTCCCAACTTAGTAGTGAGTAGGGAGGGAATGATGGTGTTAAATGCTGAACTGTAGTCAACAAATAGCATTTTAACATAATTTCCCCTCCCTTCGTCCAGGTGAGTCAGTGTAGTGTGGAGCAGATGTGCAATCGAATGCTGGATTTGGGATTAAAACCTCCGTGCATTGTGAGGAGTTTCCTTGTCTTGATGTCAGTGGTTTCTGTCTCCTCCTTAGGCCGACTTATTATACCAGCGGAGTACCCGATGACTGGTGGGACATATTTGTTGATGGCTTGGATCTTGTTTCTCCCATTCAGATGACTACTCAGGACGTGTCTCACTCTTTGTAGGTGTTTGTCTGTAGCTGCTTTCCTTCTGGCCTCTTCATGAGTCCCATTTGTCTGTGGGATTCTTGGGTCCTTGTAGTTGCTCTCAATATCTGCTATGTTACCTTCTGTAGTTTGATCCACTCTGTTCTAGCCACCTTCCCTCTCCTTATAACCATCCAACCACACTTATCCAGTCCGAATGACATTCTGATTTCGTTGCTGTACATCCTGGTGAGATGGATTAGTGAGTCGATGTCTCGTTCCCTTCTGGCGTACCTGGCGTATGTCAGGGACTAGAGCTGTACGGTTCTTCATACTTGAGACTCTTTCTTGGAGGTTTGCTAGCGTGCTGGTTACTGGATCCTGTTCATGGAGGTTGTGCGGTCTTCTCTCAGGTCCTATAACCACTGGGCATGGTTGTGATGCCTCCTTCTCCCATATGTCTTTCCAGTTTTGTTCAGTCTCCAGCTTTGGTGGGTTTGTTCTTTTGCTGTTACCTCGCCACCAAGAGAACACTTTGAATGGCAAATGGGAGACATTTTTGTTTATTCTCCTGGCTTCTGCTTCCCTTGTTTATCTCTTCAGGTGGACAGCCAGTCTCCATGGGCCTCTGGTATGGACAAGTTGTTGTACTTCTCAGGTACCTTCAGGTGCCTTTCTGCATTTCTGATAGCTGGCTGACTTCGTGTGGCCTTTACCTTGTCCTCCAACAACCTTCTCCATGGAGGATTCTGCTCCTTGATGGTGTTGTTCTTGTAGCCAAGCATCTCAAGTATCACTGTTACTGTGGTGTATAACAGATGTTTCGGACAGAGGTCCTTCATCAGCTGTGCAAGCATAGTGCTTCTGAATTAGTATTAGCAGGAGCCAGTTTATATATGAAAAAGTAGATGTTTAAATCATAACAGAGTCTCCAATAGTAACATTAATACATTAATGGCATATCTGTTTGAAATTTTGAGTATCTCTACATCTCTTACTACAGTACACTGCAGTTACTCACCTAGATCGTGTGTGTGGTTTGCCATTGTTTTAATGTTTTAATACATGATTTGTTCCTAATTCTTAGGCAATGGGTGTGTATCCATGTGAGACAGTGCTGGTGTGAGAGAGTGCTCACACAGTTTGCTGGCAGTTAATGCTATTCATGTCACAGAAGGGAATCTTTGCAATATCAGAGTTGTACCAGACAGACTCGGGCAGTGAGCTGCTATTTCTCCCATCTCAACTGCAGTGGCTGGAGGCGGTGGAGTGTGTGCATCCAGCAGAGAGGGAACGCATGTGCCAGCAGGTGTTTGAGGGCACCCTCGATGAGTATGAGATGCTGGAGGCTCTCAAGTTCCTCATGCTGCACACGGCTGTCCAACTGCACGGTGCAATATCAAAGGGCTTGCGTGTTCCCGAGTTCTGTTGGCTCCTCTTCGCCCGTGACACCTCCAAATGCCCAAGGACCTTCTTCACCAACCATCTCAGGCATGTGGGCTTCAGCGGTGGACTGGAGCAGGTGAGAACTTCAATCTGGACTCCATCATAGCAAAGAATTATTCACAACTTGAACTGTTGGTATTTCTTGCTGACAGTATTTTCTCGTATAGACACTTAAGTGGTGCCAGTCCGGTGACGGAGATGTCTGTGTCTGATTTCTAGATCTTTGCAGATTGGTTATAAGAGCACTGCACTGTGTAAAGAGGATCGGTCTCTGAATTCCCTTTCTCTCTGATGCAGGTGGAGATGTTCCTGCTGGGGTACTCTCTTCAGCAGACAATCCAGGTCTATCGCCTCTATAAGACTGACAGTGAGGAGTTTGTCACGTACTATCCAGATGACCACAAGCCAGACTGGCCTTGCCTTAGCCTGGTGACAGAGGATGACAGGCACTATAACATACTTGTGCCCAAGCAGGACAAACAGCTGTACTCCAAATTTGATGAGTCTGGCAGGTCTAAAATGAACCATCCCTCAGGAAGCCAGGCACAAAAGCAGCATGTTACTCGTCTGTAGATCTGACGCGTCCTCTGTTCTCACTGATGTGAACTGAAATGCTCAGAAGACCTTAGTCAGGTGATTTTCCAGTTGTCTGTTAGTGTCTGTATGGAACTGAAGCCTTTTGAAAACATTTTATGTGATTTATGTGTTTTATTATTCTATTGTGTATTGGACTAGTGCAGTAAAACTGGCCTGAAGTTAACCCTTTCTTGGGCCCTGTTAGAATGGAATACCAGTGCACAAATCAGGAGCTACAGTGAACATGTTTGTATGAGTTAATACATAATGCAGGTGTGGTCTACTGTGTTACTGTAGGAGATGTAATCAGCTTTATATCAGAGAAACCAAGAGAAGACTCGCTGATGGGTTTGTTGATCTCTTCTGGACCATCAGAATTAAGGATTTGTCATTTCCAGTGGCAAGGCATGTTAAAACTAATGGACACTGCATCAATGGCATATTTGAAAACATTGCCAGTTACTGCTATGGCAACAATTAAATTAGGAAACTCTGAGCAAAAGAACTGATCTGCAGGCTCTGTTTCACCGGAAAACTTGTGTACTTCACTACAATTGTATTTATATTTATATATATATATATATTATATATTAGTAGTAATTTACAAAGTAAATGGTTTTGAATACATTGCCAATGTATTTAAGTGAGAAGGAATATTGGGAAATGTAAAGTAAATGATAATACATGACAACCTGAAATATTTTTCAATATTTTAAATGTTATTTAGGTTTACTTGATTTCTGAAGACCATTGTAACTACACACTGAGTAGTGTGAGGGGTGATTCATATGTGTATTTCTTCTTCTTGTTGTTGTTCAATTAGATATTATTATCCATGAGAGCCACAGAGATGAGGGTTACTGGTTATACCGTCCTGGGGGAAAAAATGCCAATATTTGTCCTTTTAATTTTTTTCATTAATATGTATGTGCTTGGGAAGATTTATTAGCAGTGATCTCTCAGGATTAAAAGGTTGGACTAGCCACATTAACTCTCGGCCAAATTAACAGTTTTCACCGCTGAGCTTTTCAAGTGCTGAGTTATATGCTTTTATTTTTTCACTTGCTGTTATGCCCCCTGTTCGCATTTTGCAGTGGTTTGCGAGTCACTTCAGACGCTTGAATATTACACGTGTACCATTAAGAGTATGCATTTTGGAAAACCTCGATTAGGGCCTTGATCTGAGCTGCGTTTCTTGCGTGATTCCGTGCCTGCCGTCGCGGGTCCTGCTCCGTCATCTCCGGTCTCGTCCACAAGGGGGCGCGTGTGACGCTACAGCGCCACTCAGAAGGTGAGCACGCGCAATTCCACTCAGCGCGCCACGCTCCACGCCCTGTGCAGGTTAAATGCAGTACATTTAGGGACGCTATAACCAAAGAGCTTGGCTCATCCATACAGTGACCCTGTCTAGATCAGTAACGCATACAGTATTGTGTACAAACTGCGCACACACTTTATGGGTAGACTCTTAAATTACCGACCATACCCAACTCCTGTACCTTGTTTGCTGTTCTGTGCTTATGGCCAGTGGGAATATGAGCTTATTTAGTGAACGGCCGTCGTATAGTCGGATGAAGTTTGCTTGGATCCCTCATCATACAGCAGGAATAACACTCATAATCTATGATGGCGATAAACCATGAAACGTCTGATTGTAATTTCAATGAATGCACACTGCTTTCATGTGCAGTATTAACAGGCGCCTAGTAGACAACACGATGCGCATTCAGCATCCAACGGCTATAATCAAATCGCTTGTCCTGCCTTTTGGGTTTATGCTCATTCACACACAACGTGATTTAGTAAATACTCTTAATTTGGTGTTAAATTGGAGAATTCATAATTATCCACATTATTTAGTTTAATCGCCGTAAGGATGAAAATCTACTAAATAAAATGAACGCTGGCTTGCGGGACGTCTGACCGAATTGTCGGTCGCGCGACTCCGCGTGTGTCGTTTTCACGGAAAGAATGAGAATTCTCCGAGCGCGTGACGTCTGGACGAGGAGTGGCTCTCATGGACCGACCCCACGTGCCATTTTGGACTGGATGCTGCTTTAGGAGCAGATGTCTGCGAGGGCCTCGCGTGCGCCCGAGGAGAGGAGAGCGCGCGCTCTTCATTTCGTGCATTTCGTGCACCGCACTGCTGGACGAACGATGGCGAAGCAGTCAGCGCAAACGTGCGCTGATCCTCCTCTTTTCCCATGCAGCACGCTGCTCATGATGCCGTTGTTGTGTAGGTGGGCAGGGACGGCGCTGTGCTAGGAAACCCTTCTGCCCTGACTACGGCTGCAGCCTCCCTCATCCTCCCCGCTCCGAGCAGCGCATCCCGGCGACATGGTGCAACTCCCGGCGCTCACGCACTACTGGCCCCTCATCCGATTCCTTGTTCCGCTGGCGATTACCAACATAGCCATCGACCTCGGCGAACAGGCAAGTGTTACTGCTGTGTCTCCGTATCAAGCGAATATTGTGGTGATGTTTGTAGACAGCGACGCTCCGAACATCCTTAGCTGTGCGCTCCAGGCTCTGCCTCCTCCCTGAACACTTACCGACTCACATTTCATATGGTGCCTCCGTAAGCACCCCTGCATCAGAGCGTGCTTTACCGAGGCCGGGTCGCGTCGGCGGCCTTGGTGAGCAGGGGAAGCGCGAATGACTCGGTCAGATCTGTGTACTTCAACATCTGATGACGGAAATCATCCAGTGACATGGGCTGAATCATACTGTACCCGCGCCTAAGCGGGTTGGGTGGGCTTGATGGGGAATCGCTCTTAGCCTTCTTTTTGTTTACAGTCAACCGCAATAACAAAAAGGAAACAAAGCTTAGATGTTTTGTCGAAGTCTGCATCCAGAATAATAGAAAACTGTTATGAGACTGCTGTCCATCTTTTAAAACGGGTCCTTGTTATGAAACGAGGATAAAAATAGCAACTCAAATCCTTATATTTCAGTTTTGCTTAATATCTTGTCAGCAACCTCATAATCCTGGTGATGAGTCATTTGAATGTAACCATGTTATTTAAGGAAATAATATTTATTATATTCCACTTGTCTATTAAACCGCCATGCGGTGTTCCACTGTGTTTCTGAATAACTTTCTCCATTAATTTGACATTCAGTGTGAATAGCAGTGATTACGGTGGCTCTGGTGTCCTCTTCCATGTGTGTCTGGATGTGATTAGAATGGGCGCATTTGGAATGAAGCACGAATCATGTCCGAACTGTAATTTTTAGCGAACAGTTGGCCGGTCCTCACACATTCTACTGGGAGCCATGCTCTGCTAACAGGTTCATGGCTACAGGAGCTTGTCTACTGGCAGTGGGCTGTTCCTCCTCCTGCTGGTGACATGCTTTACTGGATGTCCACCTACTTGTTGTCTAATTGTAGTTCAATGAGTACACTTAAACATCCTGACCAAAGACATGTAGGTGAGTGCAATTTAGGTACTTACTCAACAAACAAGGAAAGTGGCATGTTATAAAATTAGGGTGGGATGGTTGTCACCATGGAGGCACTTTTCTATATTAAATGTCTAAGGTTTTATAGACCCTCAATAGTGGACTAATCAAATGAAGCTATTTTGCTTCTGAACATGAAAAAATAAGGAGTTAGGATAAGTGCGACAAGGACAGTTGTAGTCTGACTACCCCCAGTAACAGACATTCTTTATCTCTCCGCACAGCACTGTAGAGCGTTGAAGACAAGCGTAGCTACACACACACACACACACACAGAGATAGGTAGAGGCAGTGTGTGGCAATGTGTGACAGCTATCTCGAAGATAAGGCGTTCCGGGAGCTTGGGTCTCGGATGCAGTTATTGAAACATGGCACCTTGACTTTTATTAACATTCAGCTTGACTTTGTTTTGGTAGAGGTTGTTGCATCAGTTAAATGATCTCTGTCCTCAACCAGTCAGATGACCGGCGTGGGCCGTAGGATGCATCGCCGAAGTGTCCTGCCCTCCCTTATTCTGGTGTGTGTCCAGAGTAGCTGCACACTGAACTCTTTGTCTTTACGATGTCCTCAGTCCTGAGAGGGCAGCTGATTATCTGCAGGCACAGTGTGCGCATGTGTGTAGAAGGTTGCTATGATTTTCTTTACGCTTTTTGGACTTTAGTGCCATTATGCAAGGACATAGAAGAGTGAGAGTCTCAAGGCTGTTGTGGTATCCTCCGTCTCAGCTCATACTGTCCCTTGACAAGGTCACCTTTATTATGCAATAGAAGGTAAGATGCAAGAAAGCAGAACTGGACTGCCTTTAGGCTGCAACTCTAGCTGTAAATAAAGCTAGACAGGACCAAAAATAGTCAAGTGAGTGATATCTTTGCAGTTTGTTCTGTGGTACAGGGAAGCCATGATTATATCCAAATTTGTGAAGATGGTGCATATGAATACTGGAAAATGGCATGGTATGTAAAGTCTGATAACGGGCAAATTGGGTGTTTAGGAAGAGCAAAGGTCCCCAGACAGTGAGATTAATAGTGTGTTAGCATTCTCCATCAAATTGGACCTTGTGCATTTTTCCCCTTTACGTCGGTACACAGTTATGCCCTGGAGCACTGCCAACAACAGAAGCTTCGGCATGTGCTCATGTCCCCTCTGAGCAAGTACTCTCACGGCGAGGTTTGACCAAGGCTCTGTTGACCTTGATTAAGAGTTCTTGGGTGGTCTCCGGTCTCTTAAAGCTGTTACTTTAAGCGTCGTATATTGAATGTGCTTAACCAGTGGTGGGGACACAGCATAAACATGTTTATTCCTTATTTCTCATGTGACCTGTTTCACTGCAGGCGCATCTATGAAAGAGATCAGGTTGTTGAACCTTCAGTAATCAGACCTTGCTCAGTGGAGGGCAAAGGGAATCTAGGAATTAAAGGCTTATTCAGATGAACATGCCATGGATGGCATTTAGCTTTAATTGATACCCAGGTATCGGAATGAAGATGGATCCAGTCTCAGGTGTTGCCGTGAGAGATGGGGGTTGTCGTTGACGTAGAGATTTCTCTCTCTCTCTTTCTCATAGGCTTTGAACAGAGGGATTGCGACTGTCAGAGAGGATGCAGTGGAGATGCTGGCCAGTTATGGTCTGGCCTATTCCCTCATGAAGTTCTTCACAGGGCCCATGAGTGACTTCAAGAACGTGGGCTTGGTGTTCGTCAACAGCAAGCGTGACCGGACGAAAGCAGTCCTGTGCATGGTCGCTGCGGGAACTGTGGCCATCATTTTTCATACTCTGATAGGTGAGACTTCACTCTGATAGGTGGGACATCTCTCTGATAGGTGGGACATCTCTCTGATAGGTGAGACTTCACTCTGATAGGTGGGACATCTCTCTGGTAGGTGAGACTTCACTCTGATAGGTGGGACATCTCTCTGGTAGGTGAGACTTCACTCTGATAGGTGGGACATCTCTCTGATAGGTGAGACTTCACTCTGATACGTGGGACATCTCTCTGATAGGTGAGACTTCACTCTGATAGGTGGGACATCTCTCTGGTAGGTGAGACTTCACTCTGATAGGTGGGACATCTCTCTGGTAGGTGAGACTTCACTCTGATAGGTGGGACATCTCTCTGGTAGGTGAGACTTTGTTTCTCCTAAAGAGTCTGAGTATCTTGACCCCACTCCACCCTGAACAACTCAACCCCTCTCCACCCTGCAATCGTGAAAGTAGATATAGATTTTGGTCCCTTCAGATATTCTTGCCTAGACTGGCGACCTCAGCAACAGTAGCAGGTAATCCACATTTGTCCTTTGTAGTTGTAGCAATCCACTTTTGACCCTATAGAGAATGGATTTAACACTGAGAATGGGTTTGACCTCAGTGAGTGTGCCAGCTGTGCTCAGGGCAGGTCATAACCCTTTCTGGACCCAAAACCTGAGAGAGAATGGTTCCACAATTGTACCCTGCTCACATCATGGTACATCATAGGGGGGTGATGAGGTTTCTGTGCACTGAATCCTTAGGTTCCTTTTGCCTTGGTGGGTCTTTTCCAAACTCGCCACTTTCACAGTTAGAGTCGGGGGTTGACCCTGACCTGAGACACAGGCATGGAGAGAAGTCATCATTTACACAATATCATTACATAGTCGTTAAACAGTTATTCCAAATGTGCCTCTACTCCTACGTGGTTGCTGCACAGGAGACAGTGGTCTCACCCTATTTAGCAAATTACAGATAGTTGGTGTTGCCAAAAAAAGAAGTAGTTTGTGCTGTTATAGAGCTTAATATGTATTCTCAAAATATGTTAGGATGAGGTGATGGATGAGGACCTACATTGGAAAGACTTGGCCGTGGGCCTTCTTCTCAGAGTCCAGATCTTCATGTTTGGTAGAGAAGCTTTCATCAGAGCCTTTACAGAAACAGGGACCCAGAATGTAAAAGTGTGTCTTTGCATGTGTGTGCTCACTTGTGTGTGTCCTAGGCATGGACCTGCTGAAGTCCTAGTCTGAAATCCTAGTCTGGACCCTGAATCTCCATGGGCCTGATTTTCCATTGTTTGGTTATTTCTCTCTCATGAATCAACCCCAGACTCATTAAACAGTATTCAGGCCTGGAAACATCTTTAGGTTGGCATGGGTTTGTGTGTAAGAAAAAGCACAAAGCTTCGTTTCAGTTCATTTCCTAAGGTTGGGTTATCCCCAAATCACAACCCTGACCCTAACCCTGAGGTTGGATTACCCTCAGGTAGAGCTATAGGACCAAATGGCTACTAACCCAGCACTGATTCCTTTGCAGTGTGTTGACTGGTGAGATGTGACATCCTTTTTTGCTCCTTTTCCCTGACTCAGCCTACACAGACTTGGGTTACTACATCATTAACAAACTGCACCATGTGGACGAGTCTGTGGGCAACCGGACACGCAAGGCCTTTCTCTACCTAGCTGCCTTCCCCCTGCTGGACGCCATGGTGAGCAAATCAAGATTTGTCATCATAGCACACCCCCCCCCCTCCTCATGTCATCAGGATTTGTGAATTTTCATACTGTCTGCATCTCTTCCACTGGCCATCAAATCTGGCATGGCTTCCAGGGACAGATGGACTGTGTGTGTGTGTGCATGCCTGTATAGGTGTACGCTTTGCCAAGCTTCTCTGCCTGTTTGTATCATTCTGAGACAGTAATACAGGACACTTTGAACAGTATGTTCAGTAAGGATGTTACGTAGCAGATCAAAATTACACTTAGATCTAGAGTATTAGATCTAGAGTATTAGATCTAGAGTATGGCTATCTATTTGATCTATTATCTAGTTTATCTGACTGTATGTGTTTATCATGCGTGTGTGTGTGTGTGTGTGTGTGTGTGTGTGTCCAGGCTTGGACCCATGCTGGAATCCTACTAAAACACAAACACAGCTTCTTAGTTGGCTGTGCATCTATTTCTGATGTCGTAGCCCAGGTAAGGCATGTGCTTGAATACCCTCACATGCTCATGCTGTGTTTCTCTGGTCTCCACAGTGTTTGTGTTTGAGGTATAAAAACAGTGCATAATGAGTGTTTGTGTTTGAGGTATAAAAACAGTGCATAATGAGTGTTTGTGTTTGAGGTATAAAAACAGTGTATAATGAGTGTTTGTGTTTGAGGTATAAAAACAGTGCATAATGAGTGTTTGTGTTTGAGGTATAAAAACAGTGCATAATGAGTGTTTGTGTTTGAGGTATAAAAACAGTGCATAATGAGTGTTTGTGTTTGAGGTATAAAAACAGTGCATAATGAGTGTTTGTGTTTGAGGTATAAAAACAGTGCATAATGAGTGTTTGTGTTTGAGGTATAAAAACAGTGCATAATGAGTGTTTGTGTTTGAGGTATAAAAACAGTGTATAATGAGTGTTTGTGTTTGAGGTATAAAAACAGTGTATAATGAGTGTTTGTGTTTGAGGTATAAAAACAGTGCATAATGAGTGTTTGTGTTTGAGGTATAAAAACAGTGCATAATGAGTGTTTGTGTTTGAGGTATAAAAACAGTGCATAATGAGTGTTTGTGTTTGAGGTATAAAAACAGTGCATAATGAGTGTTTGTGTTTGAGGTATAAAAACAGTGCATAATGAGTGTTTGTGTTTGAGGTATAAAAACAGTGCATAATGAGGTAAGTGGTATGGAGGTAAGGTGCAGGCTGCACTGTTATTAGTTTTTTATTAACTGTTTGTTGGTGTATTTTATTAACATGTTGGTTATGGAACGTGTAAAGCAATAAATCAGTTTTGGGTTTTTTTAGGCTAAGTGTCTCTCCCTCTCCCTCACCCTCCCTCCCTCTCTCTCTCTCTCTCTCTCTCCTCTCTCTCTCTCTCTCTCTCTCTCTCTCTCTCTCTCTCTCTCCCTCTCCCTCTGTAGATTGTGTTTGTGGCTATCCTGTTGCACAGTCACCTGGAGTGTGTAGAGCCCATGCTAATTCCCACACTGTCTCTGTACATGGGAGCTCTGGTGCGCTTTACCATCGTTGGCATGGGTTACTACCGCCATATTCATGACAACATCCCTGACTCCAGTGGTCCTGAGGTGGGGGTGTGTACTTCCTCTGTTTACTGTTCAGCTTTACTGTTACCACCATACACTAAATTACAATAGCCATTTGCTCTCATGTGTACAATACAGAACACTATGGGCCCCTGAACACTATGGGCCCCATGCACTTGACATTGTTTTGTTTTGTGCAACCTGAAATTGTTCATTAGCACGTGCACGCATATACATACATACACACACACACACACACACACACACACACACACACACACACACACACACACACACACACACACACACACACTAAAGCAGAGGAACCTGTATATCATGGCCTGTATTTATAACCTGCTGGAAGTGTCATTACAGTGTGTGATAATGATAATGACTTACCTCGCTGTTCTCAGAAAGATGAAACCTGAGGCCACAGACTCAGTCAGTTTTAACCTTGTTCTGTTAACCTTTCTCCACATGTTATGCTGTCTTGGTGTGTGTGTGTGTGTGTGTGTGTGTGTGTGTGTGTGAATTAGGGTGATGCCACTATTAAAAAGATGCTGAGTTTCTGGTGGCCCCTAGCCCTCATCCTGGCCACCCAGAGAATCAGCAGACCCATCGTAAACCTCTTTGTGTCCCGTGACCTGAAAGGAAGTACTGCTGCTACTGAGGTCAGTGAATTTACACACACTCACACACGCGTGCACGCTCACACACGCGTGCACGCTCACACACGCTCACACCCGTACATGCATTGAGCCCTGTGGAGCTTTCTGGATGCACGTAGACTCCTCTGCCAGCATAGTGCCCTAACCCTAACCCCCTAACCCTAACCCTAACCCCCTAACCCTCAGCCAGCGTCAGCCAGTATCCTTCTGCATGACAGGCTTGGTGGCATCTGGAGTCATGGGGTTTAATCTCGGCTGAGTGTCACTGTAGACGGTTCTCTTGCAGATCTTCTGTATACTTGCCCGGGACCTGTAGAATATCATGTGTTACTTTTCTTTTAAAGTGCTCTGTGGAGTTTGTTCTGCAAGTCCAAAATCACTTAACACTGGAAAAATTGGATCAAACGTATTCGCTTGTATTTGTGTGCTGCAGAAGGTAGAAATGATT
Source organism: Electrophorus electricus (assembly GCF_041902795.1). Classification (NCBI taxonomy): domain Eukaryota; kingdom Metazoa; phylum Chordata; class Actinopteri; order Gymnotiformes; family Gymnotidae; genus Electrophorus; species Electrophorus electricus. The sequence goes on from NC_137516.1 coordinate 18,769,738, forward strand.
ATTTGTGTTCATTTATTTGTAGGCAGTTGCGGTTTTAACAGCCACATATCCAGTAGGTCACATGCCGTACGGTTGGCTTACTGAGCTGCGTGCCGTCTACCCTGCATTTGACAAGGTAAGACGGAGGGAATCGGCATAGCCATTCTACAGTTATTAGTAGTACAAGAGTGTCCTTTAGATGGTTTGGAGTTCTTTGCTGCTCATGTATTCATTATCATTTAAGATCAACACGTGTAGAGTTCACTGGGCAGTGTCTCGGGTCCAAAGATGTTAACCGTTAACAGCATAATCTTCCAGCCTGGATCTGTGCAGATTTCTGCTTTCTTAGGATGGCACCAGCATGTCTGAGATGCTCACTTGTTATATTTATTGGTAAACAGCACGAAGAAAAGTCCCACAGTCTGTAATTATAATGTGGGGGTGAGGACCCACCCTGACAAACACACCCTCCTGTGATTTTCTGACTGATCTTTGTGCTTGCGGTGACTGATTCACCGATACTGCCTCATGCTGCCTCATCATAATCACAAACACACAAAAAAAAGAATCTGCTGTTTTTTGGACCGAGACTTTCCTTTATACTAAATGATCTGTTTTTCTAATCTATTGCTGTTCTTCCTTTTCAATAATCCCAGAATAATCCGAGCAACAAGCTGAATAGTGCTGGTACAACCAAGTCCCACATCAAGCGTTTCACCTTCGTCTGTCTGGCCCTGTCCATTACAGTAAGTGGACCCTTCCTGTCCCTCTCTGCCCCCATTGGAACTGACCTCACTTGCTCTACACTGGCATCCAAGCATTGCGACAGTGCTTATATGTTACTTCAGGCATTAATTATCTGAATTTCAAAATGTCTGTACAATATTGAGTATCTAAGAAGGTTAAAACTACAGATGTCCCCAGACGGAGACAAACGCAGCCGTATGGTAAGCGAGCAGGACTGCTGGGTTTTGCTAAGTTAAATTATTCATAATAGCACTCTGTCCCCAAAAGTTTGTGTGATCTTCTCTTTGCCCTGTTAAAAGGCTTGGTAGACACTAAAGTATCATGAATCTCTTAGTGACAATTAAAAATGAGAACAGGTCTGTCATTTATACAGAAGTCGTCTTACCAAGATTTTTTATTATTAATTTTTATATTGACGAATGAGGTCCGTCTTTCCCCAGATGTTTTGTCTGCATGAAGTGTTGCTGTGGTTCTCGTTTATTATTTACTTATTTACTTGAATAACGCTGAGTTAGGGATTCCATATTTAGTCCAACTAGTTGCACTTAACCGTGTTAACAGTTTGTTAGCATAGCGCCAGTGTTGGCATAAACTGTGTTAGCATAGCACACCTTGGCTGCTGGTCCATGCAGGCTGGAGAACATCATGTCTATTCTAGTCTCTGAGTCCTTGTGTTTGAGATGTCGGCAACAGGGAGGTGCAAAACAGCAAGTAGCTTGTGTCATGTATCACAGAGTCTCAGACATGTGCTTCAGTGCCGTGTAAACTAGAGCACCAGAACGCTGTTGGGTGTGTAGAGTGTAGAGTACCATTACTGCACAAGAGAGTGCACTCATGCAAACGTGTACCTCCATGTGTCAAACTTTGCCTGCCTTAAGGGGTTTTCTTTACAGACCGACTGATATGGGTTTGGTTTACTTTTTCTAAATTTTATATGCTGGTTTCCGGGGGAAAAAATCGGGGAAAAGTGTCACTTAAAATTCAACAAGTTCAGTAATATTTAATCTCATTTCATCTCATGTCACAGGTGGAATAACTTTGTATTCATTGTTTGATTTGGAATGTTTTATATCATTATGGAAAAACACCCCAGTCACATGGAGCCCTTACTAACAATAACACAATATTACATATTAAAAAAACATTTTCACTGTTTGTAAGGTTTTATTATATTGCATTTGAAAATGTTTTTCTTTTCACATTTTGCAATATTTTGCCTGTGTGAATTCTTTGTGTGTGTGTGTGTGTGTGTGTGTGTGTGTGTGTGTGTGTGTGTGTGTGTGTGTGTGATTATGCAGCTCTGCTTTGTGGTCTTCTGGACACCACATATGTCCGAGGGGATCCTTGTGGGCATCATCGGCGTGGACCAGGCCTTTGCCGAACTCTGTGTTGCCCCACTGCGAATTTTCTCTTTCTTCCCCATTCCAGGTAAATCCCCAGTTTACCTTTCAAGTGCTCATGCTCAGGCAAAAGGCAAATGCATGGACATGTCCTTGAGAACACAGCATGGACATGGACATGGACATGGACATGGACATGGACATGGACATGGGGAGAGAGAGAGAGAGAGAGAGAGAGAGAGAGAGAGAGAAAAGGAGAACTAAGTCAGCCAGGGAGATGGGTGGAGCTTAAGCATGGCATCAGAAAGCAGGGAAAGCCAGTGGATTCGGTGACTCGTGTGCAGCCTTGTCTGGGCTGTCATGTGGTCTGGCTCCCTGTGATGACGCAGCTTAACATGACCTGCATTCTTAGCGTGACCGGAGATCTTTCTTGCTGTGTTTCCAGTGACTGTGCGTGCTCACCTGACCGGTTGGCTGATGACGCTGAAGAAGACGTTTGTCCTGGCGCCCAGCTCTGTTCTGCGCATCATTGTCCTCATCACCAGCTTGCTGGTGCTGCCGTACATGGGGTGAGGCCAGATTTCCACACTGCAGCTGGTTGTTTTCCGCCACATTCATCCACTGTAGCTCAATACAGCCCAGAGCTAGTATAGGAGTATAGAGTGTAGTAAGACAGTTGTGTGTTGTAATATAAGTAACTTTTAGGGCTGTATGCAACCTTTAGGGCTGTGAGTAACCTGTAGGGCTGTGAGTAATTGCAGGTTCTTTGCAGGGTGCACGGTGCCACTCTCGGGGTTGGGTCTCTGCTGGCTGGCTTCCTGGGAGAGTCTACCATGGTTGCGATTGCAGCTTGTTATGTCTATCGGAAACAGGTGAGAAACCACTACCATACATTTAATTTAATTTAAATGAGTTCACTCTATCTGCATTTGCCCTATCTGAATGCTACTTTGGCAAGAGTAATAGATCTATCAGACAAGTCTGTGATTCTCAGACTGGTTCAACTAGGGTTACTGGTTTGTTTTCAGCAATAAAGTTACATTAAAAACAGCTGATTAGCTCATAAATCCAGAAATATAGTAGACCAAAACAAGTCAAGTTAAATTTATTTCTAGAGCATTTTTTACAACAGTTAAAATGTTCTAGTCCCAGCCCCGAGTCAGACAGTGGCGAGGACAACCTCCCTAGTGCATGAGGAAGAAACCTGGAGAGGAACCGAGACTCAAAGGGGGCCCATCCTCCTCTGGAGGACAACAGACACTAAAATAGAAATAAAGAAATAAGCAATGAATGTCTGTTTCGATTTTCTAGAATTACTAGTCTGGTTTTGATTGTGTGTGTGTGTGTGTGTGTGTGTGTGTGTGTGTGTGTGTGTGTGTGTGTGTGTGTGTGTGTGTGTGTGTGTAACATCAGTAACATTATGACAACAGGATACTATGCACTGAACTATATTATGATTATTCTGGAATAAGATGTGAATTCAAAATGACTTTCATGTTTATTTTATAATCATGTATATTATTATAGGATAATATGGCAATAATAGGACTATATGAAATACAGAAATCAAGTCTTGGGAATGTTTAGTGATGCATCAACCCTCTTTAATGTTTGTAACCAAACAGTCTACATCCTAACCCTATAACCTACACCCTAACCCTATAACCTACGCCCTAACCCTATAACCTATGCCCTAACCCTAACCCTATAACCTACACCCTAACCCTATGCCTATAACCTAACCCTATAACCTACACACTAACCCTATATCCTACACTCTAACCATATAACCTACATCCTAATCCTATAACCTACACACTAACCCTATAACCTACACCCTAACCCTATCCCTATAACCTAACCCTATATCCTACACTCTAACCCTATAACCTACACCCTATCACCTACATCCTAACCCTATAATCTAAGCCCTAACCCTATAACCTACACTCTAACCCTAACCCTATAACCTACATCCTAACCCTAACCCCATAAGGTCTACACCCTAGTTCTATATCCTATACCCTAACCCTAACCCCAAAAAGTCTACACCATAATCCTAGATGCTACACCCTAACCCTAAACCTATATCCTACATGCTAGCCCTAACCCCATAAGGTCTACACCATAATCCTATATCCTACACCCTAACCCTAACCCCATAAGGTCTACACCATAATCCTGTATCCTACAGCCTAATCCTATATCCTACACCCTAACCCCATAGGGTCTACACCCTAATTCTATATCCTACACCCTAACCCTAAACCCATAAGGTCTACACCCTAATCTTATATCCTACACCATAACCCTATATCCTACACCCTAATCACTAAACCCATAAATGGAGACTTGTTAGTTTACACCCCATAAACTGAGAGATGTTTTAGTGACGTTCCCAGTTCTCACAAGCTTTCCTGGCTGGGGTTTGTTTCCCCCATTTTCCCAGAAGAAGAAGGAGTGTCTTGGAGAGGAGGCTGCCGAAGGTGAGGACTCTGCCCCCATGAACGAGGTCCGATCCAGAGGTCCGATGGACGACATGGTGGAACTAAGAGAGGACGATGAGGAAGACGAGTGAGCAGAGCGATGAAGACACTCTTAAGTTGCATGGGAAGTCCGCAACAATCACATGGGAATTCTTACACGTGCAACTCTGCCAATTAAAAAAAATAAATTAAATTGTGTTCTTAACTCGACTATTGGAGGACGTTACGTCAACCAGGAATCTTTTTGCTTTCCAGGAATCTTTTTGCTTTCCAGGGATCTCTTGCTTTCCAGGGATCTCTTGCTTTCCAGGGCAGTGTGTTAATTCCTTTCTGCAACCACCTGCTGTGTTGTAACTCCTGCCAGAATGACAGAGGTCTGTGTACCGTGCACACACAGAGGACACCCAAACAGAGAAGTTTAGTTAAAAACCACGAAGCCCAGTAAGGAATCAAGTGTCTGTCTGCATCGAATATCATTAAAATGCGCATGCGCACATGCACGCACGCACACGCATACACGCGCACACACACACTCACATACACTCACACACACTCACACTCACACATATACACTCACACATACACACACTCACATACTCACTCACACACACACATACATACACACACTCACACATACACACACACACACACACACACACACATACACGCGCACACACATATACACACACACTCACACTCACGCATATACACTCACCCTCACACACACACACACACACACACACACACACACACACACACACACACACATATACATGTTTTCCAGCTGTCATCTTGGGGTGCTGGACAGTGAAGATAGCGACGTGTACCAAAGCAATGTCACGCACTGAACCACTTTTCCTCTGTCCCCTACACTCTGCTGTGGTGCCCTCTTTTACAAACGCTGGTAAGGAAAGCAGATACTAAATGCAGTGGCTTATGATTGGAATGTACAAATCTTTCATTGTTGTTGTTGTTTTTTGTTGTTTTGTTTTGTTTTTTAACCTTGGACTGCAGAAAGAGAAAAGAGCACCAAACACTGAACCCAAACGTTGCCGCACAGCTGCGAAGGACCAGTGAAATCTTGAATCACAGAAATGTTTAAAAAGAGAATAAATTCTATATAAACCTACATTTTGACTGAAATAGATTAATGACATCTAGATGTTAAATAAAAATGGCTTCAGAGTGGCTGGAGTTTGCAGGCCATTTTAGAGGAACTATTTTTTTAACATGCTCTTGGTGTACGAATATCCTTAACATGTCGGATGTTAAAATCTGCTGATCTTTTTGTATGGGTGGTGGTGTGAAGTCTGTTAATGGTGGTGGGAAGAGACAAATCATACTGGTATGGATTTTCAAGACCGTGTTAATTGTAGTATTTTTTAAAAGAAAAATTATTTAATTTGAGCATTTATTTTATATCTCAGGATGTACACGATTACCGAGAATGATGTATATAATTACATCTCTGGAGTCCAGTTGCTGATTTCTCTTCTAACCTGTTCTATGAGTTTCTTTATCGACGGTACTAGGATGTATTTAGGATGTGTCTTTCTGATCCAGTTGGTGGTGAAGAACGATGTCTGGCCACGTTCCTTTTATAGTAAATGTTGCTGTTCAGCCTAAAACTGCTAAAAACACTAGAAGGACTTTTATTACTGTAAAAAGAAGAGCAGAAAAACTTTATTTCATGGCGATTAAAGGGTGATACTGCTGTTCAAGAAATCGCATTATGTGCATTCTTTTATTCATTCATTTAAAAATTGTTTCTCACTTTTTTTAGAAAAGTGGAGTGGAGGTGGTGGGAAGGAGAATCTTCGGGCTTAATACTGTAACTGCTTCAAATTGCGTGGCCAGATGTCTGGTTTTAGGCTAGACAGTCCGGATTTTCAGGACTCTCTCCTCCGTTCGGCAACACTAGTATTTGCTTTCCAGTGATCAGTGTCGTTGTGGCGTTACTGAGCAAATATCTTTTATTTCATTGATTAGACATCGCCTGGCTAACTGCACACCATCTGTATATGACGTATACAGTGGCCCTTCTCTACCTCCACCGTGCCAGACTCAAATACATTAAGTATGTGCCAGGTTTGAGGAGTAAAACGTTCATTTATATAAGAACTTTTAGAGCATTTTTAGGGATGCTCTGTTAGCTAGCTAAATACGATATGGTTTTAATTTCCTGTTGTACAACATTCCCTGTTGTAGTGTCATATTCCTGTCCTCCGTATGGCCTCTCTTTAGTGGTCACCCTAGTCTCAATGTGTTTAACTATATATTAACTACATCATACATATATATTAACTATATAGTAACTACGTAATAACTATTTACTATATATTAACTACATAACTATATATTTGATGTAGCAGTGAAATGTGTTTATATTCTGAATTAGAATCAGTTGTGTAAAGAATGTGTGTGTGTGTGTCCAGATGGACACCAAATTGACAAATTTTACTATTCGACTAAAGGATTTTACAAATTGAAATGACTTCTGTTACTTTTGGACATTATTTACCTTCAAAACTAAAGGCGGTGAAACTCAGTAAAATAGTGCCCCCTGTTGTAGGACTGTGCTTTTGCAGTGGCATGTGGCCAAGGCATACCAACGTGGAAAATGCACCAGGCTCGGTCACCCAGCAACACAGACTCTCTTAGAGCTTAGGGTGCTGTTGAGAGCCTCAGGGTGGTGTGTGTACAGCATATCCAAAGTGCAGATTATGACTCCAGCTTTGCCCTTTGGTCCATTTGGCCCTGAGTCAGTTTACTTTAATGGAAGTCTCATAGTGCCCAGCCACCAACCCCACCCACAAAACCACCATGCACCCCTTCCTTCAACCCTTGACCCCAACTGCATTCTCCTGTTCCTGGCTAAAAATGGCTCTCCATCATGGAGCGCTTCAAGGACCTTGACGCAGCCCCTCATCTCTGATGGCACAGCCTGAAGGGTGTTCACCTGTCTGCTACCAAGAACAGATGTGTCCCTCAGCATGTGTCAATCACACTCGCCAGTACTCTTTAGTGTCCAGCCTTGCACAGGCCTGATCTTAAAGACCAGGCACCAGATATAGGGTTAGGGTTTAGGGCTGCCACTGAGAATGACGTACTTGTTTTACATTTTTCATTGAGAGAAGATGTTTAAATTGTTTCAGGATTCAATTACAGATCTGTAAATTGAATGATTATTTATTTTATTAGATTTTATTTCAGATTTTTAAATAAAACAGCATTCCCACACTTAAGATGTGGTGCCTGTGCATTTAGTTTTAAATCATTGTGCATATTCCATATGTTTATGAATATTTCATCAATAACTATATTGTTCAATTCAGATTTACAATTCCTGTCTCATCCTAGAGTCAAGTCAACAGTTGTTGTCACAAAGCAGCTTTACAAATGTCAGAGTCCAAGCCCCCAGTAAACAAGCCAAGGGCAACAGTGGCAAGGAAAAACCTTAAGAGGAACCCAGAGCTTGAGGTGAGTGGTCACATCTTCCCCCTCACATTTATCCTTCCAGCAGAGGCCTGGAGATTGAAGGACTGCGAGTGTGAGGGAGATTGAGCATGTGGTGCAGTATGTTCACATTCCTACTCTTCTGGCCTCAGATCAGTGTCTTATTTCTGGGACCTTTGACTCCTTGCTTGGAATATTTTCTTCACTAGGAATTAACAGATCACATCAATATGCAATCTTAATGTATAGATACATGCATCGTGTGACCTAAGATGTCAATTTAAATTATAAGGTAGCCTATAATCTTGACAGTTTACCCACTGCCCTCATAACAGTGAGGATGAATTACAGCATGCTTTTTTTTTTCCTGAGTGTTTTATGGAACAAAGTTGAATTTAGCCGACAGAGGGTCCTAAACTGGAAACACCTGAAGAAGGTATGGTACACTTTTCTCTACAAATTAGTTATTACCTTAGTAAACCCATTCATTCAACATTAGATTTCATTTATCCTCTAAGTAAAGGCCAGGAATAGTAAGCCTGTATGATGATAACTTTATAAGATAAATATTTTTGATCATCTGTACTGAAAAGTCACGCCACGTCTCCGGTACCCCTACTGAGACACCTGCGTCTTAAAGTATTACGGATGTTCTTCAACTTGTCCACTAGAGGGAGCCCCTAACCACCTTTTAAAGAGAACATTGCAATCCACATTCTGGAGGTCGGAATGTGGTTGTAGCCCTCTTAATATTGCTGGTCTTCCACTAGTTTCATATCAAGCAGTTTGCAGCAGTAATGGTAAATAATTTACTAGTAATAGTAAATAATGAAGTCTACGACGAAGACTGTAAAGATCACGGTTATGCGGTGCTAGCACAATTACAGAATTATAGCTGACTGCATAACGTTTAAAAAGTGATTAGAATTTATATTTAATATCTGAAAGATCGAGGTAATATAGTACGACTATACGTTTTGAAAGAGTCCTCACATTTTTTGTTAAATGTAAGAGAAATGTTACAGCCTCAATTCTCTCCTGAGTTGGTGTGGCCGTTACTGTCGCTGCCCTCACTAGTTTTGTAGCTCCGCCCCTAACTTACACACATGGATAAGTGCGCAAGAGAATGTAGTTCCATCTAGATTTAAAAGAAAAACAAATCTAAGCGATTGTTTAAAAAGACAAAGGAAATGTCATTTATCGTTTGCTGTTTTATGGCGCGTTGTCGAAGGGAAAGAAAAATGGATTTGTTCGTACTTTGATTTACTACGCAGTGAACATTTGGCGGGAAACGGCACCGTGTGGCGGCGCATGGATCTCGACAAAAAAAAAAAAAAAACAATATCCGTATTAAAGCCAGCTCGTGCGGCTCTGGCCGTAAATGAGTGGCGCGCGGAGAGGACTTGCACTCACGCCCTTGCGCGAGCTGAGCGAGCGTGGAGTTGGAGGACTTTAAAAAGCCGAGTAGTGCGCGCGCGTGCTGGGATGACTCGGCGCACCAGAGCACGCGAGTGAGCATGCTGCCCTGCACAGCTGCACCAGCGGCTCGCGTTCATACGGTTGGTTCTCAGATGTTATTGTTGCGGGTGATGGAAGCGTTTGCGTTGGCTGACGTTGGGAGAATGCTCGTTTGTCTGCGAGTCTTGATGTTTTGCATCGTTATTGATTATAGCTGCCAGGTTTTGAGGTGAACGTTATTTCTGTTTACGTGTAATTTACAGACGCGTTCAGATCCCCGTTAGGTAACCCAAACCCTGCACAGGTAATCTAAACTTCTACGTTGTGCCTCTGCCTTAATGACGATATGCAAATGAACTATATTTTTGTCCCTGCTCGTTTAATTATTGCACAAGGCGCTCCACCCCAGTGTTGGTGGTGCCAAGTCCAAATCCAGGAACATCTCCTAGTGTGGGTGATGAAGAACCTAAACATCAACTGTTCTCCTTTTTAGGCAGCCATGCCGCTGAACTCAGGTATGGCGAGTAAGAATTATGACTACGACTACGATTCTTACCAACCTTACTTCTACTTCGACAACGAGGACGAGGACTTCTATAAGCAGCAGCACGGTCCGCCTCAGCCGCCGGCGCCCAGTGAGGATATATGGAAGAAATTTGAGCTGCTCCCGACGCCCCCGCTCTCTCCAAGCCGGCGACCCTCCATCTCGAGTCAGTTTCCTTCCACCGCAGACCAGCTGGAGATGGTGACGGAGTTTCTCGGGGACGACGTGGTCAGCCATAGTTTTATCTGCGATGGGGACTACTCGCAGTCTTTCCTGGAGTCTATCATCATCCAGGACTGCATGTGGAGCGGGTTTTCCGCGGCGGCCAAGCTGGAGAAGGTGGTATCGGAGAGACTGGCGTCCCTGCAAGCTGCAAGGAAGGAGTCTGTAACGAGCGAGTGCACGGACCCCAGCCCGTGCCGGCTCGCTTCGAGCCTCGGCTACCTGCAGGACGTCCACACCCCTGCGTCGGAGTGCATCGACCCCTCCGTGGTCTTCCCCTGTCCGCTGACCGACTGCTCCCGGTTAAGCAGGTCGGTCCCGCCGGCTTTTCGGCTGGATACTCCGCCCAACAGTGGGAGTAGCAGCAGCAGCAGCAGTGATAGTGATTCCGGTCAGTAACAATCTTCATTTTATGCGTTTGTGTGGCTTGACGGTTTGTGGGATGTTAAAGGCACAACTTCAGTCCTCCTTCAGATCCCTTTTTAAGCTCTCATTTTAATATGTAAAAACCCCACTGCCCGGTTTGCATACGTCAGTATCCTCCGTTAGCGGTTCCAGCTGGGCTCGTGCTGGGCCCTCCGCCCCGCAAACCGTTTTAGAGGCCGAGCTTGTGCGGACTGAACCGGTAGAGTCTCGAGCTGCCGTTACCGGAGAGCGTGAGGGGGGTTAGAGTGCACGTGTCACCGAAACTCATTTGGCTTTCTCTTCTCTCTCTCTATCTCTCTATCTCTCTCTCTGTGTAGATGAAGAGGAGGAAATCGACGTGGTAACCGTGGGGAAAAGGAAGTCGGTGAGGGGGTCTGACTCGACGCACGGCCCGCTCGTGCTGAAGCGCTGTCACGTCAACATCCACCAGCATAATTACGCGGCGCACCCGTCCGCGAGGAGCGAGCAGCCTTCCGTCAAGAGGTTCAAGTGTGAAAGCAGCGGCAGGGGGCTCAAGCCAACGAGTCACCACCGAAAATGCTCGAGCCCCAAAACGTCGGACTGCGAGGACAACGATAAGCGGAGGACTCACAACGTGCTGGAACGGCAGAGGCGGAACGAACTCAAGATGAGTTTCTTCGCGTTGCGCGACGAGATTCCAGACGTGGCGAATAACGAGAAGGCCGCCAAAGTGGTCATACTGAAAAAGGCGAGCGAGTTCATCATTAGCATGCAGGCGGAGGAGAAGAGACTCCTGTCCTCGAAGGAGAGGCTGAGGAGAAAGTGCGAACATTTAAGGCAGAAACTGGCGCTGCTAAGCAGCTGTTGAACTGTGGGGACGCGGACTCGCCTGGAGCCTCTGAGATGTTGGCAGCTTCTAGAGACGCTGCACCAAGATGAGTCCAGGAGCATAGTGGTTGTGAGGAGCGCCTCATCCTTGTTCAAATCGGACATTGATTTATACAGTTACACTGCCTCAATCTAATGAAATTGAGGTTTGATTTATTTGTATTTAATTTTATTTTTTAGTAATGTTCAGCAGTTGGTCTTAACTTAATGTGTTGGGGGGGGGGGGGGTTTGTAAATTTTGTACATATTTGCGCAGATGTATCTGAAGATTCTATATGGATTTTCTGAATCATAATGCATTTATAAATCGTGTTTGACTACTCATGGCTTGTTTAGTTTTTATTCTGTGACCATTTGTTAATCAAAGGTTCTGCAGTGGTCCTAGCTTGGACACAAGCTATCTGCTACTAGTGACCCCAACCCTCTCCACCTGACAGACCAGCAGAACTTTACCCAACCACTCCACCAGTGACACTTTAACCATGTTGGTGCATGTTGCCTTTGGTTTTGCTGTGCAGGTACTGTATGGGGTGTGCTGTCACCATGGTAACACTCACAATAACGTTTCAGGTTCATGCACTGGCCAAGTCATTTTAGTTGAACACTAATGATTTGATACCTGCTCATGGAAGCTAAGTCAAAGCTCCACTAATGTTGATCCAGTAATGATTTGTAAACACAGGCTATTGCAAAGCAGGCAGGCCTAGAACTTGGATATGAACATGTAGTCTAGAGAGACCCCTTCAGTGTGAGTCTAATTCATCTGACCTCAGCATACTCAGGTCTTCCCTTGTTAAATAGTTGAGGATGTTTTAAATTCCTCCTGTTTACTTTCACACCTGTATGTGTATATATACTGTTTACTATACACCATTTAAACTCAATGATTTTCTTCTGTTCCTTTGATTGCCTACACTGTAGCAGATTTGTTGTATGACCCTGGCACAAGTTCCTCAGAGGGACTGGTTTCATTGGCCAGGTGCTGTTGACAGGGCCAGTTTGTCAAGTATTATGAAATGAATCCTGATGTCAAGACTTTGGTTATTCATAGTTTGGGAAGTGTATGAAAGTTAAAGGCTCCTGGGCTAGTCTCTGTATATGTATTTAGTCATATTTGTAAAAAGGAAAAAAACCACACAGCACATGCTGTATTAAAATAGAATAGAACGGTTTCTCATGTAGTAGGTTTGGTTAGGGTGATATTGCAAAGGTTTCCTGTATTACTATTTAAGACGATAATAAACCGCTAACTAGGTCACATTCTACAAATAGTTTATACATTTCTAAGTATTTTCAACTAGGAACCAAAATAAAGTTCTGAAATGATGTTTGCTACAAAAACATTCCCCCGAGCGTTTTGCTGTTCTGCCTGTTCACAATGTACGTTGTTTATAACCTCGGACTCGTTAAACAGTGGATAAAGTTAGTTTTGGGCATCCGGAATAAAACGGCAATAAATTATTCCCAATACGAGCTGTTGTGAACGTTTAGTGTTGGAGGCGGTAGGCTAGTGTCGGGTAGCGCAGCACGGCTGCAGGACACGCTACCGTCCGTCCTGCATTAGCCAGAGTCTGGCACGAGCCACGCCGTCCTGTGCGCTCGTGTGCGATCAGGAACCTGCGCTCCGAAGTCCGAGCGCAGCGGTGACGTCACAGCCCGGATTTGCCGGCGACGGTTCCACGATGCGCGTGCTGAACGCATGGAGCGAGCGGCTGCTCATGCAGCCCGCGCCAGAGCACGCAGCTCGGCTTGCGTGGGGAGACAAGGACGACCAAGACGGTAAGATCTGATACTCTAATACGGGCGTTCGGTTGGGAAACAGCAGCACAGCTTTGAGCTGTCTAAACGGCTCCCACAGGTGTGTAAATGTAGCGGTATATGAGCCCAGCAGCCGTAACACAGCTGGACAGTTAAACCGCATCCACTAATCGGGTTTACTGTGCAATATTTTGTCCGATAGCTGGCTAACTTAGGCTAACGTGCATGCTAGTAACCATCTAAGCACTGATTTATTGAGTTTATCGATTTAACTGACCTACGTCGCTCGTTAATCGTCTGCGAGGGACGCGGAAATGCATTTGATTATTTGTTTAACCACATTTTAATGTTGTATGTTGAGAAAATGCAAACTTGTTACATTAAGCAGTTTGTATTTTATTCCTCCAGTAACACAAAGCCAGGCAGGACGCGTGAACGCGGGGAGAAGCAGCACGTGATGCTGTTAACGCTGCAGTTTTAGGGATGAGTTATGTAAACCGAGCAGATGTCTGAGCTGAAGGTTTCGGTCTCAGCGCTTCGCTTAACTCCTTGTGAAGGTAGTTTGAGGTCAGTACACACGGACACGAAGCCCAACTTCCTGTGAAGAGAGTTTATCATTAGATACAGCCACCACAGAGATTTGCAGGCGATTTACAAGATAAAGACCCTGTGGTAGAGGTCAGTTTCCTCTCAGTATTGTGATGTGAAGTTGTGTATCGCTGAGTCTGAGCTGTGGTCCTCTGGGATCTCTTCTCGTCACTGCTTTCTCATTAATACAATATTTAAAATAAAGGACAGCATGCCCACTGTGTGATCTGGTAACCTGCACTATCACTATTTATCATAGCAAGTTTGCTTCTTTCACTGCAGACACACAAACTCCCTCTCACTTTTCAATTAAGACAACAATATCCAGTTGAGGTCAAGGTGCAGCTGGCGCGGTGCAGATGCAAAGGTCATCTTTGATGTCACCGGGGTGAGATACGATGATGTGCAGCTCAATGGATGGTCCCACTGCTATGAGCGTGCTGTTTGTCTCACCCATGTATCAAGCAGGACATCATTTAGCTAGTCTAACCCTAATCCTGACTCAGATAGTTTAACCCTATTCCCGGTCCAGCTAGTTTAACCCTAACCTCAGCCCGGCCCAGATAGTCTAAACCTAATCCCACTCTAGATATTCTAATCCTAAAACCGGCCCAGCTAGTATAAACCTAAGGCAAGCCCAGCCCAGGTAGTCTAATGCTAAGACCAGTGCAGCCCACCTAGTCTACCCCTAAACCTGGTCCAGTCCAGTTCGTCTAACCCTAATCCTAGCCCAGCCCAATTAGTCTAACTAATCCCGGTCCAGTTATTTGGGAGGCACCACGCGGAGCATTTGGAAGCTGGCTGTACAGACAGAAGTTATTGCTGTGACTGATTCTGATTAGAGGAGAGTGAGCTCAGCACATGCAACAGCAGTGTGTCAGACATAATGGTCCAGGCAGCGCTGGGAGTTGTAGTTCTCAAAAGGACCGTAGACCATCAATTTGATTTATGGATCATTTGGGACAGAGTCAGCTCCACATTTTCATATTAATACAGTGGGGTTTTGGTATTTTTGTTGCATAATATACAAAATGTATCAGATTTGTTTGAGCTTCTAACTTGTTTATAGACTAAAGTACTTTTATATGAAATTGCTAGAAACATAAAGTTCAGGCTGTCACATCTTAGTGTTAGAGTAATAGTTCTGACCCAACAGTGGGTTTGCCATGGCAGTGGGTAGTATGGAGGGATGCTCACTCTCTGGAAACAATGCTTCTCTCTCTCTCTCTCTCTCTCTCTCTCTCTCTCGACAATGCCCTTGCTGACCTGTCCCCTAGCTTTGAGCTCCCTGTGGGAAGTGCAAGGCTGGCATCTTGGCCATGTTGCTGTGCCGAGGCTCACGGTGTTCCTGTTTCTGAGGTGAACAAGGCCATTCCTGGCTTCCCGAACACTGAGGGCAGCAGTTAGTTCACTTTCTCAGTCCGTCTGTCTGTGGTGTAGGAAGCAGACAGTATCAGTATAAAATGTGCTCTCACAGCTGATATTGTATTGTCCTACCTAAATGTTTACTGGAGTGTCACCAGGGCCTGCTGCTTTAGTGTCAGTGCTCAAGGAGCTGTGTGTAAACAGTTTTACTCTGTTACTAACCCTAACTCTGCTCGTGTAAACAACATCTACAAAGATCATAACTTGATGGGTTTTTTTAAAAGATCTATGCAGTGTTCCAATGTGAGTTTGTTAGCTGATAAAGGAAGCTGTTAAAATTCTAACAAATGTGTAAACTGTAACCATAGACGAAGTGTCACCAATATCGCAGAGGCCCAAATACCATCTGTAGGCTTCAGTTAAGGGGTTAATGGACTGTGGCGCTTTGTTCAGCAGTGCAGTGCTGCTTGTGGTGCTCAAACGTTCTCCTCCCCTTTACTGTCACACGTCTGAGTCATCGCTTAGAAGTCTTCCCTCCGAGTGTATCAGTGTTTACCAACGGCTGTCACTTGAAAAGCGAAAATAATACTTTTAGCCTAGAAGGTGAAACTTCATCCTTAATCATCAGTGAGAGGAAAAGCTCGAGTGAGTCATGTTTGTGGACCCGCTGTGAGGCATGGCTGACTCGTAGCTTTGAGTGGCGAGCAAGACACTGTCCTGTCCTTTCAGCGAGCCGCTCTAGGTGAGTAACGGTGGGCTCAGCAGTTCCGGCTCTTTCTCCAAAAGCTCCCCAGAGGAGGCTCGAGTTGCAAAGTTCGTCCCTGACGTAAGGGAGAGAAGATGCAGTCGCCACTGGTTCCTGTCATTTCAACTACTGTCTGTCTCTCTCTCTCTCTCTGTCTCTCTCTCCTCTGAATGATAAAGCTAGGAGAAGGTTATTTTTTCGTCTGCTATAACATTACATGGTTAGGGTTAACCATAACGCTATAAGATTTTATATCCTTGGTATATAATCGTTACACCTGGTCTTTTTGCATAGGCTTGACATCGGAGAACCTCGTGACCTCATCTTTGAACCTTGTGACATCGACTTTGTCACTCAGGTGTGAGGGCGTGTGTTCGTGCTAGAGAACGAAGACGCACGAGGGATGTATGGACGTGACGGACACGTAAATTATTTAAACTGGAGTTATATGCAGGGGACTTGGTGGACAAAGAGTTGGCAGAAACATCGCAAATGTGAAATGCAAAACCGCTGAGAGTCGTCATGTTCACCTGAGCAAAACCTTGTGTGATCGTGCCACGTAGAAGATGGGAGGTGGAAACCTCTTGAAGCACTTTATTGAATCTATCGCACGATTCTTCCTCAAAGGAGAAACAATTTTACCCAAATACAGTACAAGCAGGGAGCACTACAGAAAACAATCAGCCCCCCTCAGTCAGCGGCTCTCAGCAATCCACCATGTAAATGGAGAACATTCCAGAAGAATGTACTAACTGGGTAGACCATATAAACCATATTTGGCAGGTATGGTGATGTACCATATCAGCAACATACCTGCTGACATTTTATTAAAAGACTATCATAAATATGTGTGGCTATTATTAAAGGGGGATATTTTTTAATTAATGTATGATTTTAAGAATGTACAAGAATTAGTTGAAAGCTTTTTGTTCTATGCTGAGAAGTGAACTACTGACAGTTTGTGTTCATTTTTATAAGGTTTGTGTAGCTTCCAAACTTTTGGCACTTAGTCCACCTCAGGTCCAGTGAAGAGGCGTGATTTTAGCGGCTGCCTGTGAAACTGACCTTTGTTTGTCTAGATTCCTCAGATATTAATCAGTGTCCTGTTGCTTTTAGCAAGGAGCCCTGTGGTTGGCCAGAAAACAAACCACCTAGGAAGTGACAGTTCACACATCACACACCCCTGGAGGCACATTGAAACAAAGTCTCTGTGTGTGTGTGTGTGTGTGTGTGTGTGTGTGTGTGTGTGTGTGTGTGTGTGTGTGCGTGCGCGTGCATGCGTGTGTGTGTGTGCACGCGCGCGCACACGTGAGTTCTTTGGCTGTTTTGCTATAGTGGCCCCTTTTTCTGGATGGGGTTAGTGGGGTGAGGTTAGTGTGAAGGAGGGATTTAGTGGGGTGGGGTTAGTGTGTGTGTGTTTGGGGTTAGAGTGGGGGGTGAGTGTGGTGGGGTGTGTGTGTTTGTGTGGGGGAGGTAGTGTGGTGGCCTTTCTCTCAGGAGGGCAGGGTTTGTGGCCCCTTTTCCGAGAGCACTGATTAGAGAGTTAGTTTAGCGGACTGGCAGTGAGGCGCCTGAAACAGATGGAACTGTAAAGGAAGGAAACTGCCGCCTCTTCCGCTGCAGAGCTGGTGAACAGATGTCAGCACAGGCCCTCAGTGTGTGCTGGAGCAGGAAAGGGCCAAGAGCTGGACACAGGTAAAGCATGTAGTGAATCTGGGACCGGGAAATGAAGGGCTCATGGGATTCCGCTCCAGAAGGTGCTCTTATTGTGTAGTTCACGAGAAGGTACAGTGAGAAGTGGCATGTTGGGTACACTCAGGTGTTAAAGGACATGAAGAATTTCTGTAAATTGCTCAAAATTCTTCTAAAGTAATTTTGAAAATACAGTTTTTCCCAACTTGTTTTCCAAGTTGTTATTTTGAAAAGAGCTACTATGGGAGCATTTGGAAAAGCTCAATTAAATTGCCTGTTTTTTGTTTGTTTTTTACTGCTCATCTGTCTGTGATGGTCTTGAGATGTACATGTTAGAGGGGATTTCTTACATTGGGCGTTAAAACTGGTTTTAAAGTAATTGTAGGGCAATAACAGCAGCAGGTGTGAGCAGTTAATGAGATAGTTGGGTAAACAAGACACTCCGCTCCAGTTAATGAGATAGTTGGGTAAACAAGACACTCCGCTCCAGTTAATGAGATAGTTGGCTAAACAAGACACTCCGCTCCAGTTAATGAGATAGTTGGCTAAACAAGACACTCCGCTCCAGTTAAGGGGATAGCTCAGTAAACTAGACTTCAGTTAAGGGGATAGTTGGGTAAACAAGACTTCAGTTAAGGGGATAGTTGTGTAAACAAGACTTCAGTTAAGGGGATAGTTGTGTAAACTAGACACTCTACTCCAGTTAAGGGGATAGCTGGGTAAACAAGACTTCAGTTAAGGGGATAGTTGGTTAAACTAGACACTCTACTCCAGTCAAGGGGATTGTTGGGTAAACAAGACTTCAGTTAAGGGGATAGTTGGGTAAACAGGACTCTCTACTTCCCTGTGGAAGTTAATAGGAAGAACCAGAGAGACTGTTCTGTGGGCCAAATCTGAAGTAAGATGAGTGAATCATTAGTGACCTGTAAAAATAGATTTACTCATATCAAATACTGTATTATTCTTGGTTAGCACAATCCTAAAATACTTACCATCTCTTTCATGGACAGTGTGTAAAATCAGTGTTATTTGCAGCATCTACACACTATTCATAACCGTGTGTGTAGGAGGGCACTCATGAGCCATAATTAAATATGAATGCTGTTTGATGTTCTCTGTGGATAGGGGCCCAACTAAATGCCGCTTCAGGCTAAAATTGTAGTCCTAATGGCATCATACCATTTGAAATGCTGCAAGAAGAACCGGCAGTCTGCCCTCATTACTGGTGCCCTGAGGACCCTGAACTGGGCTGACACCACGGCAACCTCCCAAACACACAGATTCATATTCTCTCTCTCCCTCTCTCTTTCTCTCAGAGACAGAGAGAGAGAGACGGGGTCGGGCCGGATGCTTCAAAGGGAAGGAGCAAGCCAGATCAATTATGACAGATCACTTCACTAATGGATCGAAACAGGTAACATGTGGACATCCTGTGTTGGGGAGGTTGCTGAGATTACACTATAAAGTCTTCTTGTTGGCATTGGAAAAGCATTATACTTTCAGAGTATGATTGTCCGCAGATGCGTTGCTTGACAAGCAAATGGATTTGTTGTTGTTTTGAAATATTTCTTGAAATATTTAATCCCACCAAACATTTTTGTAGGGGAACTACATAAAATACCATTCTATATGTAAACAGGATATGACCTTTTTTTTTTTTTTTTAAAAAAGGGTTGGTCCATTGCGTGTTTAGAAATGACCCCACCCTCCCCCGAACACACACACTCGCACTTGCATCCTGTCTTATTTTCTTTCCACACATAACAGAAATCTTTTGCACTCTCTAGTCTTCCTGAGCTAAGTTTCCATCAAATATGCCCTGGGGTGGAACTGCCATCTGTTTTAGTAAGTGGGCTACAAATGGTCATTGTGTGGTACCCAGACCCAACCCTAAACCAGAGAAACTAGGCAGCACAGGCTACCACTGGGTACTGCTAACCCTAACCCTCCACTAACCTTATCCCTCCGCTAACGCTAACCCTAACCCTCCACTAACCTTATCCCTCCGCTAACGCTAACCCTAACCCTCCACTAACCTTAACCCTCCGCTAACGCTAACCCTAACCCTCCACTAACCTTATCCCTCCGCTAACGCTAACCCTAACCCTCCACTAACCTTATCCCTCCGCTAACGCTAACCCTAACCCTCCACTAACCTTATCCCTCCGCTAACGCTAACCCTAACCCTCCACTAACCTTATCCCTCCGCTAACGCTAACCCTAACCCTCCACTAACCTTATCCCTCCGCTAACGCTAACCCTAACCCTCCACTAACCTTATCCCTCCGCTAACGCTAACCCTAACCCTCCACTAACCTTATCCCTCCGCTAACGCTAACCCTAACCCTCCACTAACCTTATCCCTCCGCTAACGCTAACCCTAACCCTCCACTAACCTTATCCCTCCGCTAACGCTAACCCTAACCCTCCACTAACCTTATCCCTCCGCTAACGCTAACCCTAACCCTCCACTAACCTTATCCCTCCGCTAACGCTAACCCTAACCCTCCACTAACCTTATCCCTCCGCTAACGCTAACCCTAACCCTCCACTAACCTTATCCCTCCGCTAACGCTAACCCTAACCCTCCACTAACCTTATCCCTCCGCTAACGCTAACCCTAACCCTCCACTAACCTTATCCCTCCGCTAACGCTAACCCTAACCCTCCGCTAACGCTAACCCTAACCCTCCACTAACCTTATCCCTCCGCTACCGCTAACCCTAACCCTCCACTAACCTTATCCCTCCGCTAACGCTAACCCTAACCCTCCACTAACCTTATCCTTCTGCTAACGCTAACCCTAAACCTCCACTAACCCTAACCCTAGCTCTCCACTAACCCTAACACTAACTCTCCGCTAACCCTCCACTAACGCTAACCCTCCACTAACGCTCACCCTATACCTCCACTAACACTAACCCTAGCTCTCCACTAACCCTAATCCTAACCCTCCACTAAGGCTAACCCTCCACTAACCCTAACCCATATCCTTATCCTCCACTAATGCTAACCCTTATCCTCCACTAATGCTAACCCTTATCCTCCACTAATGCTAACCCTTATCCTCCACTAATGCTAACCCTTATCCTCCACTAACGCTAAGCCTCCACTAACCCTAACCCTTATCCTCCACTAATGCTAACCCTTATCCTCCACTAATGCTAACCCTTATCCTCCACTAATGCTAACCCTTATCCTCCACTAATGCTAACCCTTATCCTCCACTAATGCTAACCCTTATCCTCCACTAATGCTAACCCTTATCCTCCACTAATGCTAACCCTTATCCTCCACTAATGCTAACCCTTATCCTCCACTAATGCTAACCCTTATCCTCCACTAATGCTAACCCTTATCCTCCACTAATGCTAACCCTTATCCTCCACTAATGCTAACCCTTATCCTCCACTAATGCTAACCCTTATCCTCCACTAATGCTAACCCTTATCCTCCACTAATGCTAACCCTTATCCTCCACTAATGCTAACCCTTATCCTCCACTAATGCTAACCCTTATCCTCCACTAATGCTAACCCTTATCCTCCACTAACGCTAACCCTTATCCTCCACTAATGCTAACCCTTATCCTCCACTAATGCTAACCCTTATCCTCCACTAATGCTAACCCTTATCCTCCACTAATGCTAACCCTTATCCTCCACTAATGCTAACCCTTATCCTCCACTAATGCTAACCCTTATCCTCCACTAATGCTAACCCTTATCCTCCACTAATGCTAACCCTTATCCTCCACTAATGCTAACCCTTATCCTCCACTAATGCTAACCCTTATCCTCCACTAATGCTAACCCTTATCCTCCACTAATGCTAACCCTTATCCTCCACTAATGCTAACCCTTACCCTCCACTAATGCTAACCCTAACCCTCCACTAACCCTAACCCTTATCCTCCACTAACGCTAAGCCTCCACTAACCCTAACCCTTATTCTCCACTAACCCTAAGCCTCCACTAACCTGAACCCTAACCTTCCACTAACTCTAACCCTAACTCTCCACTAACTCTAACCCTAACTCTCCACTAACCCTAACCCTTATCCTCCATTAACCGTAACCCTAACCCTAACCGTCCACTAACCCTAACCCTTATCTTCCACTGACCATTTAGGGTGATATCAATGAAACACTAGTGCACACACACACACGATACTTTTTCACATAAATAGCCTTCTGCTTATATTTCCGTATGATAACTTACACTTGTATATACACACACTTGCACATTCATTCATTGGTGCATAAACGTAGAGTTTAACTATGCTTGCGTGTATGCATTTGGCCACGTGTGTGTAAAACAACATATATAAACATGTGGTTTTAAAGTGTAATTTACAATAAGTACATATTACTTATTCATAAATAAGGTTTTTATTAAACATAAAAATAGCCACGGTCTTGTACAGATGCATCAACTTCACCAATATTTGGTCTCAGTAGTCTGCCAGCACAGAGGAATCCACTTTCCTGGATTCTTAGGATTCAAAAAATATTTGTCCTAAGTAGACCGCTAAAAGCACTTTGGTAGAGCACGTCTGCCAAATGACACAAATGAAGATGTAAATATAATGGGTAAAAAACTCATCTTTGGTTCAGTGGGTAAAAATAATTTAAAATTTCTGTTTTTCTTTGCTCTGGGTCTGTCCTACTTGGTTTGTGTGTTATGTTTAAGCTACATGAGGTTTTCATATTAGCTAAATATTCTGGATATAACCAAAACCAATGTGATGCTTATGTTATGTTTCCATTTCAATTAGGTGACCGATCCCTCAGACCACCTAATCTAGCTAAATAGATATCCAACAATGCCTAGCTAACAACTATGCCTGTATGTGGTCAAAATAACTATCAGTATATAAAATCGATAACAAACCATAATTTTATAATTATCAAAACCTTTATAATCTTGAAAGTATCCCTCAAAATTGCGAGGATGCATTACTGCACGTCATGAGTTCAGTTCATCTGCTTTTTCTGATGCTTGTAGTTTATAGCTACATAACTGGCTAACGTTAGCCAACTAGCCATTTTTCCCTCAATGTCATTGCTATTGGACCACTTCACTTTCATATTAATAATGCACATTAGGAGATGGCACTGATTTCACACACACACACATGCGATCCTTAAAGAAAAGAATATATTGCGAGCTACTTTTCATAAATGTCATTTGAGTCCCACACTGGAAAATGTGATTGATTGTTGTTCATTATGTCAGTGTACTGTCCAGTAGGGTAGCTAAGATAGGTTAGTTAGCTAACTTACCGAAGCAAAGCGGCGGCACTCAGTGATCATCTTTACGGATTTCACTCTGATCATCTTTACGGATTTCACTCAGTGATCTTTAGAAGCAGTACTAGCACGCTTGGATGCGTTAGAGGGACTGTCTGCATGGCTGCAGTAGATGGATGACAAGTTAACCGTGTTGACAGATTTGGTCTCTAACAACTCTAAGCAGGTGAATAGTGTAGAGAACTGTCCAATACTAACAGTAGGGTTCCGACTTACCTTTCGCTGACAGATTAAAAGGATCTGAGGGCACGTCGTGCCGTGGGTGAACAAGGCCTTACCCTTGTGGGTTTTCGGGTGGTGCCCCAACAGTTCACTACCACCCTGTCACAGCCAATATTGGTGGCACACGACCCAAGTATCGTGGCAGACGCCTACTTAAATTGGTTCTCACGAACGTACATAGCATAGGCAATAAGATGCATGAACTAGGTAAACTGGTTGATGACTTCAAACCAGATGTCATTGCAGTGTCTGAAACGTGGCTCACATTCTGCATTTGTAATACTGAGGTGAGCTTACCTGACTATTCTTTGTTCAGAGCTGACAGACCACGTCATAAAGGAGAAGTTTATCTACGTTAAATCTGACATTGACATGAGTAGGGTCGTTACGTATGCGTGTGCTAACGATACAGTTGAAGCAGTGGCCTTGACTGCTATCGTTCAACCCAACAGTATCAGCAATGTGGTCTTCTACAGAAGTCCCGATAGCCTGGACACTGCGGTCTTCGATTTATTGAAGTCACACGCATTGAATAGGTGTTTGATTCTCCTGAGATATGCTGGAGGGCTCTGACACCTTCCCCAGGGTCTAGCACCTTTGCAAATAGGCTCATCGTGTTCACACTTGAAAGTCCATTGAGGCAGTTCATTGATAAGCCAACTAGGTTTATGAGTGAGCAATCGCCATCGATTTTAGATGTGGTGTTTGCTAAATCGGTAGACGTTATCAGTGATATGTCCTATGGACAAATGATAGGATCCAGCAATCCAGTATTGCTGTTTAGATGCAACCTGACGAGACTAAGGACTGATGGTCGGACACAGCGACCAAATATACGGAAGGCTGATTTCCTGGCCATGAGGGATAGAGAGGCACTCTGCCCCATCACAGATTGTGACACTGCAGACATTGCATGACACATCGCTCAGGAACTGTACAAATTTATCTTCACCGTACATACCGCTACAATCTGCTAGAGAAGTAACTGCCAAGCCACCATGGATCAGTTGAGTGGAAAGTAAGAGTCTACGTAGGTGCGCCAAACAGTGGAAGTGCTATGTGAGCGCCCTGACCAGTATCACCTGGGAAGGCTACAGGAGTGCGAGGTCAACGTGTAAAAGGATCTTGCGAGCCTCTCGATTACGATATGAAAGCGAGCTAGCTGGGTCAGCTCCGGCAAACCTCAAGAGATTTTTCTCGTACATCAAAGCACGTGGGGGCAGAGTGGACTCTATTCCGGTTATCTTTGGTGATGACACCCCAGCGACTACCAACTTGGAAAAGGTGTGTGTGCTGAGGAAACAATATGCCACTATTTTCACATCGGAATCGCCACTGCCATTAGATATTGTGACTGCCTTCATGCCAGCAGATCACACACTTTGTGGTGTGGAGTTTTTAGATCGTAGGGTGCTCAAGGCCCTACAGGAACTGAATCCATCAAAAGCATCAGGGCCAGATGGATTCCATTCTAAACTCCCGAAGGAACTGGCATCTGAATTGTGCGTTCCTCTGGCGACAGTGTATCGGAAATCGTTCAGTTCCGCTGCCTTACCGAAGGTCTGGCAGGAAGCTATGATCTGCCCCATTTTCAAAAAAGCACACCAGTGAACTATAGGCCGGTTAGCTTGACCAGGATTATTGTCAAGCTAATGGAGAGGATCGTTTGTGAGCAGCTGGAGAATTACCTAACTAGGCACCATCTACTGAGTGCTATTCAGCATGGTTTTCGGAAGGGATATTCCTTGCTGTCTGCCAAGGATATGTGGGCCGACATGGTCGAACAGGGCCATGCAGTGGATGTAGTCTTTGTAGACTTCTGCAAGGCGTTTAATAAGGTTCCACATCAAAGACCTTGTTTCAGCTTTGGTGTACGTGGCAGGTTGCTGGATTGGATCTCGGCCTTTCTTGACAGTAGAAAACAGTGTGTTCATGTTGACACCAGCATGTCACCTAGGACTGCTGTTATTAGTGGGGTCCCTCAAGGGTCTGTACTTGGGCCCATACTGTTTTCCTTGTATGTGAATGATTTCCCCGAGGCCCTGGGTCTGTCATCCCTGTGGTTTGTGGATGACCTTAAACTATGGGCTCCCGTGGACAAGCCTGGGGGGGGGTGGGTAGATAAATTGCAGAGTGCCCTAGATCAGCTCTGGGGTTGGTCAGAGATATGGGAGCTACTGATCAACCTGGAGAAGTACTCTGTACTGCGTGTCGATCCCAAATTACCTGCAACAAGCTATCAGCTTAGAACAGTTGGAACAGTCCCCTCCGTCAGCCAGATCAAAGACCCTGGCTTCACCCTATCTGGTGATTTCAAGGCTAGTGATCAATGGCAGGATTCAGCCACCAAGGGTTTCCATGTTCTATGGATGGTTTGTAGAGCCTTCGGTAAAACCAGTGACATATTTGTTAGGATATTCTCGACATTTGTCAGGCCACACCTGGAGTATTGCATTCAGGTGAATCCACCTTGTCTCGTGAGGGACAAAATGGCCCTGGAGCACGTTTTACGGGTTGGCACGAAGATGGTATGTGGCATGCAAGGTATGGACTATGGCACTAGGCTTGAAACCCTAGGGGTGATCTTGCACTATAGGCGGCTTTGCGGTGACCTCGTACTCACCTGTCATATAGTCACGCATAAGATTGGACCTGACCTAACTTGGCTATTTACACCAGCTCCCTTACCAGGCCTTCGGGGACATTTTATGAAACTGACTAAGCCCAGGTCTGATTGTATCAGACCCGAGGCTCGGCTCTCTAGGCAGGTTATAGACTCGTGGAACTCCCTCCCTAAGGACGTCATCATGGCACCCACAACTGCAGCTTTAAAGTGACGTTTGGACGCCCTTTCCCTGCATCTGCGCATAAGTAGCCCCTCTCTTCCCCCTTTACTTCTCGAGCACACTTTTTCTTATTTTTTTACACTTTCTTCTTGTATAATTTTTCTTCTGGCTTTCCCTTCATTTCACTAATGACCCACCTTTCCCCTGCCCACTTAACTATTTTTCTTTATTATTTTACGTGATTGGTGCCAGTGGGGGCAGCAGTCGGTGGTCATGTGGGCCTTATTGGTTGGGTTGTGGTTGACTTGTGTGTACTACTTTGGTTCTCGGGTACCGGATAGTGGCACTCTGCCAATCCCAACGACCCGCAACTTTAGGAACAATCACAGGATTTCCTTCCTAACGTTCTGGTCCCTATCTGAATCTGAATTTGAAAATCATTACGGATTTCACTCAGTGATGTTTACAGATTTCACTCTGATCATCTTTACGGATATCACTAACCATCCCACCCTTCACAGGTTGTGGCCAAACATTTTGTGTGCAAAATGTAAAATAAAATGAAATAAAATTTCGATGTAACGGGAGGAATGCTGACGGAGTAAAAGTACATTTTTGACCTCGCAAATGTACTCGATTAAGATTATAAAGTTCACTCTTTTTAAACCAACTCTTAAAATGTATTCAAAAAGGTACTTAAGTAAATGTAAACGTAATGGAGTAAACATACTCCCCACCTCTGCTGGCCAGTGTGAAGGAGCTGCAAGTGTGTGTGTGTGTGTGTGTGTGTGTGTGTGTGTGTGTGTGAGAGTGTGTGTAAAAGCCACAGTGGGGGGGCATTCCTTCTCAGGACCCCTAAAGCCCAACACTTAGTACTGGACTAACCTGTTTACTATATTATACCGATTTAATTTTAGTTCAGATTGTATTTTAGGCTGAATTCCATCTACAAGAGTGAAGTACACACACACCCACACACACACACATCCAAGCACTATCTGTATACCCTCAAAAAGGATATATGAATCTATGAATATGCAAATTAGAACAAACCTCCCATTGCCCCTGTAGTCTTGTATGCTATGCTGACTGTTAACTTTAGCGTACCATGCTTATTTTTAGAAAAAAGCTGAAGGCAACCTTTGGGAAACACAGCCATGTGTCTTCAGGCTGACCTTGAGTTTGCTTTCAACAAGTGAGGAATTGTAGATGCGAGTTCAGTTATCAGTTAGGCTCACTAATACTGCAAGCTGCTACTGCACAACTGTACAATACTGTGTTTTGTACAATACACCAATATGTGCATGCACAGTCAGAAACTTGTAACTCTTTGTAATTAACATTAAGTACTACAAAGTTTAAGCCAACACTCAGGTTGAATGTATTTCTGTTTTTTGTTTTTTTTACACATAATTTCAAGGTGCTGACCCTGTCTGAATGTCGGTGTGTATGAATGATGCAATAGTGTCGTATAAACAGACCGGGGCCGATCAAACCCTGTGACGTCCTGCCAGTTTTACTGCTCTTTACATAGAACAAAAGCTGTTAATGATGTCTTAAAAGAGCCTGAAACGTTAATGTGCGTCATAAACTGTTCTGACTGTGATCTCATGCAGGGCTTTGCAGACATTTGCGTTTACAGCGTTTGGTGAATGTACTTATCCAGAGTGACTTACATATTTATAAGTACAGCAGTGTGTGTGTTCTGCCCCCAGCTGGGATGTTACTAGCTCCTGCTTTATCAGTTCAGTTACACTGTCCACACCAATACTGGACTTTACTTTAAAAAGCTATTTGACTCATCCAGTGATTCAACGTGACTACACTTGAGTGATGCGACATTTGAGGAAACTGCTCTTGGGCAAGGTGGGTTAGACATGCTTAGTAACAACTTCTTTAAAGTATGTAATGAATCATTTCTTGCAGAGCAAACATTTTGTGGTGTTTTAGAGACTTTAGGTGTTTGTGGTGTTTTAGACACTAGGTGTTTGTGGTGTTTTAGACACTTTAGGTGTTTGTGGTGTTTTAGACGCTTTAGGTGTTTTAGATACTTTAGGTGTTTTAGACACTAGGTGTTTGTGGTGTTTTAGACAGTTTAGGTGTTTGTGGTGTTTTAGACACTTTAGGAGCTTATTTCTCCCTTTTCAGATTTGTTGGACACATGACTGCTCACATAACGTTAGGTGTGTTTGCAGGAGGAAACCAGTCAGCACTGACGCTTAGCAGCTATGTGAAGAAAAGCTCCTTGTCTCCTGGTCAGGCTCCTTTTTTTCTCCCTCCAACATTTTTTAGAGTCCCTCCCCCCCCCAAATCACTAGAGAACTGATGACTGAAGAATGGCAGTTGCTGAAAGGCCATAAGATAAGACGTCCAGCGGAGGGACGGCTTTTCTAGGCTGTCATGATGACGCAGCCCTTTACTCAGAGTTTCTACTAGAGACACAAGCACGCACACCTCTTCTTGTAAGGCCAGTCAACTCAAAGCCATTCCGTTCTTAGAAGTCAAAACCCTGACGCGTCTAGTAGTCTGGCTTTCCAGAGCACACCATTTGATCTTATGTATCCTAATTGAAAATACCCCAAACTCAAACAGTGCAGGGATGGAGGAACACACACACAGAGTAATCCATCTTCCCATAACTTTTTTGGTCATTGCTACTCTTTCTTAATATTCATTTTGACACAGACATGGTGCGCAGCTCTGTGATCCCACAGCACCACTGGAGCAGTGTGAAGCCTCTCCCTTCTTGACTTATAGGTGAGACAGTGCCATCTCTCCATCTTTCAACCCAGCGATTCGCTGTCCCTATCCTGCACTCCCCCACCTACCCACACTACCCACATTCTCTCTCTCTCCCCCTCCCTCCTTCTACTGAGTCACGGCGGGTATTTTCAGATGTGTAATTTATGATAGTGGCGGTACAACTGGGTTCGTGCTACTCGAGTAGCGTTCAACCGAGAGCCCAAACTAGGACAGAGTTGAGAGAGCTTCAGTGTCTATTCTGGATCTGCAGCCTGTAATGTTACACACAGACTCTGCCAGATGTCTTAAAATATGGCTCCCTGCGGCTCTCTCCATCTCACTGACTCTGTGTGCCGGAGGGCCGCTTTCTCGCGGACAGGGCGGTGAGCTCATGTGCCGGTACATGTGACCTGGCTCAGCCACACTGTTTCTCTTCCTTCCCTGCACTTTTTCCTGTTGCCCCTTTGTTTCATTTCTAATTGTGATGCCCCCTCCCTTTGCCCATCGCTTTAAACACTTTAATTTCTGTTCCTGGCAAGCTTCCTGGAACGTGGCCTAAACGCCAGGGACTGAGGGAGAGAGAAGCTATTCTCTGTGGTGAGAGTGAAAAGTAGATGGCTTGAAAGTTCTGAATAAACATCGGACTGTCTCGAGTAAATAAGACTGGCTAAAGAGACAGAGCTCTGGGAGCTCCTGTAGGTCTTAAAGCACTCCACTTGATTAGCGAGTCAGCTGGATTATTTTTGCACCTGACCTGGTCACTGCGTGGATGGGGTGTCCCTGTGCATACTGGCAAGGCCAGAAATTTCATGTTGAGTGAAAACTTTGACCAAAGGGGCTATTCTCTATCTTCTTCAGAAATAATATTAAAATTGTACATTTTTTTGACTCGTTTGACGAATTTTGTCATGCATATTAATTTAATATCAAGTTATATGGCTGGTACTAAAAATAATTGCACAATTAATTTGGACTATTTGCATTGATTTCTTGTCGGCCAGGTGTTTTTCTACTCAGAAGCAAAAACACGCCAAGCAAAATTATGATCAAATGTACTCTTGGATTTCCTAATCCAGTGTTGCTCTGT
Organism: Electrophorus electricus; assembly: GCF_041902795.1. Lineage (NCBI taxonomy): Eukaryota > Metazoa > Chordata > Actinopteri > Gymnotiformes > Gymnotidae > Electrophorus > Electrophorus electricus. Next base: position 18,799,541 of record NC_137516.1, read on the forward strand.
AAACACTGATACACTCGGAGGGAAGACTTCTAAGCGATGACTCAGACGTGTGACAGTAAAGGGGAGCAGAATGTTTGAGCTCACAAGCAGCACTGCACTGCTGAACAAAGCGCCACAGTCCATTAACCCCTTAACTGAACCCTACAGATGGTATTTGGGCCTCTGCGATATTGGTGACACTTCGTCTATGGTTACAGTTTGATGGCAGTTTAATAGCTTTCTTTAAAGGGAGTAGATAGCCAAGACGAGAGTATAGAAACACTATACAGAGTTTCCCAAGGAACATTAGTGGGTTGGAGATGCTGTTTATGCATTCAGGGTTACAATTCCTTCTACAGCTCCCTTAGTACTGTGATATAAAGCACTGAGACATCTTTACACTCTAGGGTCGAAAAAAGGGATCGATAAGATGGAACAGTCAAACATCTGGAGTGCTGAGCACTTTTATTACGTTGTGGGATAGTGTAGTGTTCCCTGGAATAGCATGAAATAGTGCAGATGTTCCCAGGAGTTGCGGGTATAGCGGCGTTTCCCATGCAGTTGTGTATAATGCTATGAACTTAACTGAACCTGGTCCAGGAGTGAGCTGGGATTTCATGCTCCTGGGCAGGCCAGTCATAGTGGGTCTTGGGGTTAGGGGGTAGGAGTAAGGGTTTACGGGTTAGGGTTAGGGTATAGGGGTTAGGGTTAGGGACGCAACACATGCTTCTCATCGTGCCTAAGGCGAGTAAGGGCTGTGGGAGGGGCATCGTCCGTGGGGGCTTTGGGACCACAGGGGGCAGAGCCTCTCATCCTGCCAATGGTGACGTAGCTGGAATGCTCGAGCAACTGGGCCAGTATTTCCAGCTCGGTGTGCATGTAGCGCTAAAGCAAATTTGCACTGAATCGCAAGGCTCCTGAAGGTGGTGCGGCCACCTGTTGCTCTGCCTCTCCACCCGAACCCCCACCTACGGCCTAATTTATGAAGCACAGCTGCACCATGTCCATTAGTGGGTCCCTGTGACCTTTAATCTCCAGACAGCAGAAGAGGGACAGACATGTTGGTGGACCCAGAGCAGCAGAGCGGTCAGGGGACGCCGTATTTAGGCCTGTGTGATGTGATCGTGAGGGGAATAATAATAATCATTTACTTTTACATTTACACCATTTATCTGACACTTTTGTCCAAAGCAACTTACAGTTCTGACTGAACACAACTTGAGTAATTGAGGGTTAAGGGTCTTGCTCAGGGGCCCAACAGTGGCAACCTGGCAGTGGTGGGACTTGAACTGGCAACCTTCCAATTACTAGTCATTTACCTTAACCACTGAGCAGCAATAATAATAATAACAATAATAATAGTATGTTTTATTAATAATAATAATAATAATAATAATAATAATATATTTTCATATATATATATATATAATTATCATTATTTAATTTATTTTTGTCTTTGCTTAGCTACTCGTGGCTATTCTGGCCGTATGTGATGCCTGTGCTCCAAGCATGGTGTGTTCTAGGAACATCCTGGAAGGTGAGAAGTTTTCTCCAGGCACTCTCCTGCTCTCCCTTCCCCACCCTTTGTAGGGATCGGGAACAGCTGCGGCTGGGGGAGGGAGAGATTCGGCCTGCAGGGTCACCAGTTAGAAACGTCACACTCTGCTGGCCTCGATTTTGTCTGGCCAATCCACTACTCAGGAGTAATTTCCAATTTTGGGGACATGAGGGCACGTTTCATTACACGTCAACAAGTTTCTTCCAGAGAGTCAAATAACGGCAGAGGTGGTGAGCATGAGCAATAAGCATCTTGGGGAGTTAAACGATATCCAGACGTCATTGTAGAACTGGAGAGGGCCACGGCTAAGCTTAGCTTAGCTGTCTGCTGTGTTCCTGTCCTTACACAGGCCGACTACAGAGTGTAGGGATTTTGTACACAAAATCTCTTTGAAACAGAGATTCCATTTACTTACACTGTTGTTCATATTTTATGCGAGACCACGTTGTTCGAGAGCAGCCAGAGTGAAACTATGGCCTGAGCAGCGGTGAAGATCAGCATTAGTTTTTAAGAGCTTCCTCCATCCTCCCGGTCCTACACACACTGACACATGGCCTATTCATGCAGCCCAACCCAGGTTTAAGTCTTACCCCAGCTGCACAATCCCTCTCCTGATGGTGTGTGTGTGGGCGTGCAGGCGTGTGCAAACCCAGCCAGATCGCCTTTCACTGGGGGAATGTGGGCGGACACCGGAGCCCACCCCTCTGTTTTTCGCAGGCACCGGCCTGACACCGCCCCCCCATGCACACACACCCGGCTCGCGTGATGGAAATGAGCGTTTAAACATGCACAGCGGAAACCTAAGCGTGTAGTCGATATTGCCCAGTCCGTGAGGAGCGGGTCGCCTTTAGTGTAGTTTAAGGTGCTCTTAAAGGACATGAGGGCTTTGCTGAGTTTTCAGAAAGGGCAGGTTGTGTGTACGTTTGGGAAAGTTTGCCTATGAAAAGTGAAAGCTTGTATATTACCCTTCAGACAGTTAAATGCACTGAAAGACATGACGATGCATATGTGGAAGCCTCGTTTGAGTGGGTCCTGGCCTCCTCATGCAGGACCATTGTTCGTCACTTGCAGTCTCGTTTGTAGCTTTGCCAGAGAGCCGCGGAGCCGTGGTGATCTGGACAGCTGATCACCCTCACGGAGCAAACGTGTTCCAAAAAAAACAACCCACCAAAAAAACTCCTCTGACACTGAAACCCCAACACATACCTCTGTGGAACTCTGCACTTGCCTCTAATGCACTGTCTAGCTGCACTCTTTCTCTGGCTTTGAACTGCTCTGTAGGCGCATCGTTTTTGCACACAAGGCTGGCTGCTAGCAACGACAGCTTGTGTTCCGCTGAAGCAGACAGAGCCGCTCAGCTGAGTGTGTTAGCAAAGTGCACGCAGACCGAAAGCTGTCAAAAGTCAAGCTGGCAACAGAGAGCAGAGTCAGCTGAGCCAGGGGCGGGGGAGCAGGGGTCTCATGGGAACGGGACGCCCCCCGAGGCCTGAAGTTGAGGGATCACTGAGTTCATCTTACCAGGTCTTTCTCTGTATGCAAAACAGCGAGATTTCTTTTGGCCCCAAATGTTTCAGACAGTAATCCAGCTACTACTTAATACTTAATATCGGTTTTGTTTTTTTTTTGTTTTTTTTTTGAGGGTGGTTTGGATTTATGTATTGTGATTTTGCTTTTTATAGTGAGTGGGAGGACAGGTTGATCTAACACAGAATAGGCCTGTTTTTAGTTAGAATTCTGATGCTTGTGTTTAACTCTGTGATTTACTACCGCAGTAGTTAGTATAAGTACAAATGGTGTCGTAAGTGAAAGAAACATGGGAATGATCCACTGTATACTCTGTGACCCACCCATGCAAATAATGATTGCCGTTTGTTTTATGGCGGGGGGGGGGGAAACACTCAAACATAATAGTTTCATGTTGAATATCAGTTATGATTTCCTGGCTGGTACTTTCCGGACAGCCGTAGTCGAGTCTGTGCCTGCCTACTGTGGATTCAGCGCACACAATCATCACACTCGCAGTTGACATTTGCAATGCAAATGCTCCTGAGCTCTCTGGAATTCATTGAAATCATTTTATCTGATTTTCCTAATGACAGTTTCCAGCTTTCTTGCTTATCTTCCAACGGCTGCGGTTAGTCTGTGCGTGTGTCTCGGGGGATAGGGTCCACCCATGTTCTGGATGCTGCTCTCTTATAGAAGAGCTTCGTTGCGGTGGCAGGAACTCCTCCAACAAATAGACAACCCTGTGGGTTCTCTTTTGTTTTGCCCCAATTATCCTGAAACTGTTCAGTGTTGATTTCTGAGCTGTTGTAGTTGAGCACTCCCCTCACGACGTGTAAATAAACACTACAGATGGGAGATTTTCACGCAGTCCCCCAGATGTACTCAGCAGAAGACCGGCAGACATGTGTAATATTCAAATGATACAGCCTCTGTTCTCATCCACTGGTTCTGTAAATGCTGAATCAAACTACTGACAACTACTGACATGGGCACTGTGAAGCTACTTGGGCAGCATGGCCTATCACAGCAGTGAGGGGAAGTGAACAATTTAAACTTGGGAAATATCTAGACTTCAGCCTGAAATGCTCCCACTTTGTGATGGGAGGTAAATCAAAATAATTAATCAGGACTCACATTTTACAAAGTCATATACTAACAGACGATCAAAAGAGCCTTGGTTTAAACAATCAGGGTTATTGAGGAAACAAACCAGAGCGTGTTGGGGATGACTTGGTCAGCCTGCTGTGCGTGCCCCACCCTGCCATACTCCTGGTCCCTAAAGTCGCCTTTAAAACCAGAAGCACTGATGCTGTAAATGTAATAACGTTGTTAGTAAATCGCCACTAATGAACTACTTGACTACACTGATAGCTGATGTGATGCTGCCATTTTCATGACAATAGAAAAATTTGGAGTGAGAAACTGAACAGCAGCAGAAAGGTTTGTACTAACAATACAGGGAGATTTTGGTCTGATAAAAATATGATTGTGTTTATGCATTTACCAAAACGTAAGTCTTCACACAGATGATTCACGAGTGGAACCATCCACATAATTGCTTGAGTAGTTTTTCCTTGTTCAGTGTTTGTCTCGTGGTAAATTCATGATCACGTAAGAAGAGCCGCCATGCTAAGCTTCCTGGTGACTTATCTGAAGACTCCACAGTGTGCCTGTGCACTGCGTTATACAGGATCTCCTGTCCCAAGCACATTAGCAGTGGTGTGGGATTTCTTTCCGTCTGCATGACCTTAGGTCTTCACAAATACATCTGCAACTTTTCCTGGTCACATGAGCTTCAAAGCCTTGAGGCCAAACCCTATCTTGAATTAAAGAACTAACTCCAATTAACCATTTTTATTATCTTACTGTTTCATATACTTTTCCGCAGTCTTTACCTTTAGCATTTAAACCACTTGATGTACAATAAAGTAGCTGTTTTAGTGTTTATGTATGTAGTATTCATTAAAAGAGCTAATTGTTCCGTGTGCGAGCACTTCCCTATTCCATTTTTAATAGTTCGCATCATCTTGGAGGGAAAATGTTGAGTGGATGTGATTAGACACCCCAGCCCTTCTGTCAGCGTTGTGCCTAATAAAGACTCTGGCTGGCAAAGATCCATACAGCTGCCTGGCCACCAATGACAGGAAGAGAGCGGGTGGCGAAAAAGCCCAAAAACACAATGTGTTCTGGGTTCATAACATTTTCCTGCCCCAGGAATCCTCCCGGATGTGGGTGTGAACATCACTCACGTTTCCTCTGACTGTTTGAGCTGTTTCCCCTCCTACAGTTCTCCTGCTCCACTGTACGCTAGCGGGGCCACAGTGGGGTCGGGGTTGGGGAGTGGTGAAGTCATGCTGCGTAAGGCCTTTAACGCAGGGTTAGGGTAACCCTAGGGTAATTTAGGGTTAGGGTAACTCTAGGGTAATGCAGGGTTAGGCTTAGAGTTAGTGCAGGGTTAGGGTAACTGGTAATTTAGGGTTAGGGTAACTCTATGGTAATTTAGGGGTAGGGTAACTCTAGGGTAATGCAGGCTTGATAACCAATGGAAATCGGCAGCATGCAGAAAAGCAATGATTGGTTGTCTGTGCCTTGTGCATTTGTGTCAGTGGGTGTGGCTAAAGGGCTGTGCCCTGGGTGGGTCTGTCAGTGGGTGTGGCTATAGGGCTGTGCCCTGGGTGGGTCTGTCAGTGGGTGTGGCTATAGAGCTGTGCCCTGGGTGGGTCTGTCAGTGGGTGTGGCTATAGGGCTGTGCCCTAGGTGGGTCTGTCAGTGGGTGTGGCTATAGAGCTGTGCCCTGGGTGGGTCTGTCAGTGGGTGTGGCTATAGAGCTGTGCCCTGGGTGGGTCTGTCAGTGGGTGTGGCTATAGAGCTGTGCCCTGGGTGGGTCTGTCAGTGGGTGTGGCTATAGAGCTGTGCCCTGGGTGGGTCTGTCAGTGGGTGTGGCTATAGAGCTGTGCCCTGGGTGGGTCTGTCAGTGGGTGTGGCTATAGAGCTGTGCCCTGGGTGGGTGTGTCAGTGTGTGGGTCTTCCTTGCATTTCTGATGAGGGTACAGTTTCGTTGCTCTGGGCTCTGGTTACATTCTGCTGGTATTTTATGCCTTTCAGCTGTAAAATAGCTGTAACGAGTGTCAACATAAGCAGCTCTTAGCTGAGACGAGCACTTCTGAGTCATTTTTTCAGCCTTTTAGAAACTTGGTGTACTTTTATAACGCCTGGCCATAAAAGTCCTCTCATTGTCAGCATATTTTCTCAAATATAGACTTCTGTTGTATTCAAATAACATTGGCCTCTATTTTTACGTTTCGTTCATAAACTGTGGCATGAACCTGAAAGAACACAGACCTTTATGCATGGATCCTACAGCACACCTTTTCCAGAAAAGCTTCCAGTTGGAATGGTACTGAGTAAGTGTCTGTCTCTATCTATTATTGTAGCTTCCCAGGACTGTGGTACAGCCTTCTCCAGTGCTCGTAATGATAAGATTGTCTAAACATCTTGGCAACTGGCAGCAGTCTCAAAAAAGAGGAAGTCTGGAGTGTGTATTTGCGTGGGGCTCCTTTTTGCTGCTTATTTGCAGTGTTTAGTCCCAGTTCTTTTTAACTTCTGCAAGTGAATCATATCTTAATAATTTTACTCTAGACTGTGACACACGTAGCTGTCTGGTGCGTATCAGAATTTCCTCACATGTTAATTAAGTGCTGTTGAAATTGCAAAAGTGTAGTTTCATAGTTTAGGAATGCACTGATACCGTGAATAAAGAAATAGGTTTTAAAAAGCAGCTTTCTGTGTGCATTGGCTAATTGGTGTCGCACTCAACCAGTAATGCAGCTGGTTGAGCCTGTAGCCAGTGCTGGTGTGTAGAACGTATGTAGCATTACTGGAGAGGAACTGAATGAACTGAGTTTCATGTACAAGTCTTTGCTCTTCAGCCGATGAGCAGAAACTCCAAGCTTGGGCTCCTTGACTTTTGATGCGTGAGGGGGATTTGGCTGCTGTTTTAGGGGCTTTGTTTACACCCACTTGGGTCTTTCCTCTAAAGCGCATGTCACGGAACGTCGGTGTCAGAGCTCACGAGGCTCTTGTGCTCTCCCCTCGTGGGGTTTCTGCACTGCCTCTGGAGACCACCGTTTTTCCTTCGTCCTAAACTGAAACAAGGTTGAATTTTGATTGACGTTAAATGAGGTCATTGTGGCCTCTGTGACTCCATCTAGCTGCATTCGTCTGATCTGAGCTCAGCGTCCGTGCGGTGTGCACGATGCAGTACCAGTGAATTTCAAGCCGTAATCGTTCTCACCCACAGAATGTCTTGATCAGGTTTTCACTCCGGTGAACTCGGGTTTCGCTCTTCAGACACACACACGCACACACAGTAGGAAATGTTTCCGATAGTGTAATGGGTGACTGAGCAGACTGCTCATGTGCATTTGCTCTATTGGGATACCACAGGGTCGGTTTGAACACTTTCTGTTCTAGTGGGCTTTATTTCTTTAATTCAGAGGTGTTACACTTCCGGTACTGTCTGTGTCCCCTCGTGTTGCCTGGTTTGTTGGCTTGTTTTGTGATTTGTGCTCTTTTTCTGTGCTTGTGTAAGCTACAGTTATTTGTGGAGCACACAGCAGTGGGGCTGTTGCTGCTGACGATTGCTGACTCTTACTCACTTTTTCCTGTCATCAGTGGGGGCTCCCCGTCTTCTCTGGGCCATAGCCAGCCCACACCCAGTGCCAGACTTCACAACAGAGGCACCTGATCCTCCTCCATTTGGTTAAGAAAAAAAACACATCTTACTACAGAGTCTAAACGGAAACAGAGCAGTGCAGTGGTTCATCCATGCTAATACGTTCCCTCTGGCATCAGACGGGACGTAGAGTCGCGTTCTTGGCATGTCCAGTTTAGGACACTGAAATTCAAATGAAGGTGTTTGGCTCAGCCATAGGTTAAGGACCGTCGGGAGGAGGTGTGACGGTTAAGGACTGTCGGGAGGAGGTGTGACGGTTAAGGACCGCTGGGAGGAGGTGTGATTGATTGGTTCCATGTCTCTAGGTGAATGGAGCCCTGTTGTGTCCATCCTCTGGTGCTAATCTCTGCATGTCATTATAAACTCAGTTGTTATACAAAACAATAGACTGTTCAGCCTCAGGCATGTTTGGATAGCGCATACCTGTAAACACGTAGACGGAAACACACCTGTATACCCGTTGACATAACGCTGGGCTGTTTTAAAACAGTTATTCATTGTTTGGTCTTTTTTTTCTGTATTATATAGTTTTATTTTTGTGTCAATATATTGGATGGTGTTCATATAACTCCATGAATGACTGTAGTAGGTTATTTGCCATGATATTATTTTACATCTGAGTGCATGAGCACATGCTGTACAAGGTCAGTGTAATACAAGCAGCTGCTGCCCAGTGCCTGTGCTGAGTCCTAACCGTGCCCTGTATCCTGTGCCTGTCCTGATCCTTCTTACCACCACAGGAGTTCTGAGCAGGTCTGTCTTGGTCCACTTATTTGGTGTGCACCAGGGTTCGTTTTAACCAATGCGCCTACAGACCCTTCGTGCTTACCGACACATCTGTGATCTCTTTGTGCTTCATCCAGTCATAACCTTTTTTGTTGTTGTTTGGCCTCAAATGCCAAACTTCAGTTTAGATGTTTATGGTTCTACACAAGGCCGGGACGGCTGCGATAATCTTCGCTCAAATGTGCTTCCGTTTAGACTCGTGTAAGCCCGTTTTCCTGTTGAACTGGGTCCCAGCTTGTGAAAGTGGCGCTGTACTCAGATTCATTACAGTGATTCCACTCATTCTGGACTTAAAGATTTATAGTCTGTTAGAAAAGCTGAATGAAATGTTGCGTTAGACCTGCCAATTTGGCCGTCCTGTGTTTATGTATAAATTTCTTGTCAATGCTGGTTGACGGTGACAGTTGCTCACAAGACATTTAGCTCAGTTTAAGCTGCTAGAATTTGGGATGGCTTGACCCCAGTACTCCGATGAGGGGTGGTGAGAAGTTGGTATGGTAAAAAAAAAGTCGTAAGATACATTGTGGCGGTTTGTTCTGCTGAAAATAAGCATGTCCTCCAGGGTCATCAGCCTTGGATAAAAGTCACCTTTGAATTTCCACATCTTGCCAGCTGCCATTCCTCATTGTCCATGCTCCCGTGCTAATGTTCCTCGCTGTCCGTGGCCCAGGTGCTAACGTTCCTCATTGTCTATGCTTCCAGAGCTTTGCCCGGGAGTTCTCTGGTTCATCTGGGTGATCTGAGCATGTTGGTTTGATTTGTCGACTGTTGAAGTTGAAACGTGTTGCGTCATGCCGTCGTTCTGTTGTCATGGGTGACGCTAAAGTTTTGTACCGAAGCGGCAGGACTGTTGCAGGAGTGCCAGCCACAGGACAATGACACAGGACCCTCACTGCTCATACGCAGGGTGATTGAAGTGTGGCAACATTCTGCAAGTCTCAACAGTGTCTGATGTTGAAGCACAAGTCATGCCAGCTCTGCTTTCTACCACATGGTATTGTCTTCCCCTGCATTTTAGGGGCAAAACTGACTGCATGCAGACTCTCAGATTACACAGGTCTGATGTTGAATGTTATGAAGGATGAGCTGGTTTTGGTAGTTTTATTTTTGTAAAGACAGTTTCATTCCTCTTTTGTGCTGTGTTCCAGTGTTGCTCCAATCGCTTGGCCCACTTCAGTGACCCCTTTACCCAAAAACATTTGAAACCCACGCGAGCAGACAGTGAAACTGGGAAGACGGGATTTTCGGGGCTTTGTGACTTGAGTGCAGCACTCTCAGGTTTCACCAAAGCCAACCAGCAGCTGTGGAACCTCTGCCAGCCTGCTCTGAGTCATGCCTGTCCCCGGTCACCTGACCCACGTAGGGCTGTTGTTACCGAGGCTCTGACAAACTGACATTTAACTGAAGAAAAGCCCCAGGAGCCTGCGTGTTCCTGGAACAAAAGGCACTTTCTCCATTGAAGTCAGGCGAGACGAAGATGCAACTGTTTGTTTTTGCTACTGTTTACTAATCTATGTAAAGAGCTCTCTCTAACCCTAATCCTGACCCGTTAACCCTTTAACCCTCACCCTGGCCCTGACCCTTTAACCCTCACCCTGACCCGTTAACCCTTTAACCCTGGCCCTGACCCTTTAACCCTAACCCTGACCCGTTAACCCTTTAACCCTTTAACCCTAACCCTGGCCCTGACCCTTTAAGCCTTTAACCCTAACCCTGACCCGTTAACCCTTTAACCCTTTAACCCTAACCCTGGCCCTGACCCTTTAAGCCTTTAACCCTAACCCTGACCCGTTAACCCTTTAACCCTTTAACCCTAACCCTGGCCCCAACCCTTTAAGCCTTTAACCCTGACCCGTTAACCCTTTAACCCTAACCCTGGCCCTGACCCTTTAAGCCTTTAACCCTAACCCTGACCTGTTAACCCTTTAACCCTTTAACCCTAACCCTGGCCCTGACTCTTTAAGCCTTTAACCCTAACCCTGACCCGTTAACCCTTTAACCCTAACCCTGGCCCCAACCCTTTAACCCTTTGACCCTGACCCTGGCCCTAACCCTGCAAAACAGGCTAGCAAACAGAATACACACACAGATCAATGAATCATAGTGAAACCAAACACAGGATATTAACTTCCTGCAGTTCCTCTCTCTGTTCCTAGTTGTTTGTCAAGCCCACTGTGAGGTCCTCCTCCCATTAATCGTGAGCCGTCTTTGTCTGGCTGGACTGACTTTCACACTCACCTGACTGCTGTTGACCACAGTCATAACAAAAAGTTAACAACAAATGGATGAGACACCCCCGCTCAGAACAGCACTGTAGTCAGACACTGTAGTCAGACACTGGCATTCATCAGACCCTGTCTACTGAGGAGGCCATGAATTTGCTCTATCCCATATTTTCATATTTATCCCATAATTCCCATATTCAGCCAAAGGGAGGTGATCAGGTGACTGCATGGTGTAAACATTCTACTCCCGAAAGAAAGGCCGAGGACCTGTGTAGCAGTGTGAATGTCAGTTGTCATCTGAAGGGGTTCAGTAGGTTGGATAGTGTGAATGGGGACTTAATGGGTAGTCTGCTTTATACTTTGCTGCAGAGGTCCTGCTCTCCCTCACTCTCTCTCTCTCTCTCACACATACACACACACACACACACACACACACATATCTTCCCACACACACACATCTTCCCACACCCTGACATAATGTGCCAAGCTTCTACTATGGAAGTGTTATGCATTTCCTGGGAACAAAGTCACATGCACTGAGACCCAAACTACAACTCCACCTCTGCTTTCTCAAACCCACCGTGAGTAATGCTCCTCCCAGCTGTTTAAACACTGCCTCTCATTGGTTGCATTCTTCTTTCAGACACTTCCGTTGGTCAGTGATTGAGCAGATGGGCAACCACATTTCACTGACTACGGACTACGTATGAGCGTTGTTTTCATTGTCTCATAAATTAAACTTATTACCATTATGATTACTGTTGAAACAAATCCCTTCTAGTCTTTGACCAAGAGGGTTTACAGTGGCGAATCTCTATTAACAGTGTAGTTACACTCAACTGTCTCTGGACATCCGACCTATAAGTGGACTTGATTTGGTTCATTTGATTGTGGTTTTAATGTGGCAGCTCATGGAATTATTCCAGTGACTCTGTGGACTTTCAAAACCTTGCCGCTAGGGTAACCCTAAAACTGTGCTACAATTCTGTAAGATTTGTTTTAAATTTGTTTTATTAGACTTACAAGCCAAAAAAGGTTTGGAGTGTAGGTCCTGGGGTGTGAGTATAAAAAGGCTGATTTGTTATGAATTTGTTTATGAATTATTTTGTCACATGTTGTACGCGGACAAAACGGGCATCACAAAACCAAGAGGATCCCAACTCTCAGAACATCACTGTCAGCTCTGTGATTTGACATTTAACCCTCAGAACATCACTATCTGCTATTTAATTGGACATTTAACAAGCCCAACCCTCAGAACATCACTACCAGCTCTGTGATTGGACATTCTTAGGACTTATGGCATGACACAAAATATCATATAGAAGGTAAACTTCACATATCCTCTCTGGCTGTACGCTTCTGTGAAGCAGCTACACACATGCCGAGAAGCGAAGTGACCAATGGTAATGTATAGGCCGTGTACATGTTTGACCAATTGTGGCGTGTGAGAAGGTGGGATTTATAGAGAATGGTCAAAGCAATGTGAGTGCAGGACTGTAGGTCATTGTAGGACGCGACTGTCAACATGATGCCAAACGTATTTGTCACACTAATATATCTGACAGATGCTGTTCTCTCAGATTAATATCCTTAACTACTCCTAATTTGTAGTGTCTGCTTTTTAAAAAAATATAATCCCCAGTAGAGTGTGTGGCTGTATTGTACTTCTATTGGCCACAAACACCCTTCCCATCATGCGGTCCCACTCTTGGGTCACGCTGATAAACAGCCATACATTCTGTTCTGACTCTTATCTGTTTCACTCCAGTGAGCCCTTGCAATGGTTCGCACCGGGAGGCTAGCGTTATGCTAACAGGCCTCTGAATAGAGACGTGTCAGTCTTGCTGTAAATCTCCTCCTGTTTATTTAGAGGTTTTCAAGTAGCAAATACTTTGACAGTTCGGGATAGTTTAGATGACTTGGGGACTATTGCATGTGTAGCTAGGCTTCAAGCCTCTCACATAGGACCTTCTGGGACTTTTTCCTGCGAACGTGATGCAGGTTTGCAGAAACCCTGCAGCGACTGTGAGTGTTCATGTCACTGCTCTAAGAGGAAGTCGAGCGAGGCAACTTCCGAAGCTGCACTTCCTGTGCGAAACTCGAACACAGCAAACTGCATGCTGTATCTGAAAGGGTGAGCGGGTTCAGAGTCATACACACTCTGTCTGTGTTGTCCATTCATGAAAAAAGAGGAACAGGGTGTATTCAGTTCGATTCTCTTCAGGTGATGCGAGGTGGGACGTGTACCTGCAGTGTGTGTTTATTGGCGGTGTGGTTATGAAATACGAAACCTGCACATAGGACAAAGGACAAGGAAGCACATGGTATTACTGGCTGCTGGAGCTCCACAGCTCATTCCTCTGCAGTAGTGAAAGGCCCCCCTGCTCACTACGGCTCTGAGTACTACAGGACGTCATGCAGGGTCCGTTCACGTCCGAATCGATGATCTTCTCAGTGAGGTGGTTGTAGCATGCATGCACGTCTGGTGGTGTCCACGAAAGTGTTAAAGGGTTCAGATCCTCTTTCTTTGTTTTCGGAGGTTGGTTTACAAGAAACGTCGACACTTTCAGGCTCGGAGAGGAGAAAGGGAGGGCAGTTTCCTGTTGCAGGTTTGGTTTTACACCTCAGCTGTCTTATGCACAGAGAGGAACAAGAAAACCTCACCTTTCTTATTAAAAAAAATTAAAAGTTCAGGTGGCCACAGATGCACAAGCCACATGTGTGTCAGCACCAGTGTAGACGTGGCCAACAGGGTTAGGATTACAGAGTTGGGTCAGGGATAGGGTTATAGCAGGGAGTCAGGGTTATAGCAGGGAGTCAGGGTTAGGGTTATATCAGGGTTAGGGTTATGTTAGGGTTGTATAGGGTTATATCAGGGTTAGCCATAATTGCGGTGCCTGAGAAAGCAAAATGTGTGCTTCAATCTTCAAGGTTATCCATCAATACTGACCAAGTGCATGTCCAAGTGTGGTCAGGGCGTGAATGCATGTTCAGGTGTGTGGTCAGGGAGTGTTCAGGGTGTGAGCGTGAGTTCAGGGTGTGTTCAGGGTGTGAATGCGTGTTCAGGGTGTGGTCAGGGCATGAGCATGTGTTCAGGGTGTGAAGGCATGTTTTCTTTAAGCGGGCCTTTGTGGGAGAGTGTTATAAAGTTGTTTGGGTTTGTTTGCTGTGTCCAGATGAAGCAACACACTCTTCGGTTGTCCTTGATACAGACAGAATATCCATCCGTGCAGAGTTGCTTTAAAACCCCTTATTTGGTTTCCGTGCTGTGGCCTGTAAGTCACTGGGATCCTGCAATCGAGACTGCTTTCCTTCTGAATGCAATAGGAAGACCACACTTGATAAAGTATTGAGGTTCTGGAGATGGAAGTGCTAATGTAGCCAGACTAGTGACGGGAGAGAGAGAGTGTGCATGCGACTTGTGTAACTGCACCGCCCCTGGCCTTCGCCATAGCAACAGCCACAAACCCTAATATGGATAAGATCTGGTGTGTGTGTGTGTGTGTGTGTGTGGGTGTGTGTGTGTGGGTGTGTGTGTGTGTGTGAAGATGAAAGTTGTATTAAACCATAAATGAAATTTTTAACGATTACATACTCTTTCCACCCTAAATTTAACTTGCAGCCAAAGACACACACACTGAGGCCAGAGACTCCTGCAGCATTTATATATGACACACAGGTCAGATGCGCTGACATGCATTACTGTCGCTATCTGCAGCTTGCTAAGCCACCAAATCCATCACAACTTTTCTTCTGAAATTCTGTGGAGTAAGTGTGTTGCCGCCCAAAACAAACGTTGGCTGAATGATTTCTGGAATATTCTCCGTGGAATTTTATCCTGCATTTAAGGAATAGTGTGTCCCCACAGCTGGGAACCCTCGGCAGGGGCAGCTGGTCGGGACGGAGTGATGAAATGTCCCAGGCCAGTGGGGGCGTCTCCAAGCAGATGAGCAGAAGGGCTTGCAGTAAATAACTGTCCCCTGGAGTCTCGAGCTGGACACGCCATGTGTCCCTGTGCAGAAGGCGGCGTTCAGAAATAGAGGGGTGTTGGGGGTGTTGGGGGATTTCTGTTGTTCTTTTTTAGTTTGTCTGATAGCTTCTCACAGAAAAGTGGGCACTTGGGGGAAAGAACGGTCTGATTTGTTTATATTCACCATTTATTTACAGTGATGGGATTTCTGCTTTCATGGTCTCACTCTCTCTTCCTGCAGCTGTCAGCTGGTTCAGTTGGGTTGGTAGTACGGGTTCAGATGGGTTAGTAGTCCGGGTTCAGTTGGGTTAGTAGTCCGGGTTCAGTTGGGTTGGTAGTCCGGGTTCAGTTGGGTTGGTAGTCCGGGTTCAGTTGTACGTGAGGAGATCACGTGATCTGGGCTGAGGAGCAGGAAAGATCAGCAAGCCACAGGCTGCCATGGAAAAGCGAATCAGTGTGGAACCTCTTACTGACTTTGGGAAGTACCATAATCCCACTGGTAAAAATGAATGTATATCCATGTGTGCATCCTGTGTGTGGGTTTGTGTGTCTTTGCGGATTACTTTGCTCAAAGCTCTACGGACTGGAGTCACTGGACAGTCAGTCCGAGCAGAGAGGCGCTGCCCGGCTGTGCGTGACCGAGCGCTCGGGCAGAACCGAGCCAGTCCATCTTGGTTCCTGCCACTATGGTGAACATGCGAGCTTCAACAAATCGCGCATGTCCGAATGTTTTGAAGGATGTGGCGGAGTGTGAAGTTGGCACAAGCAACAAAAGCCCGCAGTCTGAATTAAAGCAAGAGAGGAAGTGCTGAGTCATGGTGAGCTGGGGCACTGAGGCGCTGGTGGTGCCAGGCCAGCCCTCCCATTCTCCTTGATTAAGCCCCACTCATTAGCTAAATGAATGAACTTCCTGTAGTCTGGTAAATGCTCAAGTGCTCACATGACCTGTTTCCCAGCTCTGATTTTCACTTCAGTCTCCATCTTTTCATGGTGAACGACACTGGTGTCACGTGGTGCGGTGCTCAGCAGTTTCTTTGGTCCCGCTGGATGTCATGATTTTTGTGGTAGTCTGTGCAACATCTTTGGCGGTTTATGTCCGCTTGGTTGGTGTGGACTGTGTGGTGATCAGGCTGAGGGTTGGAGTTAACCCTGACCCTACTCCAGCGAAGAAACTGTTACGGAATAATTGTCATTTAATATTAAGCCATGAAGGATCCTAATTTCTCAGTGCTGTGCAAAGTTTACAGGTCACACTGTACTGTTTTTCAGGAACCCCGATGCTGTTGATGCGTCAGCTGGCATAAGCAGGGAACCCGTGGCCACCCTGACGAGACGTGACCCGGGTGCGTTCTCCCTGGCTCACACGGTGGGGGGAGGAGCCCGACTGCACAGCCCAGAAGCAGCCACGAGACAAGGCACAGCACAAGAGCCCTTGACCTGGAAGTGGTTCCTGGCACACCATGTGAAAGAGCACAAAGGAACATGGCTGCTTTGGAAGGGGGTACATTTTCTGATGTGGTGGTGGTGATATTGGAGAAATGGTTTTGTTTGTTCTTTCAAAGGGTCAAGTCTCGGATTAAATCCAGGTTAATTTAATTACTATACAGCAGGTGTCGGGGATTGAGATGACTCCACAGATTAAGGCCTGACCTAGGGCATGATGGGACAGATTAATGGCCCTGGGTATGATGGGATAGCAGTATTCCTCCAGTACCTTGCTCTCATTAGAAGGTGATCATGTGACCGCATTACTAGACACCATAAGCTGTTAGAAATGATCCCTGTATGATTTGTAAATAAACGGTCATGCAATATAACTGGAATAAACACAGACATAAGAACATCTGTCTTTATAATCCAGTTTTTTTTTTATTACTGAAATAAAAAGGCACCAAGCCCAGAGGCAAGATTGTGGGTTTTTTGTTATTGTTGTTTTTTTAATTCTCTCTAGGCCTCGTCAGGATGAAACTGAAATTAAACATGTTAGCCTTTTTTATGAACTCTTAAGAGTTGTGTTAATAGAACTCTTAATAGCAGTTGTTAAGAATCACCTTTCACCAGCCTTTCCCTGAAGACCAGTGAAGGTCTCAGGCAGACATGACTGTAGGCTGAATGGCCATCCAAAAAGTGCCCCCCCCCATTCATAAAGGAGAAACATATGTCTTGAAAGCAGCCCCTTACGTCCCACCCCCATCATTTAGTGCTCCTGTCTGTGATCCCCTGTCTGGCTTTGAGTTGGATCAGCTACCCATGCTCCCACAGCACACATTCCAGGGATCAATATCTGAAGAGATCTTACTGCACTCTCTAACTCCACGCCCTGACCCCGGGGGTCAGTCTGGGATGGCGCGCTCACAAAGGCTGTTGCTCCTTGACGAATGATTGCCCCTTTAAACATTAAGATGAGTGCTTTGATGTTTGTAGCCAAGCCTCTCTCCGTGTGTGTGTGTGTGTGTGTGTGTGTGTCTCCGTGTGTGTGTGTGTGTGTGTGTGTGTGTGTGTGTGTCTCTGTGTGTGTGTGTGTGTGTGTGTGTCTCCGTGTGTGTGTGTGTGTGTCTGTGTGTGTGTGTGTGTCTCTGTGTGTGTGTGTGTGTCTCTGTGTGTGTGTGTGTGTGTGTGTGTGTCTCCGTGTGTGTGTGTGTGTCTCCGTGTGTGTGTGTGTGTCTCCGTGTGTGTGTGTGTGTCTCCGTGTGTGTGTGTGTGTGTCTCTGTGTGTGTGTGTGTCTCTGTGTGTGTGTGTGTCTCTGTGTGTGTGTGTCTCTGTGTGTGTGTGTCTCTGTGTGTGTGTGTGTCTCTGTGTGTGTGTGTGTCTCTGTGTGTGTGTGTGTGTGTGTGTGTGTGTCTCTGTGTGTGTGTGTGTGTCTCTGTGTGTGTGTGTGTGTGTGTGTCTCCGTGTGTGTGTGTGTGTGTCTCCGTGTGTGTGTGTGTGTGTCTCTGTGTGTGTGTGTGTCTCTGTGTGTGTGTGTGTGTGTGTGTGTGTGTGTGTGTGTGTGTCTCCGTGTGTGTGTGTGTGTGTGTGTGTGTGTGTGTGTGTGTGTCTCCGTGTGTGTATGTTTTTTCAAGGGTTTTGCATATGTTGTGAGCAGCGATCATTGTTTAGAGTGTAAACTTGTTTACGTCTAAAAGCCCCTATTTGCCCCGCAGGGTTCCAGCGCGGCTTCAGACAACAGGCCAGGCACACGAAAATCACCAGGCCTGACACACGTGTCCTGGCGCTCCTGCAAAACAGCAGCAGGCCAGGCACATGTGTCCCAAAGGCACCCAAAACCTTTCAGATGATTGTAGAAGCTCCATGCTGCATTTGCCCACGACCTGCTAGGATGCGTCTAACCCTAACAGCATTCCAAACAGGAGACCACATCTAGCCCTGACCCTATTCACGTCTCCAAAAGCGGCCTGTTACAGAATCGCTGTGGTTTGCACCTGCTGGGTCCTCCAGCGAGAATCTCGGTATGACTAACCCGCTTTTAACGGCTACAAAGACAAAAGGCCAATTCATTTGTGCCAGATATCACACGTATGGTCCTTCTGTGTCCCAAAGTCCTTGTGTTTCATGCCTGTAATTGGTTCTTTATTTAGAAGAAGGTCTGTTGCTGGCTGGATCCGGAGGGTAGACAGATGAATGGACGTGTTGTCCAGCTGCTCTGCTCGAGGCTTTGGCTTTGAGGACAGGTCACATCTGTTGGCTTCAGTCGTGCATTCGGCTTGCAGTGTTTCCTCATGTTTATCTTGGTCTTTGTTTCGTGTTTACATATGAATCTGACGTTTTTGTATGAACACGCAGTCTTCTGTAAGCGTCTTCCGTTGGCCCTCGGATTTGACGACTAGTGGAGAGTCGTGGAAAATTCTTGGAGCTGGCTGCATGGTGACATTTTTAGGCAACCTCACGGACTTCCTGTGGTACGAGGATCCTTAATGCTCCACATATGTGATGCAACACACCATATATGACATACGTGCAGTAAACACTGGGCAGGAGGAGCTGGGATTCGGGTGTCACTGGGTTCAGTGTGTTGACGGAGCCAGAACTTTGTCCTTTTCCTACAGATGTTCCGTGCATGGGCAGCCTCGATCCTTCTGGGTTGCCTGCCGTTGCATCACTTGCTTTGGCGCGTGTGTGTGCGTGCGCGTGCATGCGGGAGCGTGTGAAGTCTAGGAAATCCCCCTATTGCCACGTTGGGACTGCATTCCTGCTCAGGCTCGTGAATAAACTCCTGCGTGACTGGGGTCCGCTCTGTCGCCCTGTCTCGGGGCTGGCCCGACGCCCAGAAGCGCTCAGCTGTCCTGCTCTGTTGCTCCGCTCCGTAGCCAGGGTCAAATGGCAGAATCATTGCCTGACTGTGTCCTTGCTGCTTGACAGGAACTGTGGCGGCATTTGCTACGTGCTAAAGCGTAAGACTCGTCTTAACAGTGTACATCCATATGAACAAGCAGTTCAGATCTTCAGAGGCGTGAGTACAGATGGCTGGCTATCCGTGTCACTCCACCGTGTGGGTGTTCCTCTGTGTACACGTCCATTATCCTGGACTCCCCCTCTCCCAGTTTGGCCGACCTGGGCCTAGATGCGCTGTGTATGAATAATATATGTCACATAGCTTCTCTCTGCCATTAAAAGTGACCTTGGTTAATTATTGATTGGATCAGATGGTTACACCCCTGACCACTGTATTAGAAGTATGTCCTCCGCCATGCTCAGCTTTCACGGACAAACTCGATGCCCAAAGCCTCCAGATACTGTGACATCACTGATGAATCTTTAATGCGGTTCCTCCACACTGAGGCTAATGGCGGATGCAATTAGTGTGTCGAACAAAAACGTTGAGCGTCGAGCCCTCCTTCACTCCCTGTGCGCGTCAGCGAGTCCGTCAATGTTACACACTTTCAGTGGGTACTGACCACTGCATACTGGCATCAGCCCACAACTCCTGCCCTTTGACCCAGTCTAGCCTTCGATTCGGCCCCTGTCAGTTATCTGGGTTCTTATGTTGGCTCATCTTTTCTGTTTCCAACAGATCAGTTCATTGGCTAACACTGTAGTGAGAGAATCGGTGTTGCACTTCCATAGTCAGTGGGTTTAATGTTACGGCTCAAAATATATGTGTGTGTGTGTGTGTGTGTGCATGCGTGTGTGTGTGTGTGTGTGTGTGTGTGTGTGTGCGTGGGGTTTAATGTTAAGGCTCAAAATATATGTGTGTGTGTGTGTGTGTGTATACAGTATTTGTGTATGTATCTGTGTGTGTGTACTATATCTATGTGTGTGTGTGTGTGTGTGTGTGTGTGTGTGTGTGTGTACACTGTATATAACAGGAGCACTGAGGGATCAGTAGTCCCGTTAGGTGGAGCACAGTCTTCTGGGAGTGTGCGCTGCAGCTGACGGAAAACGCTCACTCGCATCGATTCTGGAAATTGGATGAACTTGTTGTCTGGTTTGGTTTGATTATTTCTGTCCATGACCTTCAGTTACCTCCCTTCAGGATACGGCAGATCGATGATCTGATGTAGCTCATTTTCACATTTTCATCAGACCCAAGTTGTGGGGTGGAGGCGATCCTCAGATGCACAGGCCGAGTCTCAGACATTGATTGGTCATGACCTCGCGGCAGGGGTGGGGGCGTGGAGTGCCAGTGATCTGGGCAGGTGGACCGTGCGCTACGGCTGACTGTAAACACTCACACGCGTTGATCTGGCGCCACAGGGAAGGAAGCCTTCCAGGCGCTGTCGGCCCAGGTGCCAACTGTGTTGGTGGGAGATGGATCTGGTGCGTGCATCCCAGTCTGGCCTGCGATCCCGCTGTGAATGTGCATGTCACAGGACAGCTCGTTGAGTACCGTTTATTAGCATTCACTCTGACAGCAAAAGCTTCTGTCACGTCAGTGCCTGAAAAGCTGCAGGATTCGCGGTGTAGGGACTGAGCCCAGCGCACAGCCTTCCACAGCTCAGCCCCTAAAGCGAATGACGCGTTCCCATATTTCACATGCTCACTGGGTGTTCTGCAGACTAGAGGCAGGGGTCCGCCCCCCCCCCAGCTGTGTGGGTGTTGGGGGGGGGGGGGGGGGTGCTGACACCCAGCTTGGCCTCTCTGCTTCTGCCAGTTCAGCACTAAATCCACGGTGATGTGCTCACTGACAACACAACAGCACTCAGCAAAACGCCCCTCAGTGAGGCCGTCTGTCCCAGCAGACGCTACCCCACTGCCCTGGCCACAGTGACATATTGGCTTTCTCTCTGAGTAATGACCCGAGTTCCTGTTGGGTGGGTTTAAACTGCTCAGCATTCCCAGAGGCTTTCCTGCTCTGCTGTCTGGACTACTATGCCCAAAATGAGCCTTGGGTCTCCTGACCAATCAGAAACCTGAAAAACACAGCTGCTTGATTTTAAAGCATTTCATAGTCATGTCCCATTCTTGATGTTTGTTTCTAACCAAACTTGTTCTGAGGAGGGTCCGATCTGCTGTGTTAGCGGCGTCTTCAGGCACCTAGCATGACCTCAGGAGGCTTGAAGGAGAGCACTAATCACACACTGGTCTGTGTTGGGAAAGCGCGGTAAGGTCCGTGTTTTCCTTCCTGAGGCTGATCCAGTGTGCTGTACCGCGTCTGTGCTGAAGGTGCTACTGTGGATCGTACTATTGCACTCACAGCACACAGTCACTTTACGCAAAGAGACCTGAACGTTATAAATAAAGGTGACCTTCTCAACTCAGCTGACAGTGATACGGCGAGAGGAGAACCGCATAGTGAATGACCGTGTCTAGACTCTGAGAGAGAGAGAGAGAGAGAGAGAGAGAGAGAGAGAGAGAGAGAGAGAGAGAGAACAGGCTTGAGTAATAGAGCCGAAAGTAGTGCGTGTTCCAAATACAAAAATGTAGTAAAATTACAAACACATGCAGGATTTGCCAGAAATAGGCACAGTGCCTCACCCGCAGTTAAAGTAGCCCTAGTTTAATAACACCCCCTTTGGTTCCGACAGGCTACCTGTAAGGGTTCAATGATGCACTCATGGTACTCTGCGTAAATATTTTTTTCCAGTTACAAATCAGGCTAAATTATACTGTGGTGCAGAGGGTGAGTGACTGGTGGGTTGCTAGTTTGCTTAATGAATAGAGTAGCCTAGAAATTTTAACAAAGCAAAATTGTTGATTATTGTTAACTAATACAGGTGGTTGATATTTGTATTTGATTGGAGTAGACTAGCTCAGACAAGGTGCTTGTAAGATTCTTCTTCCTCGTAACAGAGAGGTTTCATCTGTTATGACCTCATTTGAATATGCAAGGAAAATGAAGTGATCGTGCGGTAAAAAGAGAGTTCAGTTCAACGTCGTTCGACTGGGTGCTCACAGATTTCTAGATCATTCTACTTGGATACTAATCCAAGATGTTTCTGTAATAGTCAGTGTCATGAATCATAAAATAAACAGCCAGTCAGTAACCGAGGAACATGGTGTCATAAGAAATATTGACCATGACTAGAACAGTTTTCACCTGTCTTACAAAGTACATACTAAATATATTCTCAATAAAGCTCCTCTTTATATGTATTTAAATGCAATATGTTACTGGCGACTGACAGTGGACGAGTACACCACCATCAATACTGATGTTTAGTATTCTGGGTGTGTGTGTGTGTGTGTGTGTGTGTGTGAGAGGGAGCGAGAGCAATTGTCCTCTGGTTATATGACAACGACTTCAGGATACGGGATGACAGGACATTCACAGGGGGTCTCTGGCGTCCCTTTGGGAGCTGTAATGAAGATTTATTAGCTTGCGCGTTTAGTGGAACAACACACAAACCGTTTGTTCTCTCAAGGTCATCTCCACTGCTCACCGTCTCTCGGCTGGCGGGATGAGAACGCGCCATGCCAGCACGCCGCTCTCGGGAGGCAGCCACTTTAGTTCTAGCAGCAGCTATATGGTTTTCTGCAGTGGCTATGAGGGCTGCCGGAAGCCTGTGTGTCTGACTCTCATCCTGCGCCTCTACTAGAAGCCGCACCTGGGCCAGGTAGTCTGCATGATGGATCACCCTGCCTCCTGCCGCCTGCCTCAGCTGTTTCCTGCTAAATCTTTCCATCCCCCACAACCAGCTGGGACCAGCTCCTCCGTCAAGCCCAGCTGTCTCTCTAAGTTGACAGCTCCCTGTGCACACCAGTGCTTGACCCACTCTGCGTGTGCACTGCCGGTAAGGTGGTGTGTCTGTGGCACAGGACCCGGCGGTGTCTCGGCAGAGCCGATGTGCACATCCCCCCTCGCTGCACCCTCCCCTCACTCCAGTGCACCGAAAAACCTAAAAATACCACCGCCAAATTACAGCGGTTTTCTGTCACTGTTCAACCCAGATATGTCGGAGCACTAGCAGGCCTTGCTGAAGCCAGTTGAATTGCAAAATGCAAAACTTTGCTTCCACGATGCAGTTGGGCTGCAGTTTACAGTGTCCTTCAGAGTCGTCCACCGCACCCCTGCTAACGATGGCTATGAAGAATGTCCCAGCTTATCATCTTCATCTTGTGCTTAAAATTTGAGGAGAAATCTTGCCTCCTTTTTGGACCATCACACAGTTTCTGACCCTCCTGTATTTGGTATATGTGCCTCCTCCGAGATTAAAGCAGTCTTCCCCTAAAATCCGTCATGAGGTGGGAGAGGACATCCAGATGCATCTGAGACCATCACTCCATATAAAATCTCTCCAGGTTTTCAAAAATGACTTTATTTATATGGTGTTTTTTTAATAATTCAACCACAGCTGTTGTCACACAGCAGCTTTATGGATGTCTGGGTCCAAGTCCCCAGTGAACAAGCCAAAGGCGTCAGTGGCGAGGACAAACTCCCTAGAGCACGAGGAAGAAACCTTGAGAGGAACCAAGACTCAAGGGGGGTGGGCCATCCTCCTCTGGCTGTCCTTGGACGCCACAACGGGAACAAAATAAACTATATAAAGTTTCTAATAAAAAAGAACAAAATTAGTAATAAGAGTAAATAAGCAATGGAAGTTTATCCTCGTGTGTGTCGGAAACCCATCCGACCCAGGAACAGCTGCTCAGTCAGCCATGGAGCCTTCTGCATGGTGTGGTTGTTTTCTTTCTTGATGTTGTCGTTGTTTTCTCAGTGTTGTGATTTTTCTCGAGTGTTGTCTCTCCATGATGGCAACAGTGTAGCAATCAGAATATGCAAAAAAAGGCAACAGCTCAGCGCGTCACCCCCAGACTTGGAGGAACATTCATAATCTGTGTGGTTGAACTACTACCACCCTGCAACATCTGGAGTTCAGTCTCGTTTTAAATCTTCAACACATCATAACGTTTGTCAACCTGTATGACCCTGTTTGGAGTGTTACGTAATTGCTAGTATACCTCCAATGTAAAGTATGAGTGAGCAATGGTTCTAGTGCTGTAAGACTGAAGTCATCATAGAAAAATCTGTGTTGTACGTACATCTTAAGAATTTACTCCCAGTGACGTCAGTTCTCTAAGTCAACCCTAATTCAGTTTCATTATTTGTGTCACGCTGCCTGACACCCAAACAAACTACAATACCCATCATGCACTTAGTCTCCAGGAGAGTGACTCATCCAATCATAGACAGTTCACCACATCCTCATCATCTGCTTAATGAGTTCACCTGTTTTTCATGTATATAAGCCATCCTATAACTGTTTGTCGTTGTGAAGTTTTGCCTCCAGGTTACCTGAGCACACCGAGCGTTCTATTCATGTTTCTGCTCTCCTGTGTTTTTCATCTGGTTCTCCCGTTTCTCTCGACTATTTTTCCTACCCCTTGAATTTGTTTGCCTGTGTTTTTGCTCTGTGTTTTTAGGACTCGGACTGTTTACTGCTGTGACTGCGATTACCCTGGACTGCATCTCTCTGGTTCTGACCCTGGCTAGTTTAAAACTCCTGCCTTTTATCCGCAAGCGGCTGACTGTGCTTTCGACGTTGCAATAAGCTTTGGATGCAGCTACAGCCTAATAATTCCCACTGAGATTGCAGTTCTCCAAGCTGCAAGTCCGTTATTAATTATCTGACCAATTATCCTTCGAGCAGGAACGGCCTAATTGCCTATTAACACCTGCGTCTGGAGAAAACTCACTCTGGCAAATCCTACTGTAGGCTAATGGGGCTAACATGAAGACTAGATTGTTAGGCCATAATTGAGTACCATTGCTGGCAGGCAGTTATACTATAATTACTAGAAGAATGAATGTTCCATTTCATAACCGAAAGGTAGACATTGTTTGGGCGCGACTGAACAATGAGCCATGTAGTTCCTGTTCGTGGCATCGCCGCGTAGCCAGTCTCCCTGTAACTGTGTCAGGTCCTCAGAACAGGCTCGCGACATCCCATAAATGCTCCCGTTCTCCGCTTGCTGAAATGAATCGAAAGTCCTCCGTCCTGTGTGGCCTGGAGTCAGGATGCCTGGGATGGGTGGGGGATGGGGAAAAGCTGTGGATGGGCTGCTTGAAACGCAGGCAAGGGAATGAGAGGTGGGAGCAGTGCTGAGGGTGGAGGGGTGGGGTTAAGATTAACCCTGCTGGGGCTGTAAAGTGATAACACAGAAAGGCCTGGGTGGAGCTCAGTGTATACAACACTCTACAGCAGGAGAGGCCAACAGAGCTCCACAGAGAGAGAGAGATGGAGGGAGAGAGCTTTCATCCCATGAGATGTAAAACAAGGACAAGAAGATTCACTCTTCAGAGAGTATGTCCTAATAAAGTATTATTATTATTATTTGAGGGGTCATTTGGGAGTAGCAGGGAGCTGGAATTCAGGCTGGATGTTCCCGTATTGATTGGCATGTTCGGATTTAGTGTTCCAGATCCTCTGTAGACCCACTTGGAAGACGGGAACCTCGATATGCCCTTGGAGCAGAGATAGAAGCATGGACGAGGCATAAAAAACTGAATGTTTACATTCTTGTTAGAGCAGCAAAACTTGCACATCATGTACTAAAACTTGCAGATGCAAATGTTTGTTGTGGAAGAGTTCAGAATAAAACACACTTTGACTTTGACACTTTTTTAGATCTAGATTTACTAGTATTTTTTTTCCTTCTTCAAAGTTCAGATGATCTTCTCCATCGTGTCATTCCCCACTTTGAGCCCTAAAAGAGAACAGCCAGACAAACAGGTTCACATGTATATGCACAGTGGCAGCACTGCTGAGCAGGCTGTTTGCATTAGCGCCCACCCCCACACCACAGTGCTCTCTCTCTCTCTATCTATCTATCTATCTATCTCTCTCTCTCTCTCTCTATCTCTCTCTCTCTCTCTCTCTCTATCTATCTATCTATCTCTCTCTATCTCTCTCTTTGTGTGTGTGTGTGTGTGTCAGAATGCTGTGCTCATCAGTCTCCCAGTGCAGGTCCGTGGGCAAGCCTGTGCAGGTCCCACCACCCGGCTCATCTCGTGTGGAAAAACCTCTCGGCTTGGTCTCACAGGACGAAGCCCCTCTGGATGTCCCTATGTAGACGCGTGTAGAAAGGTGTGTAGGGCACAGTTCTGCCCTCTTCGTGGTACTAAGAGCCGTTGCCCCTGTCACTGATGTCAGCGTGAAGGTTTCAGAACCAGATGCTTTGAGGCCCTCGGGGGTGTCTGTTTACCCTAAACATTTGCTTTGGTATCTGGTCCACTTTTAGTCTGTCAATAGAAATTACCACCTAAACTTTGCTACCCAGACTCTGCAAAGAGTGTGTCGCCTCCAAAGAATGTCTCCTCCTAAGAGCTTGTCCTCCTATGTGCGTGTCCTCCTAAGAAACCAATCTAGTCCAAGCGGTGTTGGCTAGCTGATTTAAACAAATCAAAGACAACTAATACATTTTTTAATGATGGTAGATAAGGGTGAGTCCAAGTCTTTCTGAGGTATGTTAGATTCATTCAGTTCAGTCTGAATAAATATGACCTCAATTTGGTTCAACGCTGTTGAGTTCCATATTAGATAAACTTGACGTTTTCCAGTGGATGGTGGTTAATCCTTGATCAGTCAGCCGTGGTGCGGACTAAAACTATCAGTTACAGACTGGGGAGTCATTTACCACATGGATCCCATTTTAGGCCCCTCCCCCAACCCCTCCAGCTGTGATTGGGCCAATGATTGACATCCCTCACCGAGGAGAGGCAGCTCCACAGCAGTGGTGCTAAGCATTCATGCCTCTGTCAAGCCGCATCAGCAAAACCCACAAAGTGAATGCTCACAGAATTTGTATTATTCAGGATAAGTCGTAGTTCTTTCCTGAACTGCTTAATGTGTTCTCAGAAAGGTCCAGCCTTCCACACTAGATTATTATTACTAAATTAGATAATTGATTATTTTCTGCACAGTAAGACTGTGTGTCAAGGGGCCTGAAAAAATGATTGATAGCATCACTCCTCCTCCCGCTGCTATGAAGCCTTTTATAGAAAGCAATCAGCCATAACCCCTTCCGGACAGATCCGCCTACCTTCCAGATGGGCCTGCCCCTTCCCTGATGGACCCACCCCCTCCCAGATGGGCCCACCCTCTCCTGAGTGCTGCCAACATAAAAGAGGATGATAGACAGTGTTGTGAGCGATGTGTAATTCTGAGTGATCATTATATATATATATATATATATATATATATATATATATATATATATATATATATATATATATATATATATAAAAAGTGATTGTGTGTGTGTGTGTGTGTGTGTGTGTGTGTGTATTATATATAAAAAAAAACAACAACACCGGGGCTTTTCCCATTACCCACAACACCAGAGTCTCCAGCCTAAATGAGCTGCCTTCCTTCACCCAACAGCTCCGCTGCAGCCATGGTGACGGCTGGGAATGCTGTCGCGTTTTTCTCCACCTGTGCCAGGTGTCTTAGGCCAGGTGTAGTCGGGGCACTGGGCGCAGGGCACTGGAGCTGCCCCGTGGATCTAAGTGCCAAGCCCAGTAAACTGCCCTCACCAGCTGTTGGGTAATTTCCGCCAGCCATAGCCAATGGCAACGCTCTGTGTGTGCAGTTCTTCGTGTGTGCGCGTGTGTGTGTGTGTGTGTGTGTGTGTGTGTGTTGCGTGTGTGTGCGTGCGTGTGTCTTTCCCGTTGCGTCTGTGTCTCTCTTAGTGTGTATGGACACATTCAGAATGGAGGTGGGGTGTTGTGAGTGACTCAGGGTTCTACTGTAAACAAATCTGTCAGACAGAAGTTTGACTTTTCAGGTACGTTTCATCTCCTGTTTAAAGGTGACAGACACTGAGTGTCCTGGCAGTAGTTAATTCAACAGAGAATGTGTCTGTGTGGAATTAGACGTCACGTCGTGTTCTGCCTGACAGGCTGTTTGTTGGTAAAGTCACTAATGATTACCATGAGTCATTTCTCCCTCCACAATGAGCCATTAATTCATGCCAGCAAAACAAAATTTCTAAAGGATCATGTTGAGACAGTGTACATTAACCTACAACTTTAAATGTAGTGAAATCACCCCTGACTGACTCCACAGGGGGAAAACTATGTGGAGGGCCACACTTACAATAAATGCTGAATTAACAGGATAATCATATCATACCCCATAAGACTCAGAATAATGGAATAAAAACAAAAAGCACCGTTACGTAGTAATACGGAGAATAACCTAAACCCTGCCAGTCATTTCTCGAAAGTGCAAGCCTTGCCAAATATCAGGGCTGTGTCCCAAGGTCTCAAGGAAGGTTGCCGAGGAGACCAACCTGCACAGTGGGATATGGTGAAGCCCCGCCTTCTGCAGTCACTGCTGCACTGCTGTTCCTGTCGCATGATTAAAAATAGTTTCTCACTTGCTCGTAGAACGAGGTCAAACCAATGGAGTAGAAACAAAAACAGAGATGGCAGCACGTGGTGCTGTGGTGGTTCGGAGGTGTTCAGACAGCTGCACACGTACGAGCAGGTGTCCTGGTCCTCTGCTGAAGATGAGGTTAAGCATGTATGTGGAGTCTGTGGGGTATTTATAGTTTATGATATTTACAGCACCATGGAGCCGCACAGAGAGACAGGCGTGTGGTTTGGCCAGCTAACCCATAGCTTTCTGAGCACAGTCCAGAATCAGATAAGTGTGAGCTTTTTGTGGGACTGTTGCTATGGGAGACGAGAGAGAGAGTGTTTGTCATGGGATAATGAAATGGAGAGGGCTATGGGTTGGAGGCACTGTTAATCTGGAGATCTATAAACACCTGCACACAATAGTTCTGTACGTGTATTTTGGGGTGTGTGTTCTGTACGTGTGTGTGGGGGGGGGGATATACTGTACGTGTGTGTTGGGGGAGGGGTGTTCTGTATATGTGTGTTGGGGGGGTGTTCTGTACATGTGTGTTGGGGTGAGGGGGGGTGTTCTGCACGTGTGTTGGGGGATGTGTGTTCTGTACGTGTGTGTTGGGGGATGTGTGTTCTGTATGTGTGTGTTGGGGGATGTGTGTTCTGTACGTGTGTGTTTGGGGATGTGTGTTCTGTACGTGTGTGTTGGGGGCGGTTCTATATTTGTTTCTACCGTAGTCCATCTTCAGTGGTTATGAGCAGGAACAATGTTTACACTTGAATCTTAGAGATCTCTGACCTCATCCAACTCCTGTTCATTCATAGAAACACACACACACAAGCCCAATAGTTGTTCTTTATTTCACTTAAAGTTTGAACCTAACCATGTCAGAGGCCAGACAGGAACTCTGAGTGGTTTCTGTAACAAATGATTCTCAAAGCCACTGTTTATATACGTTACATGAGCAGATACGCGAGTGTCCTGTTTGTATACGCTACATGAGCAGATACGCGAGTGTCCTGTTTGTATACGCTACATGAGCAGATACGCGAGTGTCCTGTTTGTATAGGCTACATGAGCAGATACGCGAGTGTCCTGTTTGTATACGCTACATGAGCAGATACGCGAGTGTCCTGTTTGTATACGCTACATGAGCAGATACGCAAGTGTCCTGTTTGTATACGCTACATGAGCGGGATACGCAAGTGTCCTGTTTGTATACGCTACATGAGCAGATACGCAAGTGTCCTGTTTGTATACGCTACATGAGCAGATACGCAAGTGTCCTGTTTGTATACGCTACATGAGCAGATACGCAAGTGTCCTGTTTGTATACGCTACATGAGCAGATTTCAAGGCAGCTGAATCTTTCAGGCTTGCATCAAATAGCTTCCCTAAACTCTTAACTGCTTGTTCTGAGATGGAAGGAATGATAATTCCAGAGATTAGAAAACAGTGCTTGTCAGTCACTCCCCCTCTTCAGCACCATGGATGTTGACTTGGGGGCTTAAAGCTCATCCTTGCACAGGTGAGGAGGCTCTCAAGGCCTTGTATGATCCACCTGCTCCCTGGGACAGATGTAGTTGTGATGGTAAGGTCGTCCATGAAAGCTCTAATGGGGGGCAGCCGTACACCAGACTTGGTTAGGGGCCTCTGCATTCCACCTCGGCTGACTGTTATTATTCCTTTCCCAAGACGATGCCAGTCTGATGTTACTGACCCAAAAGTGACCCTCATCCTGAAATTATTGTAGTAATCTCGGATCAGATCCTTGATCTTACTGGGAACATGATGGTGGTGGTGAAGTGCGAGCCCAACCAGTTTGTGTGGTATGGACCCATAAGCATTGGCCATGTCCAACCACAACACAACTCGGTCACCTCTGCTCTCATGGGCCTCTCTGAGCTGTGTAACTACCCCCATGTGCTCCCAACATCCGGAAACTCCCGGAATCCCACCTTTCTGTACTGATATACACTCGTATATTTGTACCAAGTCCATATCCAGAAACACTCATGTATATTATACTGAGTCTATATCCGTAAACAGTCGTGTATATTTATACCAATTCTATATCCATAAACACTTGTATACTTATACTATATCGTATATTTATACGAGTCTGTATCCATAAATACTCGTATATTTATACGAGTCTGTATCCGTAAACACTCGTATATTTATATGAGTCTATATTCGTAAACACTCGTATATTTATACGAGTCTATATTCGTAAACACTCGTATATTTATACCGAGTCTATATTCGTAAACACTCGTATATTTATACCGAGTCTATAGTCGTAAACACTCGTATATTTATACCGAGTCTATATTCGTAAACACTCGTATATTTATACCGAGTCTATATTCGTAAACACTCGTATATTTATACCGAGTCTATATCCGTAAACACTCGTATATTTATATCGAGTCTATATCCGTAAACACTCATACTGAGTCTATATCTGTAAACACTCGTATATTTATACGAGTCTGTTATGCACAGGCTGCACCTCTTAAGTCAGTGTTGTGTAACATAGTAAACGCCTTCTGTCATCACCTGGTGGGTGTGAATTACATTTATTATACAGGCATATTGAGAAGCAGTGCTGCCCGAATTTGTAGTTTTAGGCTAATGATGGTGGACCACAGCAGTGAAGGTTCAGTGGTTACAAATTAATTAGCTCACTAGCACACATCATGACTTAAACTGTGTGTATGGGTGTGGGATTGCCATCCTTAAACACGCAGGGTCGCACTGTGGTCTCCAACACCCAAGTGTCTGCTTTATGCTGTTTGCAGTTTTATTCATGACACGTGGGTCTGTGAAGAGCACTGTTCATTCATTAGAGGCTAAACCGTATGCCAGATCCATATGTGTTGGTAGCCAAGAGTTGTCGATAAAATGAACCCTGAGCCAGAGGAATGCAGACACTTACTCAGCACTTTGGTGTCTGTGAAGCGTTGCCTTGCACCAAAGCGATGAAAGACAATACTCCCGTCACTGTGCACATATGAGAAGAAGGCTCTGCTTGGCAGCTTTTTTGGAACTGTAAGAAGACTCAAGTTTACCTAGGGTGTGCCACTAATGACACCCCCCCCCCACCCCACCCCACGCAGGAGATGAAGAGTGGAGAGGTTCTCCTGGGCCAACTGGACGGCCCAGCAATGCTCTGACTCTTATCCCAAGCAAGCCATTACCTGGGTTCGCCTAGAGCTGATCTCAAGAAGAACAACCTGAGATGCAGGAGAGGGTTGGGAGACAGGATGAGATGCAGGAGAGGGTTGGGAGACAGGATGAGACACAGGAGAGGGTTGGGAGACAGGATGAGACGCAGGAGAGGGTTGGGAGACAGGATGAGACACAGGTGGAGGTGAGACGGTCCCTCACTCTCCATGCTACTGTAGCTCAGAGCACCCGACAAGCTGCTCTCTGGTTTCCTTTCTGCTTGACCTTGGGCTGGGCATCCTGGGAGGTCCTGCCACGCTGCTCAGATTGGTGCCCCACTTGGGTGCCCTGAAATAAGAAGGGTGTCTGGAAACACCTGGGGTGAGGATCACATATGGGTCATGGGCTGTCAGGCTTGGTTGAAGGTGGTTCATGATGAATGTGTGTGTGTGTGTGTGTGTGTGTGTGTCTATTTGTATGAGTCTGTGTGTGTGTATATTCACGTTTGGGTGTGCATGGAAAAGTCACAGAACTACATCCCAACATGTACAGTGCTGGTAACTCTTGCATGAACCATCAGATCTATTGCACTTCCCGTTATGGGACAAATCTAAATTCTTTCTAGGAATTGCTGCCATTTTTTCTCTGAACGTGACCAGTGCTTTGAGGTTTGGCCTTCACCAGTGTGGTTATGTGAAAAGGGTTTAAGTTTCAGAGCTTCATATACGCTTTTGGTCTGAATCTGGGTCTTCAAAACTCAGAGCCAAAATGAAGAAAAGGCTTTGAAACCAAGAAAAACCAAAGAACTTTGGAAAAGGGCTCGAGCGAAAGTGCACCATAAAGGAGAGGTCATGTTGACTTGGCTAGCGCATTCAGGCGGCTTCAAATGTAGGGCTCCTTTATTTTTGATACCACAAAATAAGCACAAGCCTAAGCTTTCATCTGAGTGCCAGTGGGCTGGTAGTAGTGCATGTTATGGGTGAGCGCGGTCCTGCTCTCCTCCACGTTCTTCAAGCTGTGCTAAATGAAAACAGTGCGCCGTGTTTATATGCCCCCAGTCTGTCATTGTTCTGAGCACCATGAGTGATGTGGTCGGCTCTTTTCAGTGACGAGCACTATAGGGTGATTTCATTGATTGCAGATGCTTGTGTTCCTGCCACTTGAAAGCTACTTGAAGAGGTGGGATGGTTAAAATATTTGGCGTGATGGAGTTGGATGATCGTTCCTATGATGGTTTAATCACCCTCTCTTCCTTTTTAAGTCATGGTAAGGTTCACAGAAAGGACATTTACAGGATGCCCTTCTGACTGGCATGCACTTGGCACCGTGTTGGGCCAGCCAGGATGCTGTACGTTCTCCTGGCCGTGGAACGACGTGTCACAAAGAACTACAGTCCTTAATTGATGTTACAGTTTGGACTTAAAGAGATAAACATATGCTTTTCCACATGACTGAGCCTTGCTAATTTGAGTGTGCAGAAACTCTCATGTCGGCCCATGCACAAGGCACTTAGTCAGGCTTAGACTGTCATGGCGGATCAGGCAGTCCGCCAGTCCAAAGTGCCTCCAGACCTTACAACAACAAAGGAAATGCAGAGACCAAGGGAGTGTCACCACCATGCTCAACGTTTACGGCCCTGATTTACGATTACAAACGGGAGTTTGGTGAAGGGCAGGGGTCTATACTGGGGGTCACACACACACCCGTTTGCACATAATAGCTGCAAGTCAGATGAGAATTCTGTATGAACTCATCCTCCCAGCGGAACTCATCCTCCCAATGTGCATCATCTGTGAACATCCTTGTGCCGAAGCTGCTGTTTTCATAACAGTAAAGAAAACACTTTCAGTCTTGGACACAGAGATATGGAAGAGGACTTAGTTTTTTCCTCGAGTGCAAAAGAAGCCATTACTCTATACAGTCTCCCTAACACTAACCCAAACTGTGACATTACCCTAACCTTAATACTGAAACCGACCCCAACACTAACCCTAACACCCTTACCCTTCTTACACCACCCCTATACCACCCTATACCACCCTTACACCACCCATATACCACCCTTACATCACCCTTACACCACCCATATACCACCTCATACCACCCGTACACCACCCTTACACCACCCATATACCACCCTTACAGCACCCCTATACCACCCCTATACCACCCTTACACCACCCCTATACCACCCTTACACCACCCATATACCACCCTTACATCACCCCTATACCACCCTTACACCACCTCATACCACCCGTACACCACCCTTACACCACCCATATACCACCCTTACAGCACCCCTATACCACCCCTATACCACCCTTACACCACCCCTATACCACCCTTACACCACCCCTATACTACCCTTACACCACCTATATAGCACCCATACACCACCCATATACCACCCATACACCACCCTTATACCACCCTTATACCACCCATATACCACCCATATACCACCCTTACAGCACCCTATACCACCCTTACACCACCCATATACCACCCTTACACCACCCCTATACCACCCTTACACCACCCCTATACCACCCTTACACCACCCCTATACTACCCTTACACCACCTATATAGCACCCATACACCACCCATATACCACCCATACACCACCCTTATACCACCCATATACCACCCATATACCACCCTTACACCACCCCTATACTACCCTTACACCACCCCTATACCACCCTTACACCACCCATATACCACCCTTACACCACCCCTATACCACCCTTACACCACCCTTACACCACCCCTATACTACCCTTACACCACCTATATAGCACCCATACACCACCCATATACCACCCATACACCACCCATATACCACCCATATACCACCCATATACCACCCATATACCACCCTTACACCACCCCTATACTACCCTTACACAACCCCTATACCACCCTTACACCACCCCTATACCACCCTTACACCACCCTTTATAACTCATCATACTGTATTATGTGAGCAGAATCTAAATGTGGCTCAGTATGGGAGCCAAAAGAGGTGGAAAAAGGAGGAAAAAACAAGCCACCCTTTGTGTGAGCAGTGAGGGTCAAGGGGGTCGAGAGGGTCGAGCAGCGATCTGTCGAGGGTTCAAGCCCCACTCATTCAGTGATATCGAGGTCACCCCTTCTAAAAATAGCACGCAACACCCCCAGCCCAGTTTAATTAGGACATCTCCAGGATTCCTCTTGTGGCTGGTGCACAGGGTGTGAAAGGGATTCAACCATGACAAACACCAGATGGGGGACGTGAGGGAAAGCCTCTAAAATATTGTTTTTTTTCCAGGCTTTCTTCTTGTTTTGGTTTCCGTTGCTTCTTACCCAATGGTCCAGCTCAGGGGTGTATCGACTGTTCCACAGTGTGGTCCAACTAACCCTCAGGCATCAGGTCATCAGAAGTGACTGCGCTCTGTTGACCTGTAAACGTCCAGGGCACGTACCGCACTACACAGCCTTCAGAGGATACAATTAAGAGCTAGTATTATGAGCCCTCCCCTGGTAACATGGGTCAGGTTAACCCCAGCCCGGCCCAGACATCCGTTAATGTGTAATGAGCATCACTTTAGCCCTGTCTAATCATTCCATAAGCCCTGCTCTTTAATAATGGAAGAGCCCATAAAGACCCTGCTTGTGCTCATAATCACATGCTCAATTGCCAAATAAAGACTAGTAGTGAAAGCCATAGTGTGTAATATGGTTGAAAGCACATGATTAAGTTATCGACAGCGTTTTCAGCCGTGGCTTATATATTGTATCTCTGTTTCTCAGCATTACATTGTAAGAGGATCCTTGTTATTCCCAGATGATTAACATTTTCAGAAAAATAGCTCTCACATAATGACAATGTACATCTCCCCTTGACTTTGCATTGGTTAATATGTTTATCACAGTAATGATAATGGTATTTCTCCCCTTGACTTCACATTGGTTAATGTGTTTATTGTAATTTTGTGTTTAACGAGTACTTTTCCTTCTGGTGCTTCTATATCAGCTCTTTTTCCACGTCCTTTACTGTACGCAGAGGTAATCATTTCCCTGTATAATACTAAAGCTAACCATGCATTCTAACTTGGCCTGTAAGACATGCATGCATAAGTGTGGGAGCCACCCCACTGTACAAGGCAGGGCAAAACCCATGGTGTCTAGTTATTCATTTCTCTCGTAGATTCACCCTTCATGTGCCTGGCCCTTTAAGCTTCTCACTCGCTTACACGGTCATCTCCATATGTGGGTTAAGCTTAACCTTGGCCCATATGTGGACTGTATTATTAGTACAGTCATCTCCATATGAAGACTGTAAAATCAATACAGTCCTCTACATATGTCTATATATGGACTATATTATCAGTACAGTCATCTCCATTCAAGTCTGAGACAAAAAACAGTCCGTGTTGTCTAGCCTGTTCCCAAGAGCAGAAATCACTGTAGACAGTCTATATGAGGCTAACAGTGTTAGTGCTGTTTGGAGTCAGTCTATATGAGGCTAACAGTGTTAGTGCTGTTTAGAGTCAGTCTATACCAGGGTAACAGTGTTAGTGCTGTTTGGAGTCAGTCTATATCAGGGTAACAGTGTTAGTGCTGTTTGGAGTCAGTCTATATGAGGCTAACAGTGTTAGTGCTGTTTGGAGTCAGTCTATATGAGTGTAACAGTGTTAGTGCTGTTTGGAGTCAGTCTATATGAGGGTAACAGTGTTGGTGCTGTTTGGAGTCAGTCTATATGAGGATAACAGTGTTGGTGCTGTTTGGAGTCAGTCTATATGAGGGTAACAGTGCTGGTGCTGTTTGGAGTCAGTCTGTATGGGGTAACAGTGTTGGTGCTGCTTGGTTTGGAGTTGTGGGTCAATAGAGTTTTTTTCTACTCACTGCTTTATTGTGCCAAGCACTTTTATTCAGAATGTCAGCAACAGACACCAATAGGGAACAATTACAGGAGTCAGAGGTGAAGCGATCAGGGGTAATTATGGCTGCCAGGGCTGTTAATTGTCTGTGTGTTCAGTCGAGGTCACTGGACACCATCTCCATGACACACACACACACACACACACTCTCTCTCTCTCTCACTCACTCACTCACTCACTGTGTATGGTTCAGCCTCTCTGGATTGAAATGACTCAAAGACATTCTTTCAACCACCCAGCAGTGAGATTAGGTTTCCTCAGTATCCAAATAACCTTTAAAATGCTCTTAGTAATTTCTGGCAAAATATGATTTTGGCAAAATATGATTTGAAACTTCACCACTCAGCACAATCCAAACAACCTCAGTGTGTGTGCATTTGCAGCTGTTTTGTGTGCAAAATCTCCTGTAGATGTCCTGACCAGACTGTGCGATGACCTCAGAAGTCCAGACCACACTGTGAGACGTCATCAGATGTCCTCTTGGATCAGAAGTTGCCTGAGGCTGTCAGCTGTGCGTTTTTGCGGCCCTGTCTGTTCCAACTGAATCGAGATGAATCTCAACCTCAGCACCTGTTTATCTGTTTATCTTAATATGTGTCAGCACTTTGTTTATTGTAATGCTTAGCTGTAAGACTGTGAAGTAGATAAATATCATTTTCTGCAACGGGTTAGAAGACACTGGATCCATGAAGCACCAAATCCCTGGAGTCACGACCAGTGATTCACATGAAATTGGCTTTGCCGTTTATAGGAGACAGAGAGATGGTGTTTATAGGAGACAAGTACGAGGAGTTTCTCATAGGGTCTATATTGTTTGTTTTTCAATCTAGTTTTAGGAGGGGACTGACATTTATTAGAGGACAGCTAAGGGTTAGCACCTGTCATTTCCAAGACTCCTCCTGTGTCATAACTTGTAGCACAGAAGTATTTTCTATTGATCAATGAAGCATGAGCAGTCGGTTAACACCAAAACGCCGTTAACACCAACACACCGTTAACACCAGCAGTCACTTAACACCAGTCATCAACTATCTTCCAAGACCAGTGCCTCCTGAATGTTCTTTTGGTCATGTGGGGAGAGAACTGTCCACACCTGTTTTTGGAGAAGTAGTTTTAACTAGCAGTTTTTTATGCTCCAAAAAGGTCTTGGCTGATATTAAACAGTGACTAAGGACAGTTTATTATTATTTTTGGACCAGGCATCTATACAATGGATATAGCAGTTGTGCTTGTATTGCATCTGACGTCCGAGCAGAGCCTGGTTCCTTAGCACGGTGTCATCATTCACCACGGTGTGAGGTTCCTCTACAGCTGTTCCAGCCTGTGTTTCTCGCTTCTTACAAGCACAACACGCTCTACATTTGAC
>NC_137516.1:18840000-18865000 GCF_041902795.1 Electrophorus electricus
GTTTTGTTTAGATGCAAATACTTAGTTGAGACCTCTACAATATCTTACAGACAGTGCAGGACTGCATGTGGATTACAGTGTGAGGATGCAGTTCTGTCGAGTCTGAGACTGTATCTCACGCTCCGAGACTATCCACACACGCCCAGGTCCCTGTGATTCTGACTCAATGCAGCAGCCACTGTGGTTGCGGCACGGTAGGACCTGCAAGCGATCGCATGGAAGGGAGGCAGTTGTAAGGGAGGTGGGTGGCGGCCACAGCAAAAGGACCTGCCCATCATCAGAGGGATGACCTGCTCATTGGACAGAAGGCGTCTTGGCAGGGGTGGTGGCACAGGCTTACTAATGTCTCCAGAGTGGCGTTTCACTCCTTTCCTTCATTACACTTTCCATCTCCTCTTTTGAATTTTATACCATCACAGTGTCTTTCCCCACCAAACTTCTTATCGTTGCCATCTATTGCTCTCCAGGTTCCCTAGATCACTTCATTGATGAGCTCGACATCCTTCTGAGTCAATTCCCCATTGAAGGATATCCACTCATTCTCCTTGGTGGTCAACCTTCCATCAGACAAGCTGCATTCCTCCTGCATCCTTCTGCTGTTGACCGCATTCCACCTCACCCTCAGCCACTCTCCTCCGACTCACAAAGCGGGCAATGTTCTGGACCTGATCTTCACCCGCACCACCACAACATTGGACATCGCAGTCACCACCTCCACCTCTCAGACCATCACTTTCTATCCTTCTCTCTCTCCCTTCCTTCTCTTTCCATCCAGTCCTCTCTAACATGTTCCTTCCTCTGTCTCAATCTGCACTCCATAACTCCCTCTTCCCTTACTTCTACTATTTTGTCCACCCTTCCTCATCCTGACTCTCTGTCATCTCTCTCTCTTTGGATACAGTTACAAATACTTTCATTCTACACTCTCCTCATCAGTGAATCTTCTGTGCACTCTCTCCTCTAGACCTGCTGAGTCCTCCCCACCTGCCCCCTGGCTAACAGAAACACTTCGCTGCCACAGGAGAGAATGAAGGACTGCAGAGAGGTGGTGGAGGAAATCTCACGTGGATTCAGACCTCAGCTCATACAAGTCTCTCCTTTCCAAGTTCTCACTGGAAGTAACATCTGCAAAGTCATCCTACTACAGGGAGAAATTAGAATCATCATCATCTGATCCACGCAAGCTCTTCACTATTTTTTCTTCTCTCCTTAATCCTCCCCTCCCCCTCCTTCCTCATCTCTTACTCCGGAGGATTTCATCACCTTCTTTGAGGAGAAGGTTGCAGCAATCCTCCAGTCCTTTTCCTCTGTTGCCACTCCTCCAACCAACGTGCATTCCCCAACATCCAACTCTCTCACTTCTTTCCTCTCTCCACAGATGAAATTCTTCAACTCCTGACTTCCAGCAATCCGACTACATGTCCGCTGGATCCAATTCCTTCTGCTCTGTTCCAGACAATCACAAGAGATCTGCTTCCTTTCATCTCTGTCATCATCAACAACTCCTTATCTTCTGGATACGTACCTACTGCATTCAAAACCGCCGGGGTGGTACCAATCCTCAAGAAGGCCACACTTGACAGCTACAGCGTTACCAACTACAGACCGGTATCACTTCTCTCTTTCCTCTCAAAAGCCCTTGAATGAGCAGTTTATAATCAATTGTCTATTTCTCTCACCCAGAACCAGCTGCATGATCCCAATCATTCTGGCTACAAACTGGCACATTCTATAGAAACGGCCCTCATAGCAGCGACTGAGAAACTTGATGCCGCTAAAGCTGCCAAGTAGTCTGTTTTGATTCTTCGAGACCTTTCAGCAGCCTTTGACACAGTGAACCACAACATTCTTCCCTCTGTTCTTTCCAGGCTTGGTGAGGCTGGCTCTGCTTGGAGATGGTTTCAGTCCTATCTGGGTGGACGGTCCTATCGGTTGACATGGAGAGGATCCACATCCAAACCGTGTAGACTCTCCACTGGTGTTCCACAAGGCTCAGTATTGGGCCCCCTTCTCTTCTCTTTGTATACTCATTCTCTTGGTGATGTAATATCTTCTCATGGTTTCTCCTACCACTGCTATGCCAATGACACTCAATTATTTCTTTCTTTTCCACCCTCTGACACGCAGGTCTCCAGATGTATCTCGGCATGCTTCACTGACATCGCGTCATGGATGACAGCCCACCACTTGAAGCTCAACCCCAGTAAAACTGAGCTTCTGTTCATCCCAGATACTCCCAACCCTTACCATGACCTCACTGTTTCCTTTGAGAACTCCCTGGTATCACCATCCAAAGCTGCCCGTAGCCTGGGCGTAACTTAGGACAACCAGCTGTCATTCTCAACTCATGTTTCTAATCTAACCCGGTCTTGCAGATTCCTCCTTTGTAACATACAAAGGATTTGACCCTTTCTTTCGCAGAAAGCTAACCAGGTGCTTGTGCAGTCTCTTGTGATCTCAAAGCTAGACCACTGCAACTCACTACTTGCTGGTCTTCCTCTAAGAGCCATCAAACCTCTACAGCTTGTCCAGAATGCAGCAGCACGACTGGTCTTCAATCTTCTGAAGTTCACATGTTACTCCACTGCTGCGCTCCCTTCATTGGCTCCCTGT
Organism: Electrophorus electricus; assembly: GCF_041902795.1. NCBI lineage: Eukaryota > Metazoa > Chordata > Actinopteri > Gymnotiformes > Gymnotidae > Electrophorus > Electrophorus electricus. The sequence continues at coordinate 18,842,614 of NC_137516.1, forward strand.
AGCTGCATGCATCAAATTTAAAACCTTGATGCTTGCCTACAAAGCCAAAAATGGACCAGCCCCTTCATACATGAGGTCAATGGTCAAAGCCAGATCTGTACCTCGAGTACTTCGAACCTCAAGTACGGCTCGGCTTGAAATACCTTGCTTCAGGTCTCATGGACGACAAGCATCGAGACTATTTTCTGTCCTGGCTTCAAGATGGTGGAATGAACTCCCACTGCTGTCTGGACAGCAGAGTCCCTTGCAGTCTTCAAACGCAGACTGAAGACCCATCTATTTGCACAATATTTAAAGGACAACTGACACTGCTCCCTTATTGACTGACTAAATTAATAATTAATGATTGTAGGGCACTGTTTGTTTTTTAAAAAACTCTAGCACTTATTGTTTATAGCACTTATCATTGTTTAAGATAGACCTTATGTATTTTGCACTTCTAGGTATCAGCATTCATCCCTGTATTCTACAGTATTCTAGTTCACTGGTATATTTAATTCTAACCTACTATACTGTACTTGGATATATTGTAAGTCGCTCTGGATAAGAGCGTCTGCTAAATGCCGTAAATGTAAATGTAAGGTCAAAGGTCAGTTCATGTGTGGGGGTTTTGGTTGGCTTGTTGCTGCCAGCTTCATACTACCGGTGATTCCTTGAAAATCAGTTCTTTTAATATCAGCTCTGTGAGGTTACTGACTGTTAATATCAGCTCTGTGCGTTTACTGACTGTTAATATCAGCTCTGTGCGGTTACTGACTGTTAATATCAGCTCTGTGCGTTTACTGACTGTTAATATCAGCTCTGTGAGGTTACTGACTGTTAATATCAGCTCTGTGAGGTTACTGACTGTTAATATCAGCTCTGTGCGTTTACTGACTGTTAATATCAGCTCTGTGAGGTTACTGACTGTTAATATCAGCTCTGTGCGTTTACTGACTGTTAATATCAGCTCTGTGAGGTTACTGACTGTTAATATCAGCTCTGTGCGTTTACTGACTGTTAATATCAGCTCTGTGAGGTTACTGACTGTTAATATCAGCTCTGTGAGGTTACTGACTGTTAATATCAGCTCTGTGAGGTTACTGACTGTTAATATCAGCTCTGTGAGGTTACTGACTGTTAATATCAGCTCTGTGCGTTTACTGACTGTTAATATCAGCTCTGTGCGTTTACTGACTGTTAATATCAGCTCTGTGCGTTTACTGACTGTTAATATCAGCTCTGTGAGGTTACTGACTGTTAATATCAGCTCTGTGAGGTTACTGACTGTTAATATCAGCTCTGTGAGGTTACTGACTGTTAATATCAGCTCTGTGCGTTTACTGACTGTTAATATCAGCTCTGTGCGTTTGCACACTTGCTTGTCCAACCCAGTGTACCGTTTCAGACTGCTGGTATGTCCTTGTATTTGCTAAGGCGGCACTCTCTGTTCTCTCTGATATACTGCAACCAGTCAGGTGTTGAAATAATTCTTTTGTTCATTTCATCTCCCCTGGGCAATTGCACAGCAAGTCAGACCAGAATTGCATGAGAGCAGGCCCTGACCTACTGAACCATGTGGAAGTGCGACATGGACAGACACACACACACACACACACACACACACACAGGTTTCTTGGACAGGCTTCAACAGTAATACACGGTTGACAACAGAAGATAAGACTATTAGAGAACATACACAGGAAACTGCCGTAGCGGCGACACTCTGGACTCTGTGTACCTAAGCTGCAGACCAGTTCTTATCTCCAAGATATACGACCGATTTCCTGCTCTCCCTTGGCACCTGCTCAGTGTTCCAACACGCCTGGCATTGAGTACAACAGCACAGGAAGGAAGTGCCTTATATGGTCGCGTCAGGTTTGGCACCAGAATCTCTTGGTCCTATCTGAATGGTGTGCAAATTTGGGAAGTGCCACAGTGACAGACGTTTAGTAGTAGTACGTTTAGTAGTACACTAGATTACTTGTAATTTTGTGTAAATTTGTATTAAACTGCGTGTGTGTGCGTGCGTGCGTGTGTGTGCGTGAGTGTGTGTGAGTGAGAAAGTGAGTGAGTGAGTGAGTGAGTGAAAAATTCCTTCCATTCTCAATGAACCCAAAAGATAATCTGGTAGGGAACCAATTCTTCAGAAGGTTTCTAATATGTTCCTGTGGTAGATGTTGGCTGTAAAAGTAGACCTTAGTTCCAACGTTTCACCAACACACTACCAGTGTTATATTACCTTCATGTGTCAGATGAGCCTCTTGCATTCTACCAATACTAAACATCCGTGACTGATACTTGGCTTAGTTTCGGCTCACGTTTGATACAAAGCTTGCATTTTAATGGCCACAGCTGCTGACAGAAAGTTCTTCTGCTAGGACTCTTTTGAACTGGGGATGTGAGGTCAGCCAAGTTCCTTGGCTCAAATTTTTAACTCTTCACTATACTTCCATTATTGCAGACGGCTTTGACTGGCCTGTCTGGTCTTGGGGAACCTGATACTTACTGTCTGTCATTTCTGCCGCAGATGCTTTCGTTGTAGTTGCTCAACCAATGGAGCGTTAACATGAAAAACAAGGCCGGGCACCTCTGTTCTACGGCTGGCTTCGTGAGCAGCGGCGCCCCGTGCACTGAGTTTATCATTCCTGTCCCGTCTGTCACAGGCCCACGCAGACACTCTGTGTGTGAGGAAGCACACTCTTCCTTTCTCCAGATGTTGTCACTGCTGGCGTGTGCGCATGCGTGTGCTCGAGGAGAGTGGCCTGAAACTATGTTGATATATGCAACTTAGAAACTGCTGCTACAACCAGGGGCCATGCCTGCACACGCACGCACAGATATACACACACACACCTGGATACATGCACACATACATACACATACAGCCACATACACATACATATTCACACACACACACACACACACACACACACACACACACACACACACACACACACACACACTGACAGCTCTTTTTCTTCTTCTGCCCTTCTGCTGATCAGCAACTGATCGTCTGTCTGTCTGTATGCTACCTGTACTGGTATTATTACTCTGTCTGGTCGTCTGTCTGTCTGCATGCTGTCTGTACTGGTATTATTACTCTGTCTGGTCGTCTGTCTGTCTGTATGCTACCTGTACTGGTATTATTACTCTGTCTGGTCATCTGTCTGTCTGCATGCTACCTGTACTGGTATTATTACTCTGTCTGGTCATCTGTCTGTATGCTACCTGTACTGGTATTATTACTCTGTCTGGTCATCTGTCTGTCTGTATGCTACCTGTACTGGTATTATTACTCTGTCTGGTCGTCTGTCTGTCTGCATGCTGTCTGTACTGGTATTATTACTCTGTCTGGTCATCTGTCTGTCTGCATGCTACCTGTACTGGTATTATTACTCTGTCTGGTCGTCTGTCTGTCTGCATGCTGTCTGTACTGGTATTATTACTCTGTCTGGTCATCTGTCTGTCTGTATGCTACCTGTACTGGTATTATTACTCTGTCTGGTCGTCTGTCTGTCTGCATGCTGTCTGTACTGGTATTATTACTCTGTCTGGTCATCTGTCTGTCTGCATGCTACCTGTACTGGTATTATTACTCTGTCTGGTCATCTGTCTGTCTGCATGCTACCTGTACTGGTATTATTACTCTGTCTGGTCATCTGTCTGTCTGTATGCTACCTGTACTGGTATTATTACTCTGTCTGGTCATCTGTCTGTCTGTATGCTACCTGTACTGGTATTATTACTCTGTCTGGTCATCTGTCTGTCTGTATGCTACCTGTACTGGTATTATTACTCTGTCTGGTCATCTGTCTGTCTGTATGCTACCTGTACTGGTATTATTACTCTGTCTGGTCATCTGTCTGTCTGCATGCTGTCTGTGCTGGTGTCTTTACTGTCTGTCTGATCATCTCATGTGTGAGGTACAACACACATCCGGCCACTGCATTAGTGCACATTAAAACCTCTGATCACTAAAACCCCTGACAGCCTGATCAGTTTTGTGTTGCTTGGAATGAATTTATTTTGTGCTACTGTCTGCCTGCCTGTGTGTATCCCACTCTTACGTGATACAAGATATAAATTGCCAGACACTAAATAATGGCTTTGAATTTGACCTTGTTTTGATTTGCACACCTGTTGGGCTACAGCTTCTCTAGGCTCTGCTTTCTAGGAACATTACACCCTGCTGTCTCCTAAGTGTGTATTCAGACCTCATCCGCCAGTAGTAACAAACCAATGTTCTGGTATGTTTGGGGGGGGGGGGGTGTTGGGGAGAGACAGCTGTGTTTGGATTCACTTTGTGGAGAGTAGCTCTCCTTGTTAATAACTCGTTGCAAGCTGTTCTGTGTCTTAGTCAAGGTTTCCTGGGAGGCTAGAAAGTGACTGAAGGACAGCAGGTTAAACCAGGTCACCCAGCCCTGAGGTCAGAACCTGGCCATGTAGCCACGTTACCCAGAGAAATCCCAGCACCAGGGAAGAGCTGCACTGCTCCATGTGGGTTCTCCTAAAATCCCACCGAATCCAAACATCTGTTCAAACAAACCCACCCAGCCTTGGGTAGAGAGGGAATTGAAAGTGGACCCTCATGAAGGAAGGTTTTGCAGAATGGTAGACTCAGTTTTGGGGGATGGCGTCGGTCTTCCACTTCCAGGTGTGAAGTGAAGTTTTCTTCAAGCAGAAGTTGAATATTTTCTTGGATGGAGTCACATTGCTAATGCCCCAGTTGTTTCCTTTCCAGAGGCCATAAACAGACCCACGTGCTTCTGAAGGGGCAAACACACTAGATCCAGCTGTCATTTCCAAAGCTGTGCTGTCTAGGGCCAAGAATGTGTCCAGATCTCATATGGACTGGGAGGCAGAAGTCTTCAATAAAACCACACAGACACACACACCTCCTAGTGTCCCCACTACTGAAAACCACACACAGATCTCCCTAGTGTCCCCACTACTGAAAACCAAACACAGATCTCCCTAGTGTCCCCACTACTGAAAACCACACACAGATCTCCCTAGTGTCCTCACTACTGAAAACCACACACAGATCTCCCTAGTGTCCCCACTACTGAAAACCACACACAGATCTCCCTAGTGTCCCCACTACTGAAAACCAAACACAGATCTCCCTAGTGTCCCCACTACTGAAAACCACACACAGATCTCCCTAGTGTCCTCACTACTGAAAACCACACACAGATCTCCCTAGTGTCCCCACTACTGAAAACCACACACAGATCTCCCTAGTGTCCCCACTACTGAAAACCAAACACAGATCTCCCTAGTGTCCCCACTACTGAAAACCACACACAGATCTCCCTAGTGTCCTCACTACTGAAAACCACACACAGATCTCCCTAGTGTCCCCACTACTGAAAACCACACACAGATCTCCCTAGTGTCCCCACTACTGAAAACCACACACAGATCTCCCTAGTGTCCCCACTACTGAAAACCACACACAGATCTCCCTAGTGTCCCCACTACTGAAAACCACACACAGATCTCCCTAGTGTCCCCACTACTGAAAACCACACACAGATCTCCCTAGTGTCCTCACTACTGAAAACCAAACACAGATCTCCCTAGTGTCCCCACTACTGAAGGGACCCCAACAGTATTTGTTTAAGTCCATATTATTTTATGTGTGTGCAGAACAAGCAAACATGTCTTTGTTATATGAGCACTGCGGTTGCCTGTGGTGATGCTATGACCCAGATCATGTGAGTGATGTCTGTGCTGGGACAGTGATAGGTCATACAGACCTGCTCACACAGGAACCCCCGTGGCGGGTCATACAGACCTGTTCACACAGGAACCTCCGTGCCGGGGCAGTGGTGAGTAGTACAGAGACTGGTTAGAAGGTGGTGATGTCCCACAGTTCTGCTGGGTTGATTAACTTGACCACAGCCACACCCGTAACCCGTGAATGAGGACCAGAGTGTTTCTGAAACACAATGATGTGTGGGTAATCATTAATGCAGGGTTTGGTGGCTGGGTAGCCTGATCTAAAACTACTAAATGAATTTTAACATTTGTTCACTGCTAAAAACAAAATAAATTTACGTTTCATTTAGATTAATGTACAAGTCAGGAAGCATTTAATTAATCTTTTCTATCCCTCATAGGGTTATAAAATTTTTACTTTTAATAATTTTGAAAATTTTATTTCAGATATAATCTGGTTTCCATGAACATTTTTAGTCTGTATTTTAATATTTTTCAAATTTGTTTGTTTGTTTTCATTTGTGTGTTTTGTAGTTGCTGTGCGGGTGTGCTAGCTGCACACTGCCTGTGTGTTTGCACCAGCGTGCTGTGCACGTTCACATTAAAGACAAGCGGGTGTCCTATTTTACATAAAAGGGACTTGCGATTACAGAGTGTTTCCTGTGGTGACAGCACACACCACTTTTACCATGTGGCGGAAGTCCCTGTTTGGCGCCAAGCCCCTCCCATATCCTGTCGAGTTTGTGCAGCAAGCCTTTTGGAGGAAAACGTGACCACGTCTGGCAGTTAGGTTCCTCTTCAGCAGTCCCACAGGTCGAGCGTTACTGGGGAAACCCCCACAGACGGGGGGTGTAGGTCTCCGTGCCCCACCATCTCTCTTCCTCCTCTTCCTCTCGGTCAGTAGAGGCTAATATAGCTCTTCATCCCTGAGCTTATCTTTCGTTTGCATGCTCTTCTTAAAAGCCTGTCACTGAATGGGTTATGTTACAGAAACACACACACACACACACAGTCATTGGTGAACTGTGCCACAGATAGAGTTTTATTTCAGTCTCTTTCTTGATATTATTGATGTGGTTTATTTATAAAGTACTTTTCACAGAGGAGGCAATTCATGGTGCTTTACTAAAAACACATAAGCAAAGATTTTATATATCTTTACATTTTATATATAAAAATATAAAGATTATATATATAAAACCTTATATATATATATATATATATATATATATATATATGTGTGTGTGTGTGTGTGTGTGTGTGTGTGTGTGTGTGTGTGTGTGTGTGTGTAAACTGATGACTGTTTTACTCATTACGATGGCTCCACTGGGAGGGAAACTACAATCTCCTCCCACGCTGTGAATGGTACAAGCGCAGGAATGAGACTTATCTCGGTAGAATCTTGATATTAATTCTCCTCTGACGGTAGTTTAACGGCAACAGATGCAAGGATGCTTCACTGAAATGTAATGGAATGCAGCACTGAGAAAAATGGATCAAAAAATCACATTTTTGTCTGGGTGAGTCGCTGGCCTGCTGTGAGATTCACAGTAACAGGAAGCAGACTTTAGTGTGGAGACCGCTGTGGAAAAGACAGTGCTCCTGTCACCATGGAATATTCCAGATTTGGTGCCCTTTCCAGTAGTTAACATTCTTTTTTATTTTTCGTTCAGCTTTTCATGGACCATTCCATTGAGGGTACGTGATAGTCCTGATGTGTGTCAGACAGCCAATATAACTAAAAAAAACAAACACTTTAAGAGAAAGAAAGTTAAGAAACAAGAAACAAGTGAGTGTTGTGAAAGGAGACAGATGGAAGGGCGTTGGAGAGAAGGTCCTTCTCCAGGAGATGACACCTCATGAGCAGTGTGGGGTCCTCCGCCAGACTGATTATTCGCCCTGAGTTCACAGTTTGAAGCATCCTGTTATTATGGTAGAAAATGACTTCAAGATGACTGCAGTGCAATCGCAGAGAAATTCCAGTGGCTGCGCCTGCACGCTCTATAGCCCCCAGCTGATGACACACACCCACACACCCCACACACACAAGCACACATATACGCACACACACACACACAGACACATGCATACATGCACACATGCACACACACATGTACGCACACACACACCCCACACACACATGCACATATGTACGCACACACACACTCCACACACACATGCATACATGCACACATGCACGCACACACACACACACGTATGCGCACACACACACACCCCCCACACACACACACACATACACGCTCACACACATGCACACATGTACGCATGCACACACACACACACACACACACACTTCAAGGTGTATATCAGCAAACATCACGTTGCATAACCAATGCTCAGTCTCTCATTGCTCTAGCTTCGGTCTGCATCGTAACAGTGCAGCCAGAACATGGTGTCACTTTAGTGATGTATTTGAAATTCTGCTCACTCTGCAGCTTTGCTCTACTGATTAATGTTTATTGCCTGGAATGTCACAAGCCTTGAGACTTTTATAGTTCCGGCGGTGCTTTCAAATGCAGCCTGTCATCCTTTTTCAATGATACCACATCGCTGACATCTGTATTTCTCAGGTCTTGGACTCTAATCCTTCCTACTTGCTTTGGCCCCACACGTTAGATATCTACATGACCCTGCAGGGAGTCCCTGGGATTGAGGGGAGAAGGCAGTGAGGTGTATAAGCAAACGCGCCGTTACTGTGGCTGCTGATATCAGGCTGCTCAGCCTCTAAGACCATACAGGGTCAAATGTCATGACCCCAGAACATTTCTATCCCTGCACTTGTGTTCTCTGACCCTGATCTGTCTGGAGAAAACACAAGAGGTCGTAAGTGAAGCTAAACTGTAATCTGTATGTGAAATTCCACATGGGTAGTCATGTTACCTAGGACAGCAATATGAAATGTTATCTTGTTGTGCTTGAAATCTGTGAATTTTCGAGAGGATTTAGGATGTGTAATAAACAGATTAACATTGAAGCAACTCCCGAAAACAGAAATCTCAAAATAAACAGATTATAGAGTAACGTTTTTCATGAAATCGCTCTGATTATGAATTAGAGGACCTCATAGCATCCATGGTTAGGGGTGGGATTGGGATTAGGGTTAGGGTTATTATTTGTTCAATTGAAATTGGTGTGCAGTTAATTTCTTTTTCCCCAGTAAGGACCTTTTTAGCAAATAAGGAAATTTTTGTGATTGCGTTTAAATCAGCACATGTGCAGTCCATATGCACACAGAATCTGTTTTTCTTCACATGTTTGAATAATAATTAACTTGGGAAATCACACACATTCCTTGAGTCACAGCACTGACTCGGGCTCACCTGTCTCTTCTGGACCAGACACTGTGAATGCCATTATTGGTGATATCTGTGATTGAAGCTTTGTGTGAATAATGACATTCAACCTTAAAATGTGATGGAAGTGGGAGCAGGAATTTGTGTGTGTGTGTTAGTTGGTTAGTTACTGAAAAGATGAGCATGACTGACTCTGCTCTCTCCAATCTGAGCATGATCCAAATGTTTGCTCACTCTTTTGCTCTCTCTCTCTCAGAAAAAGATGAGAGTTAGAGTCAAGTCAAGTTTGGTTTATTCGTCACATACATAGTCATACACAGTATAACTCACAGTGAAATGGTTGACTCGCAGTGAAATCAGTCAGTGGAAGTCAGTGTTCGAGGTCATTGGCAGAGACCCAAGAGCATGTTCTCAGTATTATGCATCCAAACAAAAATGACACAGAGTTGTCTGTAGTGTGTTTGCCTTGTTTCTGGCCTGCAGGTTTACTTTGAGTTCATCCACTAACAGCCAGTTCATGTGTAGCTTTGTCAGACCTCCCAGCATGTGCATCCAAGGTTGGTAACCTTTTTTGTATTATCTCTACATGAGACACTAGCAATGCCAATCAGAGAAAGACCAGCACTGATCCACAGACGCACCACTGATCCCACAGACGCACCACTGATCCTACAGACACACCACTGATCCACAGAGGCACCACTGGTCCTACAGATGAACCACTGATCCACAGATGCACCACTGATCCTGCAGACGCACCACTGATTCCACAGAGGCACCACTGATCCACAGACGCACCACTGATCCACAGAGGCACCACTGATCCGCCAGACGCACCACTGATCCACAGACGCACCACTGATCCTACAGACGCACCACTGATCCTACAGACGCACCACTGATCCTACAGACGCACCACTGATACACCAGACCCACCACTGATCCTGCAGACCCACCACTGATCCACAGACGCACCACTGATCCACCAGATGCACTACTGATCCACAGACGCACCACTGATCTTACAGACCCACCACTGATCCACAGAGGCACCACTGATCCGCCAGACGCACCACTGATCCGCCAGACGCACCACTGATCCTACAGACGCACCACTGTTCCACAGACGCACCACTGATCCTACAGACGCACCATTGATCCACAGATGCACCACTGTTGCTGATCTGTAGTACTAACAAATGTAGAGGGAGCTGTGCAGAAATGGAACTGCCCTGAACTAGCTCGCTCTCTCTCTCTCTCTCACACACACATACACACACACACACACACACATTCACACTCACATACACACATTCACACTCACATACACACATTCACACATACTCACATGCGCGCGCGCGCACACACACACACACACACACACTTCAGTAGAGCACAAACAGTGATGATAAAAACCCCTCAGCATTCATATGACATGATTCTGGACAGATGTAAGCAGATGCTCAACACTTGAGTAACATGGAGGAGTAGCATGGAGGTGTTCAGTATTGTGGTGTTCAGTGTGGAGCCTGTGTTTAATGTAGCAGGTTTAATTCAGCAGGTTTTTGTGCTTGTTTGTGCTGTTTGAGTGAGTGGGCCATCCTCACATCACAGTGACGAGGATCAGGAACTAGGGTTAACCCTAACCCCTAACTCCTAACCCCTAACCTCCAACCCCTAACCCCTAACCCCTAACTCCTAACCCCTAACCCCTAACCCCTAACCTCCAACTCCTAACTCCTAAAGGAGGGCTAGAATGAAGGGAGGAAGAGGAGAAGTCATGTTGAAGGTATTAGCTGGTATAAGGCTGAGTACATATGAACACTACCCAAGGGGGAACTACTGTTAGCCCAGTGAGTCAGTGTTAAATCATTCATCGCATTCTCATGTTGAGTGGTTAAGGGGAAGTGTGACACTTCCTGCCCATGAATGAAGGTGTCTGTACTACGAGACACAATGGCCTCTCCTACACACTCATCAGCTTGGACAAAGATTGATATCAGACAGAATTATCACATATGTATCAGCACATTGATATTTACTGGAAACTAGCTTCAAATTTTAAATAACAATGAAAAAGCATAAGTGGGTATCCAGATAAAGCTGTTTTGATTATTTGAACATTGATACAGGGCCTTGAAAAAATATTCATACCCCTTGAACTTTTCCACATTTTTTCATGTTACACCTACAAACTTAAATGTATTTTATTGGGATTTTATGTGATAAACCAACACAAAGTAGCAAGTAATTGTGAATTGAAAAGAAAATGACGCATGGTTTTAAAAGTTTTTAATAAATAAAAATCTGGAAAGCGTGGCGTGCATTTGTATTCAGCCCCCTGTACTTTTGATACCCTTAAATAACATCCAGTGTGACCAATTGCCTTCAAAGGTCACCAAATTAGCAAAAAGAGTCCACCTGTGTGTAATTTATTCTAAGTATAACTACAGCTGTTTTGTGAAGACCTCAGAGGTTTGTTAGAGAACATTAGTGATCAAACAGCATCATGAAAACCAAGGAACACACCAGACAGAAAAAGTTGTGGAGAAATGTAAAGCAGAAAAAAATATCCCAAGCTATGAACATCTCACGGAGTACTGTTCAATCCATCATCCGAAAATGGAAGGAGTATGGCACAACCGCAAACCTACCAAGACATGGCCGCCCACCTAAACTGACAGCCCAGGCAAAGAGAGCACTACTCAGAGAAGCAGCCAAGAGGCCCATGGTCACTCTGTAGGAGCTTCAGAGAGCGACAATCTGTCCACAGGACAACTATTAGCCGTGTACTCCACAAATCTGGCCTTTATGGAAGAGTACCAAGAAGAAACCCATTTTTAAAAGCAAGCCATAAGACGTCTCGTTTGCAGTTTGCCACAAGCCACGTAGGGGACACAGCAAATATGTGGAAGAAGGTGCTCTGGTCAGATGAGACCAAAGTTGAACTTTTTGGCCTAAATGCAAAATGCTGTGTGTGGCAGAAAACTAACACTGAACATCACCCTGAACACACCATCCCCACCTTTAAACATGGTGGTGGCAGCATCATGTTGTGGGAATGCTTTTCTTCAGCAGGGACAGAAGCTGGTCAGAGTTGATGGGAAGATGGATGGAGATAAATGCAGGGCAATCCTGATGGAAAACCTGTTAGAGGCTGCAAAAGACTTGAGGCTGGGGCGGAGGTTCACCTTCCAGCAGGACAACGACCCTAAACATACAGCCAGAGCTACAGTGGAATGGTTTAGAGCAAAGCACATTCATGTGTTAGAATGGCCTAGTCAAAGTCCAGACCTAAATTCCACTGAGAATATATGGCAAGACTTGAAAATTGCTGTTCACAGACGCTCTCCATCCAATCCTGAGCCATTTTGCAAAGAAGAATGGGCAAAACTTTCAGCCTGTAGATGTGCAATGACATTTTTGTGTTTGCAAGCTAAGATGAACCCACCTGGAGGGACTGTGAGGTGCTGTAAAGAGAGATCAGGATTTCACATACACTCTGGAGAACACGGACATGGTCTTGCCTTCACACCACTGCTCTAGTGGCTCTTGTGTGCAGGGTTGAGTTAGAGCTGCAACTCCATCTACAGGTCTCAGCCACAAAACTCACACAGGGTCCTGTGCCTCAAACAAATACGCAGCGAGACTCTAGGAGAGTGTGAGTCTTTATCCTTACGTGCAATGTGAGATCAGTTTGAAATTTCAGCAGGAGTTATCCCACCCATTAACCCTGTCCCAGAACCCAACTCTAACAAGGTATTCATGGAGCACTCTGAGAAACTTGGGAGTTTTGGGAGAGAGATTTGGAGTCTGGTGTGTGCACTCTGGAATACGGCATGGACATCTGATGCAAGTGTAGACGTACCGGTACATGGAAATTCTTTTTTATTCTTGGTATATGAAATTTGCTCTGATCCTTATGCATTATACTGGAAAATGAAGATGGGTGCATTAATGAGTAACTATAACTCTACTGTAATAAGTTTAATGGACTGGAATTAGAATATTCTGACTCTAAAGAGCACTAGATTTCTTTGCCCTGTCTGGAGGAGACAGACAGACAGACGGCCAGCGGAGGCTGTGTAGAGAAGGGCCGCAGGCACACCCTCTCACTCCTGCCAGTGTCACACCCTCTCACTCCTGCCATTATCACACCCTCTCACTCCTGCCAGTGTCACACACTCTCACTCCTGCCAGTGTCACACACTCTCACTCCTGCCATTATCACACTCTCTCACTCCTGCCAGTGTCACACCCTCTCACTCCTGCCAGTGTCACACCCTCTCACTCCTGCCATTATCACACTCTCTCACTCCTGCCAGTGTCACACCCTCTCACTCCTGCCAAAGTGTCACGATCAGCAATCCGTTTATTTAGCTGCTGTTGGACACAGAGACCCTACCCACTTGGTACCGTTTCCGTATGTGGTATGACAGGTCAGGTCACATTTCGGTGTGTGTGTGTGTGTATGTATATGTGTGTATATATATATATATATATATATATATATATATATATATATATATATATATATATATATATATATATATATATATATATATATATATATAATGTGTGTGTAATATATGTGTGTATATGTGTGTGTGTGTGTGTGTGTGTGTGTGTGTGTGTGCATGTAGCATGTGCCCCAGCACTAGAGCACCCCCACCTGGAGGGACAGGAAACAACTATGACAGGGGCCATAACAAGCCAGGAAGGTGATGACAACCCGATGAGAGAACGTAGTTAGAACACTACCACTCTGTTCCAGGAGTTTAATCAGGCATCTACTTCAGCCTCCTCAAACACTCCCACAGCGGGGTCCTCACGTGACCTATGAGTGTGTATCCTTGGTGACTTTGTTTGTTGGTGTTGACAGCAGCGGCAAAGTGCGTCGTGGGTAATCTTACCGCCATATGGCATTTGGTCTGCTTTATAGTGGGATATGAGAGGAGGGAAGTGGGGCAGTTTCCCCACAGAGACTGAACTTATGCAGTCTGGCTGACCTCCAGACGAACAGCAGACGACTGCTGCTATGCCGAGGCTGACCCCAGCTTCCCAAGAATATGGAATGTGTGATGACTGTGTTTTGTTACCTTGCACTGAGCAACAACAGTAGAAATGGAATCTTGATCTTAGTAGACGGCACGCACAGCTGCGCCCTTCTCTGGAGTAGTGCTTACTCATGCTGACAGTAAACTCGCACCCCACAGCCCAGATGACGCCACATACAGCTGCTCTCTCTCCTCTCTCTGTGCAGGGCCAGCTGACTGCCCGCAGCCAATGGGCAGCGAGCGTGCTACGCACACAGCATTCCTTTTGAGTAAGAGGGAACGCTGGCAAGGACCTCAGCCCAGCTGAGTGGAAGAATGCAGCACAGAGTTTCTTCCCGCTGTGTCCCCTCCGCTGCCTTTGTACAGTCAGCATGACTGGCGTCTGTGAGAGTAGCGGAAGACGACAGTGAAGTGGCTCGTGTGTTGACTTAAAGAGAGGGAATCGGTGCTTCTCGTGGTAATGTGTCTCCACGCTGCATTACTAATGAGGATGCGGGTTTGGGAGAGATCTTTTCTGACTGCAGTGTGATATTGCACAGTGGTGAAGAAGCAAACCCCTTTCTACTCCATACAGCATTTTCTGCTGGAATCGGTCACAGTGTGCAGGTGTTTACACTCATGTTCAGATTGCATCAGATGAACTGAAATTTATCTGATAAATTAGGGGGTTAGATTTAAATCAGATTAGAGGGACAGGATTAAGATTTAGGGTTAGAGTGCAGGATTAAGGACAGATTCATTCGAAGTAGGCCTACTACACTAAATAAGATGTCAATGCTATGTACAGAACATAAAAAGAACTTTACCACCCATAATAAGATTCTTTATTTTGTTTAAAAGTTATCAAAAGTCATCATTAAAAATGAGAGCTAAATTACACAAACGAAAAAGTTTTTTCTTGGCTTGGTCAAGCATAAAAAAAGAAAAACACACAATAAAAGAAAAAGTAAAAGAAACACACACACAGCTGAGGATCTCCTTTTCAGAGTGTTGAACACAAATTATTGCTAATAACTACTATTTAGCTTCAAAGCAACACCACAGTGTTGCGTGGTATGGTCATCCCTGTCACGTCCCAAACACACGGTCATCCCTGTCACGTCCCAAACACACGGTCATCCCTGTCACGTCCCAAACACACGGTCATCCCTGTCACGTCCCAAACACACGGTCATCCCTGTCACGTCCCAAACACACGGTCATCCCTGTCACGTCCCAAACACACGGTCATCCCTGTCACGTCCCAAACACACGGTCATCCCTGTCACGTCCCAAACACACGGTCATCCATGTCACATCCCTGTCATGAACCAAACACCGCGGTCATCCCTGTCACGTCCCAAACACACGGTCATCCATGTCACATCCCTGTCATGAACCAAACACACGGTCATCCCTGTCACGTCCCAAACACACGGTCATCCCTGTCACGTCCCAAACACACGGTCATCCCTGTCATCTCTGCTACAGCGCCTTCATTCAGAAAGATGATGTTCCTTTTTGTCGACGCTGTCAGACTTGTAACATGTTTTTGATTTGCTTGGAGGTAGTCTCGTCATGCAAATGTTTTGTTGTGTACCTGCATTGAAGACAACATGAGCAACCAAAAGCAGAAAAGACTTGTAATCCAGTGAAGGCAGGGTGTTTATTAAATTATATGGTGTGGTGTGTGTCTGGGAAAATAAACACCTGAGGGCATTAAGGAGACCCTCCACTCTGTTCGGTGGCTGATCACGAAGAACCTTAATGCATCCTTTCATCTGCGAAAGTGAGAGAGAAATGCAGAACAAATAGAAGCTATAAACGTGTGTGTGTATAGTGTGTGTGTGTGTGTGTGTGTGTGTGTATATAGTGTGTGTGTGTCTGTGTTTGTATGTGTTTGTGTGTATGTGTGTGTATGTGTGTTTATATAGTGTGTATGTGTGTGTGTGTATGTGTATATAGTGTGTGTTTGTATGTGTGTGTATGTGTTTGTATGTGTGTGTATATAGTGTGTAAGTGTTTATGTGTGTGTGTGTATCGTGTGTGTGTTTGTATGTATTTTTATGTGTATGTGCTTGTGTGTGTGTGTGTATGTATATAGTGTGTATGTGTGTGTGTATAGTGTGTATGTGTTTGTGTGTGTATAGTGTGTGTGTGTATGTATGTGTGTGTGTATATAGTGTGTATGTGTTTGTGTGTGTGTGTATAGTGTGTGTGTGTATGTATGTGTGTATGTGTTTGTGTGTGTGTGTGTATATGTGTTTGTATGTGTGTGTGTGTGTGTATAGTGTGTGTTTGTGTGTGTGTTTGTATAGTTTGTGTGTGTGTGTGTATGTGTTTGTGTGTGTGTGTGTTTGTATAGTTTGTGTGTGTGTGTATGTGTTTGTATGTGTGTGTGTTTGTGTGTGTGTATGTGTGTTTGTATGTGTGTGTGTATGTGTTTGTGTGTGTATGTGTTTGTGTGTGTGGGTGTGTGTGTATGTGTGTGTTGCACACACATCAATTTTGGAAGATTTGATAAAGGCTCCAGCAGGGTGAACGTAGTCATAGAGGATGATGACTCCCACCATTACACGCAAGCAGAATAACACTGTGTCGTCACTGGCAAAACGGCTACGGTACTCTCTGGTCACACATGCACACGCACACACATACAGAAAAAACAAATTACTACTACTGACCTACTAAAACTAGACCAACTGCAAAGTTGTAAACTATGTCATTTCTAACATGCCAGAAAGCAAATATAAATTAAAAAAAAACAGATGTTAAGTAACTTACGGTGTCTCTAACATGACTTTACACACACTCGCCATCGTGCTCAGACAGTCCGTTGTGTTCTCTATGGGTAAATCTGAATTCTGAAAAATACAAAAAAACGAGGTTAAAGACTCCCGCACTTGAAGAACTTCTATCTCTACGGAATTCCCACCGATATTCCAAACCTGATCACCAACCTCAGACACAAACTTGGTGGTGGCGTCACTTAACGTTTTCAGCATGGGTGTGGCGTTGGCGTAGAAGAGAGACATGCGATTGGCCAGTTCGTTGTTGACCTCATTCTCCTCCTCTGTCTGTGAGCACAGCAGTGTGCAGTTAGCACATGTGAAGCACAAACACACACTGCACACGAGCAGACCAACACACACATCCTGCCAGACGCCACGTCTGAACCTTTTTTGTCTTTTTGTCTGTGCCCGGGTGTGACATTGCTTTCACTTGTGTGTGTGCTATCTGTG
Organism: Electrophorus electricus; assembly: GCF_041902795.1. Lineage (NCBI taxonomy): Eukaryota > Metazoa > Chordata > Actinopteri > Gymnotiformes > Gymnotidae > Electrophorus > Electrophorus electricus. Next base: position 18,859,912 of record NC_137516.1, read on the forward strand.
ACCAGGGGGTCACAGAGACGTGAGGAGGGAGGTCAGAGTCACAGTGGGAAGGGGCAATGGTTCTCTTATAGTGATGCACTGACCACAGCATAATCAGAGGTGGAACGCAGCCTGGTCTCAGATCAGCCTGGTCTCAGATCAGCCTGGTCTCAGATCGAGAGAGCCAATGCTGCACAGGGGCTGTAATGGCAGACTGCATCACTGATTGCAAGGATCATATGTGCATGACACAGACTAGTCCAGGACACACACTAGTGCAGGGAACACACACTGGTACAGGACACACACTGGTGCGACACACACTAGTCCAGGACACACACTAGTGCAGGGAGCACACACTGGTACAGGACACACAGTAGTGCGAGGAACACACACTAGTGCAGGATACACACTAGTCCAGGACACACACTGGTGCGACACACACTAGTGCAGGATACACACTAGTCCAGGACACACACTGGTGCGACACACACTAGTCCAGGACACACACTAGTGCAGGATACACACTATTCCAGGACACACACTAATGTAGAAAACACACAGTATTCAAGGAGAAAACTACTAAGGAATCTGCTGCTACCAACTAATCAGGAAAATTAAAATGTCTAAAAAATTAAAAATGCCCCCGGCAGTTAATCATGCGACTGGTCCAAGTGGCTGAGTATGGGCAGCGTTTCACGCATGCTGACTCAGCACACTCCACTAACGAGGGCCTTCCAGCACTCGACTGTGCTGCTGATTAAATGGAAACGTTTGTTTAATGCAAACTCAACATGGCAGCCCGTCCTGCCCTGCGCACCTGGTATATCCCCCATGTCCATGTTTCATTAGACACGCCCCTCCACCCCCCGCTTGTGTTTGGGTCAGTAATGAGAGTGAATCCATTAGTGTCCACTTTAAAGATGCACCCCATTAATCAGCTAAAAGAATTCAGACCGTGTGTGTGTGGGTGTGTGCGCGTGTTGGGGGGAGGGGGTAAGGGAGTATAAATGGAAGTAGTGAAATGATTGAATATTTTACATCTTCCCCAAGTCAGGACTTTGTGCCAATCTGTTGCCTAATAACCAGAGAGCTAGGGTCAGGGTTAACCCCTACCCGAATAACCAGAGAATTAGGGTCAGGGTTAACCCCTACCCGAATAACCAGAGAGCTAGGGTCAGGGTTAACCCCTACCCGAATAACCAGAGAATTAGGGTCAGGGTTAACCCCTACCCGAATAACCAGAGAATTAGGGTCAGGGTTAACCCCTACCCGAATAACCAGAGAATTAGGGTCAGGCTTAACCCCTACCCGAATAACCAGAGAGCTAGGGTCAGGGTTAACCCCTACCCGAATAACCAGAGAATTAGGGTCAGGGTTAACCCCTACCCGAATAACCAGAGAGCTAGGGTCAGGGTTAACCCCTACCCGAATAACCAGAGAGCTAGGGTCAGGGTTAACCCCTACCCGAATAACCAGAGAATTAGGGTCAGGGTTAACCCCTACCCGAATAACCAGAGAGCTAGGGTCAGGGTTAACCCCTACCCGAATAACCAGAGAATTAGGGTCAGGGTTAACCCCTACCCGAATAACCAGAGAATTAGGGTCAGGGTTAACCCCTACCCGAATAACCAGAGAGCTAGGGTCAGGGTTAACCCCTACCCGAATAACCAGAGAATTAGGGTCAGGGTTAACCCCTACCCGAATAACCAGAGAGCTAGGGTCAGGGTTAACCCCTACCCGAATAACCAGAGAGCTAGGGTCAGGGTTAACCCCTACCCGAATAACCAGAGAATTAGGGTCAGGGTTAACCCCTACCCGAATAACCAGAGAGCTAGGGTCAGGGTTAACCCCTACCCGAATAACCAGAGAGCTAGGGTCAGGGTTAACCCCTACCCGAATAACCAGAGAATTAGGGTCAGGGTTAAACCCTACCCGAATAACCAGAGAGCTAGGGTCACACTTACCGCCATGTTGTTGATTCTCATGCGACTCAGGGTCCTGCGATAATAGCTGAAGTCGTTCTGGATGGCCGGGTTGGTCATCTGAAGAGATGAGACAAAGGTGAGGTGTTAGGGTTAGTGTTAGGTGTTAGGGTTAGTGTTAGGTATTAGTACACATATTTTATCTGCACACATGTTTTAGAGTAAAGTGGTTGTTCACTTAAAAAATCTCTGGAGTTCATGAATTTATGAACTGAAGTGAGAAATTACAACATCATACTAGTATCAGAGTTTCATCCATCACTCATTTCAGTGGAAAGCAAACAGGAGTTTCATTGTTTATGGTAATGCAATTAGTTCTGATGTAATTACCGAGAGAACAGAAAGCATGTGTGCACACCTGCTCCAGATTACCAGATTAACAGAATGGATTAAAATCTTTGTGTCTTCAATGAAGACATTCAGAACAGATTTACAATAATCTTATCTGACGTAAACATGGAAAATAAACAGTATACATATTATTCACAGTAATTCCACAAGCATGTAGGTGCTCGCGCATCTTCTAAAAGTGAGCTGCATATGTTTTATGTTAGTACACGTCAGGCTGCTGCCTGCACTCAGCAGGTAAAACCTAGAGCCCATGCTGTAGTGCACTGATTGGTAACCGTACAAAGAATTCCAGAATGCCAGGTGCTGATGAGCAGAGATTCCTTGCTTGCCAACAATGCCTCCCACCGCTCTTGTGCAGCGTGGTTTTCTGGATGTGCTTCTGCATATGTGATCCTTTAGACGGGATCACAGAGGTAGAGGGGGGAGGGGAGCCCACTAACGTGACAGCCACGCTGCCTCCAGGAAAAGACACAAAGAAAACTCCTCTCTGGCTGGGTTCCTGAGCAGATGTCTCAGCTGGCAGAGCGATCTCCTCTCCTCCCCTCCCCTCTCCTCTCCTCTCCTCCCCTCCCCTCTCCTCTCCTCTCTCCTCTCCTCTCTTCTCCTTTCTTCTCCTCCTCTCCTCCCCTCTCCTCTCTTCTCCTCCTCTCCTCCCCTCCCCTCTCCTCTCCTCTCCTCTCTCCTCTCCTCTCCTCTCTCCTCTCCTCCCCTCTCCTCTCCTCTCCTCTCTCCTCAGTGTACGGGCTCGGGCTCCGTTTAGATGGTACAAAGATGGCAAGGAGGGTTCCCAGGTGGAGGAGTGCGTAGGCGTGGGTGGAGTAGGAGGATGGAGGAGCAGGTGTGGCAGTGGGGGGTGAGTGCCTGTGTCGGTCCACGCGTACCTTGAGCTCGTCGAAGCGCAGCGTGAAGTGGAGGATCTCGGCGAACTGGCGCGCCAGCGCCTGCTCCTGCTCCAGGTGCTGCGTGGGACTGCAGTGGGCGCTCGTCAGGAAGCCCAGCAGTCCGTGCAGGGTGCCCTCTACAGGACACACAGGGGAAGTGCAGAGGGGAGGACGTCATGGAGATTATACTAAAATTGGACACGCAGCTGGATTGACAAACTGCTAGAAAACTGGATGGTGGTGTGTCAGTAACTGGGAGGGAGAGCAATGGACAGGGAGGTATTCTTAACTACATGGCAACTAATATATAAGGTACGTAGACAAGACTGAGGACATGTCAGTTGTTATTCGATACTAAAAACAAACTCATATCTCTGACAAAGCATGTTCATAATTACTGTTTTCAGTGAGGTTTCTTTCCGCATAGAGGACGGGCAAACGTGGTCTCTTCACTTAGAGAAACTAAACCAGCCACCATTCGTTATCTCACAGTGGACTGTATCAGTTCACACGGTCACATCACATGCGTGTTTCCCCACTTAATCATGCGTCTGTCAGGGAAATGCAGGACAGCGTCTCAGTGCCCAGCAAGGGGAGGGGCAGTCAGCATGAGCCTCTGGAAAGCTCTGCTATTGGCTACCTTCTCTTTGAAGAGCTCTGCTATTGGCCAGTAATGATGTGAGATTAGAGGACATATCTTAGTTAAGTGGGTCATGATCTAATTATCCACATGTAAAGCCTGTTCTACCAATCTCAAACTTTCTAGCCTACAGACCTACAATAACAATACACCAGTAACCCTACAATAACAATACACCAGTAACCCTAACTCCACAACAATACACCAGTAACCCTAACTCTACAATAATACACCAGTAACCCTAACTTTACAATAACAATACACCAGTAACCCTAACCCTACAATAACAATATACCAGTAACCCTAACTTTACAATAACAATACACCAGTAACCCTAACTCTACAATAACAATACACCAGTAATCCAAAATCTACAATAACAATACAATTCCTTCAACATTTAAGTCATCCAGCATAATCCTTCATGGTGTTGTAATCAGAACACTGGGCTAACTGAACTGAGCCCCACTGGACTACTCAGAAAAGAAGCCACTGGTATGTGTAGTTCGGTGCTGGGAGCGTAGAGCTTTCCAGATGTGATTTTCCACAATGTGCAATTTTCCAAATTCAGAATGTTGTACAAAGAGCCAGTGTGCCATACAGAGACTGTCTAAAATAGAGGCCCACCCATGGTGTCCTCCTTTGGTTCGAGTCTGTCTGGGTGTGGGTTTGACATTTCTCTAGATGAACTAACAGGCCGGCTAAACATGCCGCTCCAATTAAGCTGAGTTACTGCTTGGCTCAAAGCTGCTTCCCCAGTGAGTGCAAGTTAATTATACACATCCACACACTGTGAGTGATAAGAGCATGCTACTGTCATATTAATCACAGTAGCATTAACTCCACTGCAACACAATGACCCACACATACTTCTATGAATATTACAACATATAAAACACAGTCAGTCCAACTTACCCCAGAACACGTTCATGCAATGAACGTATCTCAATATGGTAATGAAATCTGACATAAATATATGAGCAAAATGAAGGAAAGGGAAATTACACTATACAAAAACAGACAGCCTTAGGCAGGGCAGTCAGGGCTTGTGCAAGTAAAGCACCTCCATAAAAAGCAGATGAAGGCTTCTGCACCAGAGATGAGTTTCACATTACTGGCCATCACAATAAATCAAACTCTGTATGAAAGGCATTAGGACATCCAGCGGACACTGAGTCCACCAGGAAACATACACACACACAGCCCACTCACACTTCACACATTCCACACACATCCCACACACACCCCACACA
>NC_137516.1:18870000-18895000 GCF_041902795.1 Electrophorus electricus
TCTACCACCCCCCCAATAATTAATTATTCCAAAGAAAATAAAAAAAATAATAAACATCCACTAGTAATCTGTAGTCATTTTGAGATAAATATTTTTATACTGAAAGATTTTTGAGTTGATAACATCTAGGTAAGTGGTGGTGTATCTAGGTGAGTGGTGGGTGGTGGTCCTGACATCTAGGTGGGCAGTGCGTGGTGGTGTTGACATCTAGGTGAGCGGTGGTGTTAACGTCTAGGTGAGCGGAGGGTGGTGGTGTTGACATCTAGGTGAGAGGTGGTGTTAACGTCTAGGTGAGCGGAGGGTGATGGTGTTGACATCTAGGTGAAAGGTGGTGTTGACGTCTAGGTGAGAGGTGGTGTTAACGTCTAGGTGAGCGGAGGGTGGTGGTGTTGACATCTAGGTGAGAGGTGGTGTTAAAGTCTAGGTGAGTGGAGGGTGGTGGTGTTGACATCTAGGTGAAAGGTGGTGTTGACGTCTAGGTGGGCGGTGGGTGGTGGTGTTGACATCTAGGTGAGAGGTGGTGTTAACGTCTAGGTGAGCGGAGGGTGGTGGTGTTGACATCTAGGTGAGAGGTGGTGTTAAAGTCTAGGTGAGCGGAGGGTGGTGGTGTTGACATCTAGGTGAGAGGTGGTGTTAACGTCTAGGTGAGCGGAGGGTGGTGGTGTTGACATCTAGGTGAGCGGTGGTGTTAAAGTCTAGGTGAGCGGAGGGTGGTGGTGTTGACATCTAGGTGAGAGGTGGTGTTAACGTCTAGGTGAGCGGAGGGTGGTGGTGTTGACATCTAGGTGAGCGGTGGTGTTAAAGTCTAGGTGAGCGGAGGGTGGTGGTGTTGACATCTAGGTGAGAGGTGGTGTTAACGTCTAGGTGAGCGGAGGGTGATGGTGTTGACATCTAGGTGAGAGGTGGTGTTAACGTCTAGGTGAGCGGAGGGTGATGGTGTTGACATCTAGGTGAGCGGTGGTGTTAACGTCTAGGTGAGCGGAGGGTGGTGGTGTTGACATCTAGGTGAAAGGTGGTGTTGACGTCTAGGTGGGCGGTGGGTGGTGGTGTTGACATCTAGGTGAGAGGTGGTGTTAACGTCTAGGTGAGCGGAGGGTGATGGTGTTGACATCTAGGTGAAAGGTGGTGTTGACGTCTAGGTGAGAGGTGGTGTTAACGTCTAGGTGAGCGGAGGGTGGTGGTGTTGACATCTAGGTGAGAGGTGGTGTTAAAGTCTAGGTGAGTGGAGGGTGGTGGTGTTGACATCTAGGTGAAAGGTGGTGTTGACGTCTAGGTGGGCGGTGGGTGGTGGTGTTGACATCTAGGTGAGAGGTGGTGTTAACGTCTAGGTGAGCGGAGGGTGGTGGTGTTGACATCTAGGTGAGAGGTGGTGTTAAAGTCTAGGTGAGCGGAGGGTGGTGGTGTTGACATCTAGGTGAGAGGTGGTGTTAACGTCTAGGTGAGCGGAGGGTGGTGGTGTTGACATCTAGGTGAGCGGTGGTGTTAAAGTCTAGGTGAGCGGAGGGTGGTGGTGTTGACATCTAGGTGAGAGGTGGTGTTAACGTCTAGGTGAGCGGAGGGTGGTGGTGTTGACATCTAGGTGAGCGGTGGTGTTAAAGTCTAGGTGAGCGGAGGGTGGTGGTGTTGACATCTAGGTGAGAGGTGGTGTTAACGTCTAGGTGAGCGGAGGGTGATGGTGTTGACATCTAGGTGAGAGGTGGTGTTAACGTCTAGGTGAGCGGAGGGTGATGGTGTTGACATCTAGGTGAGCGGTGGTGTTAACGTCTAGGTGAGCGGAGGGTGGTGGTGTTGACATCTAGGTGAAAGGTGGTGTTAAAGTCTAGGTGAGCGGAGGGTGATGGTGTTGACATCTAGGTGAGAGGTGGTGTTAACGTCTAGGTGAGCGGAGGGTGGTGGTGTTGACATCTAGGTGAGAGGTGGTGTTAAAGTCTAGGTGAGCGGAGGGTGGTGGTGTTGACATCTAGGTGAGAGGTGGTGTTAAAGTCTAGGTGAGCGGAGGGTGGTGGTGTTGACATCTAGGTGAGAGGTGGTGTTGACGTCTAGGTGGGCGGTGGTGTTAACGTCTAGGTGGGTGGTGAGCAGTGGGTGGTGGTGTTGACATCTAGGTGAGCGGTGGTGTTGACATCTGGGTGAGCGGTGGTGTTGACGTCTAGGTGGGCGGTGGGTGGTGGTGTTGACGTCTAGGTGAGCGGTGGTGTTGACGTCTAGGTGAGTGGTGGGTGGTGGTGTTGACATCTAGGTGAACGTTGGTGTTAAAGTCTAGGTGAGAGGTGGTGTTAACGTCTTTAAGGTTTAATTTTTAATTTTTAAAAATCAGTGCGATTATTTAACCTTTATCATCTTTAATTTTATTTCACTGTGATATTGGAGTACATACTCCATTTGAAATTATTTTATCTAAAAAATATCTAATTTACCAAATATTTCATATTTACCAAATGTGTACCAGTGTTTATGAAAACAGACCAAATATTTGCATCCTGTGCACACCTAAAGTGGTCAATAATGAATTTTCACAGGCTATATTTAAAAGAAAAGTAACATTTCTTATTAAAAATGTCCTTCTTAAAGATTTATCTGGGGTCAATTTACAGCTATGTTATATAAGTGAAACAAAAGCTTAATAACAATGTGATTTCTAATCTGAATTATTGTATGAACCATATTTTTTCCACATTAAAATTACTCCATATAGCTATAAGTGCTCACTAGTATTTGCAGTTTCTCTGTATATTTTATATATCTTGTATTTTTATTATATCAATTGGTGATTCCACATCAAATGGTGATTCCACTAATAAACTATGCTGCATATGCTGTAAATACCGCTTAACGAGGCTCTGTGTATTGATTTAAATACTGCTTAAGGAGGCTCTGTGTATTGATGTAAATACTGCTTAAGGAGTCTGTGTATTGATGTAAATACTGCTTAACGTGGCTCTATGTATTGTTGTAAAGACTGCTTAACAAGGCTCTGTGTATTGATCTAAGGGTTTCTACCTTTCAGCATGCCTTTCTTCCTTGAGTGGATCAATATAAAAAAAAAATATTTCTCTGTCCAAAGCATATGCCATTGTCTTTTCTTAATGTCTCTTGCAGTCTGGTTACTCAGCATCCAGTTTAGACAAAAAGCATTGCCACTTCTTGACTCACACATTAAAGGTCACTGCAAATGTTTTTTACTGTGTTTGGGGCCTTAACCATTTTGGCTAGTGCAACATGCTTGCTGCATTGATCTTAATGCAGTGGGTACTACAGTCTTAGTACAGTCTTACTATAGTCAGTGATACAGTCTTACTATAATGTTACTACAGTCAGGACTACAGTCTTACTACAGACAGTACTACAGTCTTACTATGTTACTTCAGTCAGTACTACAATCTTACTACAGTCAGGACTACAGTCTTACTACAGACAGTACTAAAGTCTTACTATGTTACTTCAGTCAGTACTACAATCTTACTATAGTCAGTACTACAGTCTTACTGTGTTACTTCAGTCAGTACTACAATCTTACTATAGTCAGGAGTACAGTCTTACTACAGACAGTACTACAGTCTTACTATGTTACTTCAGTCAGTACTACAATCTTACTACAGTCAGGACTACAGTCTTACTACAGACAGTACTAAAGTCTTACTATGTTACTTCAGTCAGTACTACAATCTTACTACAGTCAGGACTACAGTCTTACTACAGTCAGTACTACAGTCTTACTATGTTACTTCAGTCAGTACTGCAATCTTACTACAGTCAGGACTACAGTCTTACTACAGACAGTACTACAGTCTTACTATGTTACTTCAGTCAGTACTACAATCTTACTACAGTCCGGACTACAGTCTTACTACAGACAGTACTAAAGTCTTACTATGTTACTTCAGTCAGTACTACAATCTTACTATAGTCAGTACTACAGTCGGTACTATAGTCTTACTATGTTACTTCAGTCAGTACTACAATCTTACTATAGTCAGTACTACAGTCTTACTACAGTCAGTACTACAGTCTTACTATGTTACTTCAGTCAGTACTACAGTCTAACTACAGTCAGTACTACAGTCTTACTACATCAGTGGCCAGACACTGTTGTCCTCCATATTCTGTGGTTTCTCTGTCATATATTGTTGGCTTCATTCACTGGCCCACAGCAGCACAACAAGCTAAAATGCCACCAGCAGGCGGAGATCCGCCCGAGCCTGTGAGGACACGTCTCTGCCAGCATGACTGCACAAGCACTGCTGCCCTACACAGCTCTCAGACCACAATGCAGCACTTTATACAGCAACATGAAACAATGCTGATGTTCAGCATGTAACAAATGACTGAGTGGAAATGTTCATACTTTTATTGTAATTTTCAAATGTAACATACATGTGGGCATGAAACAAGACTAATCCATATTCACCCGCTGGGGAAAAAAAAGTGCTTATCTTTTTTTAAACACAAATGATATCCAGGGTTATGTTACTGCATTAGAAGGTTCCTGAATTCTTTCTTCAGTTTCACTAATGTTAATTCGGCATGTGGGCCTACAGCAGTGTCGCGTTATAAAAGAACCCCGGGTTGTGAAACCACAGAGTCTAAACATACAAGCTTCTGAAACAATGGCTTCCTCCTCTCAACAAATACTTCTGAGCCAAACTAAAAGTGTCAACTGTTTGAGTGCTAACATTTGAAATTTGACTGCTAGCATTTTAGCGGTAGCATTGTGAACCTAGAAACAGAAGTAAATACACATTTTGACTTCCTTTCATCTCCCCACCACAATAATAAATAAAAGCTTTCTTCAGAAACTTCACAAATAACTTAAGAAAACTGGCATTAAACCATAAAAACAAGCTGGAACACTGTTCCCACTTCTGTAAGCAGTCGCACATGCCTTGAGGGCACGTTTAATGGCACCTCCGCAACAGAGAAGACGCCCTAACACTAACCCTATACCTAACTCTAACATTACCCTAACACTAACACTAACCCTATCCCTAATACTAACCCTAACACTAACCCTATACCTAACTCTAACATTAACCCTAACACTAACACTAACACTAACCCTATCCAATACTAACACTAACCCTATCCCTAATACTAACCCTAACACTAACCCTAACACTAACCCTATGCCCAACTCTAACATTAACCCTAACACTAACACTAACCCTATCCCTAATACTAACCCTAACACTAACCCTATGCCTAACTCTAACATTAACCCTAACACTAACACTAACCCTATCCCTAATACTAACCCTAACACTAACCCTAACCCTAACCATATCCCTAATACTAATAGTTCCCCTACCCGAACACTAACACTAACCCTATCCCTAACACTAATACTAACCCTAACACTAACCCTATACCTAACTCTAACATTAACCCTAACACTAACACTAACCCTATCCCTAACACTAATACTAACCCTAATGGTAGCTGCATGCAAGGCAGCTAAAATAAGTTGCTTTCACTTTGTTCAGGAGAACAGGTTTCAACCCATTATGAATATCAGTGCACCTCACAACAAACAACCATCTTTCACTTTCTGAATAATAAAATAATTTTGGTGTTAGTGGCCCTTAACCACCTTAGAGGTGGTAGAAACACATCTGGTTATTATTTACTGTCTCGCGACTTCACATTCATAGTTCAGACAGGAAGGAACTTGAACATACACATACAGACACATCCAGTATATTTGACTGTTAAATTCTGCACAGCACTCATTAATCACATATCAGTCAATTCTGCACAGCACTCATTAATCACATATCAGTCAATTCTGCACAGCACTCATTAATCACATATCAGTCAATGTCTTGTCATTTTCAGCAACCGCCTTTCACATCTCATGGAAACTGAACAATAACGGAGCGTACACGCTCACAATATGAAATACGCTTCAGGCGCAAATCTACCTTCAAACAAACCACCATCTGTGAAGCTCTAAGGGCACAGTGTGCGGACTAAGGGCAGAGAGGATGTAGCACCAGCCGTCTGGGTTTTGACGGACACAATTACTCAAACGCAAAGTCCAGGTTATTGCTGGGCCACCTGTACCGGGGTCAACAGGTTTGGCCTGGGGTCAGGGGCCGCTGTAGTACAGTTATGATGCCTCAGCCTGCAAGAGAAAGGAATTCGCTCTACATCGAAATGCGTATTTTGCCAACACAAAATCAGGAAGTGGCTTGATGTGCATTGACACAGAGGAAGTTTGAAACCATTTTGTATTATTGGATTAGTTGTTGTAAACATATTGCTTTCTTAATGTAGTCGTTTTGTTAAATTGTTTTTTTTTTACCCTGCCTTGAGACAAGCCTGAGTCACATCTTTACTGCTCGTGAATATATATACTGTTCACAGTGTTGTGAAAATTAAACAATTTGTTCCTGCTTACATCCATTCGAAATATTTGCCTTAACATGAGTTGAAGATAAAGCCAGTGTAAGGAGTCGCAGCTGCGAGACGCTGAGAGGTGAACACAGACGTCCCCGGTGAACGTGCAGCTCACCTGTCCCGAGATCAGCGCTCGCTCCTAAAGCGCCGAACCCGGCTGCCGTGCAACGACACAAACGTGCTGCAAATCACTAACGCGATCCTAAAGGTGCATAAGGTAAGTCTTACCTTCCAACTCGAATAAACGGCTTCACAGCGAACGTGGGGAAGTGCCACTCAGCGGATCATCCTGAGGACTTTGGTGTCTACATTTTCCGGGTTGGCCGATGATAAAGGCAGTGCTTTATCCGCCGTCCGCTGCACAGGTTCGCGCAGAGCTGCGACGCAGGCAGTCCGAGCTATAAAAGGAATTGATTTACACAAACGGAAGTGAAAGCGTTAGCACACGCCGCGCCACGCGCCTTCCGACAGCGCAGCGCTGAACCGCGCACGAGGGAAACGTTTCCGTGGACTAGCGACTACAAGGAAAAGGCACCGTGTCGTTTCAACGTAAAGTATTTATTCATAGATTTAACTTGATAGTGAAGTTTTTCTTCTGACTTACAGTGCATCAAAACACAGACGAAAACCAAGGGAAATAGTGGCAAAATACATCCGACATGTTACGTTAGGATCAGATCCAGTTATTTTCCAGAAAAGCCGCTCGAGTGGTTCAAACACCAGCCGTGGTTTGTAGCCTACGACACGGCAACACAGAGACTCTTAATTACCACCAGTTACTGAATACCCAAGAGTGCATCTCTAGGTCAAGTGTTTCCTATCTAAACAAGAATTTCACACTTTTTGGTGCAACAAAAGACTGTGTGTGGGGGCTTCAAACTACACAATACATTAATGGCGATAAAACGGTTGCTGAGTCTTTCGCGATACTGATGTGGTTTACCCAAGTTAGAGCTAAGGTACTTGTAACATATCCTAAAACCGCTGAAAACTCGTTTATTCTCTATCCACTCAAAGGGATATAACCCTCTTCATACGGTATCCCTATAAATGACAAACACTATCAACAAATTCGTATAGGACGCGTTCATTAATATGTCATCTTTTGTTAATATAATACATTAAAACCCAAGAGGGAACCCTGGTTGAGTGAAGTCAAAGGCAGCGTCACGTTCACTCTGAGAGGTTACATCCAGTCACTCATTGCTTTGTTCCCATAAATTCAAATAAAAACAAGCAAACACAAAACAAAAAATTCCACAGGTATTGTAAATAGACCCCAAAAAAAGGTGTACATGAACTAGCACTGAACCTGTATTACCAGTGCTGGTCGATGTGTGGAGGTCCATAACGCAACAATCTTAGCTGCAGTCCTTTCCGAGTGTGATGGTAAGGTCAGGAACAGTGGATTTTCTGTATGTCTTTAGATGGATCACAGCAGGAGAGGAGGTATACTTGGTGAGATACATGTCTGCAATTACTCCACGACCCCTGGGGATAAGGGCCCTTTTCCCGAGATTTGTGACATCTGATGTGGCTTTACATAGTTGAGGAGACTCATGGACAGCCAATACAATGTAGTGTGGAGTAGGCGTCTTTACCATGACACTGAAACCCAGAAGACAAACATTACGTCTGGTTTCCGTTGTCCTCTGCAGCAAGCAATCTAACACATCTGGGTAATCCTCATTAATCATAGGTGATGAGACGCTCAGACGCCCAATCCTGGTAAAGTTTTACCCCTGGTTATCGTGCCACTGTACCGAACAACTGGGAATTCCAACACTGCTGTCATCTTTAGTGAAACATTCATGTCATTCTCTCGTTTCATTCATTGGTCTTAAGATGGACAGATGACTTTGAAGATACTAAGCCAAATCATTTAGGAATGGGTCTCGCAAGCAAGGTTAACATACATTAGCACACTTACATCATACATAAGTACATAAATATACGCAGACGTTTGTGCATATGTATGTACATAGACACACGTAATATGGACATACATATAATTCCGTGTGTGCACACGTCCACAAAAGATACAGCATACACTGAGAAATGTTAAGTGCTAGAACACGAGGAACGCTACTGCTGAGTTGGCACCGCTACTGTAATACTGGTAGGCAGAATAATGCAGTTTATGAACATCACGTGCTGGACGCAGTTCACCATTCACCAGCCCCGCACTGGGGATTCCATAACGACTCTTTTCCTTGTGTGTGTGTGTCCATTTGGAATCTTGAAATTTGCTTGGAATACAGCAGCTATGTACAGAGGCGGAGTCCAGTCCAGTGGGAGGCAAAGGGGCGGCGTTTGTGCTAGGGGCGTGGGCGCACACCTGTCAGTCACGATGTTAGTCAGACAGAATGTGGACAAAGGACATGGGGAAGACTCCTTTCCTCTCTGGCTGACCCTCTATGTGCCCGATCTGGACAAGACAAAGTGCAGAAAGAAGCTTTCGGTGTATTAATGTGAATATTAATGTGAATATTTCATGCCAAGGTTGGGTGAGTCAGGCAAGTCTTACTTACCCACCACTCCTGGTCCTCTTCCCCAGTAACGACGATGACCTCTCCCTCGGTGAAGGTCAGCTCATCATCGTTATCTGCTTGGCAATCATAGATGGTCTTCACCCTCTTTATTTTGCTCTTTCCCTGACGAACAAGACATGTTCCAGTTATTTGCCAGTATCAAGCTTGATTTGCCAGTATCAAGTGCTCTAGATTTGTAGTGTGCTATCACAGCGGCGAAGTTGATCACTAAAATATGTTAATATGACCCCCTGCAATGTCATGGTACAAGAAGCCCGCCTCCACTGTGCACGAGTGTCTCACCGTGTTTATCTTCCGTGGCAGAGGAACTGGCATCTCCACAACACCTGCCAGTGCGCCGTTAGTGTCCTCGCTGGCCTGCCTAGGAGAGAGCTCCCCCTGCTGGCTGGACGTTTGGGCCTCGGACATCTGCAGTCTGGGAGCTGCGTCTTCGAGTGCGGGCTGTTTGTGAGCGGGATCGGAGGACACAGGAATCTTTACGGCCAGCTCCGTTAGCTGCGGCTTAGGGGGCAAATCCTTGAGCTGAGGTTTAGGGGGCAGATCAGACAGCTGGGGTTTGGGTGGTAACTCGGACAGCTGTGGTTTTGGGGGTAGGTCCGATAACTGCGGCTTAGGGGGCAGATCCAAGACGTGTGGCTTGGGCGGAATCTCGCTTGGTTGGGTTCTCTCTGCCAGCTGAGGGATTTTGGGTGGAGGCTCCGTGGGCCTAGTGATTGTATCTGCAGCTCTAGTAGGTGTGTCTGACACTCTAGTGGGTGTGTCTACAGCCTGTGCAGGCTTCTGCAGAACCTCAGGGCCCTGGCTGGGCTTGTCCACTGAAGCGACACTGACCAGAGTCTTTCGTAACGCCACTGTAAGACAGAGGACATATATTTAATAACAGTGGACAGTACAACAGTACGTGACTCCATCAAGTAAAAACAGCCAGCACTAAGTACTGTAGCAGGGGAAACTCACCTTTCTGAGGTAGTTTGGGTAAGACTCTTGGACCAAGTGTTGATTTAGTATTAGTAGATGTAGTGCTGCAAGAAGGGGATAATATTGCAGCGATGAACAAGATGTTTTTGTAAAATGGTTGTGTAATTTTGACGTTCATTTCATGTGTAGATTAAGTTGTTTGGTTACTCCACCTTTGCTGCTGTATTCCTTCAAATTTGTTACCAGGAGAAGTTCTGTTTGCAGGTGGGGGTGTCGAATCACTTCCTGTAGATAAATAGAAAAGGTGTATTTACGTTTCAGTTGTTTAGGAGCTCAGACAAGAGAAAATAAAAGCACACAAATTATTTCTGCTGTTGTCAGTGGAGTGTTGGGTAGTGGAGTGTTGACAGACAGTGGAAGACTGCAGGGAGATTGTAGGGAGAATCGTGTAGCGATGGTACATTTCCTGTTGGGATGCTCTGAGAGCGCACACACGTACAGAGGGATGCCGACATCCTGAGAGGGCGCACACACGTACAGAGGGATGCCGACATCCTGAGAGGGCGCACACACGTACAGAGGGATGCCGACATCCTGAGAGGGCGCACACACGTACAGAGGGATGCCGACATCCTGAGAGGGCGCACACACGTACAGAGGGATGCCGACATCCTGAGAGGGCGCACACACGTACAGAGGGATGCCAACATCTTGAGAGGGCGCACACACGTACAGAGGGATGCCGACATCCTGAGAGGGCGCACACACACGTACAGAGGGATGCCGACATCCTGAGAGGGCGCACACACACGTACAGAGGGATGCCGACATCCTGAGAGGGCGCACACACGTACAGAGGGATGCCGACATCCTGAGAGGGCGCACACACGTACAGAGGGATGCCGACATCCTGAGAGGGCGCACACACGTACAGAGGGATGCCGACATCCTGAGAGGGCGCACACACGTACAGAGGGATGCCAACATCCTGAGAGGGCGCACACACGTACAGAGGGATGCCAACATCCTGAGAGGGTGCACACACGTACAGAAGGATGTCAACATCTTGAGAGGGCGCACACACGTACAGAGGGATGCCAACATCTTGAGAGGGCGCACACACACGTACAGAGGGATGCCAACATCCTGAGAGGGCGCACACACGTACAGAAGGATGTCAACATCTTGAGAGGGCGCACACACGTACAGAGGGATGTCAACATCTTGAGAGGGCGCACACACGTACAGAGGGATGCCAACATCCTGAGAGGGCGCACACACGTACAGAGGGATGCCAACATCCTGAGAGGGCGCACACACGTACAGAGGGATGCCAACATCTTGAGAGGGCGCACACACGTACAGAGGGATGCCAACATCCTGAGAGGGCGCACACACGTACAGAGGGATGCCGACATCCTGAGAGGGCGCACACACGTACAGAGGGATGCCAACATCTTGAGAGGGCGCACACACGTACAGAGGGATGCCGACATCCTGAGAGGGCGCACACACACGTACAGAGGGATGCCGACATCCTGAGAGGGCGCACACACGTACAGAGGGATGCCGACATCCTGAGAGGGCGCACACACGTACAGAGGGATGCCGACATCCTGAGAGGGCGCACACACGTACAGAGGGATGCCAACATCCTGAGAGGGCGCACACACGTACAGAAGGATGTCAACATCTTGAGAGGGCGCACACACGTACAGAGGGATGCCAACATCTTGAGAGGGCGCACACACACGTACAGAGGGATGCCAACATCCTGAGAGGGCGCACACACGTACAGAGGGATGCCAACATCTTGAGAGGGCGCACACACGTACAGAGGGATGCCAACATCCTGAGAGGGCGCACACACGTACAGAGGGATGCCAACATCTTGAGAGGGCGCACACACACGTACAGAGGGATGTCAACATCCTGAGAGGGCGCACACACGTACAGAGGGATGCCAACATCTTGAGAGGGCGCGCACACACGTACAGAAGGATGTCAACATGGCTTCAAAGCTCAGTTACATCTCCTGTATTGCTCTAAACTGTCCCGCGATTTTGCTCTCCTTCTGTGCTGCAGTTTGCGTGACATTTGGTTTGTAAGAATTGTGAATGGCACAAATGAAGGTTAAAAGACCTTTGCATGAGGGCCCCTGGAGCACAGGACTGGGGGGGTCAGAGAGTGTGCGCTTGTGGCCACCCGGGGGTGGTGGAGGAGCTCTCTTCTTGGAAAGGGTGGAGCTGCCACTCATGCATGTCTGGGAGGCCAGTGGGAGGGAGGTGGGTGGTCCGGAAGAGGGAACTAAAAAAGAAAGAGAGGAAGAGACAGGGCAAGAGGCAAAGAGTGAGAGAGAGAGTGAGAGAGAGAGAGAGGGAGAGAAGTGACAGAAATTGTTAATCCTGTTGCCAGCTCTGTGTTAGCAGTGTGCTGTGTTAGCAGGACAGATGATCTAGAGCAGAGAAGATGGGACATCTTTACTGCTACGATACTGCCGTCTGCGTCTTACTAAGAGACGACTCACAGTGTTGAATGGAAAAGCCTAATTTATTTGACAGAGGTTTCCTTATGAATAAACATTTTTAACTGCGAAGGTCTCATCCCATTGGAGCTAAAATACCTTCAAAAAAGACTTATGCAAATTATTAGAGGGATTTACAGTGACATCTTTCTTCACTAAACTTCATGTGGGTTAAACATCTGTGGGTTTTTGTTCTTGTTGTTTTGTTGTTGCCATAGTAACAGTACAACAACTATCTTTTTTTGTCACTGTACTAATTAAAGTAGTAGAATAATGTGGTACAGTTTCATTTCCAGCTGTATTTAGTTAAATAGTGCTCACCACAGCGCCTCCTGCTCTTACATATGAGCCCTTGACAGTGTGAACCGGTGGGGGAGGGGCCTGTGTGTGTGTGTGTGTGTGTGTGTGTGTCTCAAATACTACAAGCCCCTCCTCCTGTGTGCGTGTCTGAGAATACAAGCCCCTCCTCCTGTGTGCGTGTCTGAGAATACAAGCCCCTCCTCCTGTGTGCGTGTCTGAGAATACAAGCCCCTCCTCCTGTGTGCGTGTCTGAGAATACAAGCCCCTCCTCCTGTGTGCGTGTCTGAGAATACAAGCCCCTCCTCCTGTGTGCGTGTCTGAGAATACAAGCCCCTCCTCCTGTGTGCGTGTCTGAGAATACAAGCCCCTCCTCCTGTGTGCGTGTCTGAGAATACAAGCCCCTCCTCCTGTGTGCATGTCTGAGAATACAAGCCCCTCCTGTCTGCTGGATAATAATTTTCTCTGTATACAAAATTCTGCAAAAAACCCATCAGGTTTCTTACATAAGAAGGCTGTGACACTGATATGAGCGTCACAGTACAGCCCAGGAATACCCCTCAACCAGCAGACTTGGACCACTCTGATGTCACTAATCTCCATAATTGGGGCAGGTGTGTGCAGGGGTGTGCAGGTGTGTGTAGGGGTGTGCAGGGTTGTGCAGGTGTGTGTAGGGGTGTGCAGGGTTGTGCAGGTATGGCGTGGGAGTGCAGGGTTGGAGAAGAGAGTGGGGGCTCACCTCCAATAAGCAAACAAGCAGAATAACGATCTAACAGTTTAATACTGATCTTACAATCCAATATTGATCTAATAATACTGATCTAACAATCTAACAGTCCAGTATTGATCTAATAATACTGATCTAACAATCTAACAGTCCAGTATTGATCTAATAATACTGATCTAACAATCTAACAGTCTAATACTGATCTAATAATACTGATCTAACAATCTAACAGTCTAATACTGATCTAACAATACTGATCTAACAATCTAATACTGATCTCACAGTCTAATACTGATCTAACAATCTAATACTGATCTAATAATACTGATCTAACAATCTAACAGTCTAATACTGATCTAATAATACTGATCTAACAATCTAACAGTCTAATACTGATCTAATAATACTGATCTAATAATCTAATACTGATCTAATAATACTGATCTAACAATCTAATACTGATCTCACAGTCTAATACTGATCTAATAATACTGATCTAACGATCTAATACTGATCTAATAATACTGACCTAACAATCTAATACTGATCTAATAATACTGATCTAACAATCTAATACTGACCTAACAACTAACAGTCTAATACTGATCTAATAATACTGATCTAACAGTCTAATACTGATCTAATAATACTGATCTAATAATCTAATACTGATCTAATAATACTGATCTAACAATCTAATACTGATCTCACAGTCTAATACTGATCTAATAATACTGATCTAACAATCTAATACTGATCTAATAATACTGACCTAACAATCTAATACTGATCTAATAATACTGATCTAACAATCTAATACTGACCTAACAACTAACAGTCTAATACTGATCTAATAATACTGATCTAACAATCTAATACTGATCTAATAATACTGATCTAACAGTCTAATACTGATCTAATAATACTGATCTCACAGTCTAATACTGATCTCACAGTCTAATTTCAATCTAACAGAGCAGTGCACGTCACACCCACGTATGTTGGGTTTCTCTCAGAGGCATGAGTGGCTACTACTAGTGGGATATGGTGCAACCATGTCATTTCCTCTTCTGGGTTAGAAAAGCCAGAGACTGCAGAAAAAGATGTCCTACGAAGAGCTACAGCCACACATATTTGAACTCAATTCCCCAATATTTCTATTGCCTGTATTTGAATTCTATTCCCTCATATTTTAATTCTATTCCCCTGTATTTGGACTCTATTCCCTGTATCTGAATTCTATTCCCCGTATTTAAATTCTATTACCTGTATTTGAATTATATTCACCACTCATGCACTCTGCACTAAGCAGAGGCACTATTCTGCCACTAGAGCGGCGGGTACCTTTGGTGGCGCTCTTGGTGGGCGCAGCGGGGCCGTCGGGGCTGGGTGAGATGGGCACCTCAGTGGACGTGCTGTAGACCGGGTTGGCAAAGGCGCCGTAAGAGAGGCGCTGCTTGTCACGATGGCCCAGGTAGCCAGGCAGAGAGAGCTTCTCCTGGGGTGACATGCTGGAGGCATGACAGAAGCTCTGTGGGCGCGGAGAACGCTCCTTCTTCACCGGACTCGGCTGCTGGAGACACACGACAAAACGGAATCCGTCTGAATCGGACCACTGATATTATTCACCTTGGCCTTTTCTCTCCTGATCATTGTACTGGTGTCAGTCATTTAAATCTTAAATCTCCAATGGCTAGAATAAGTGTCAATCACAGAGTGGCCAGGTCATGCTGGTGTCTTCAGATGTGAAGAATCCAATTGCATGCTGGCCCATCTGACCCAGTGATCTAACCCAGTCTAACCCAGCAGTCTAACCCAGTCTAACCCAGCAGTCTAACCCAGCAGTCTAACCCAATCTAACCCAGCAGTCTAACCCAGTCTAACCCAGCCGTCTAACCCAGTCTAACCCAGCAGTCTAACCCAGCAGTCTAACCCAGTCTAACCCAGCAGTCTAACCCAGTCTAACCCAGCAGTCTAACCCAGTCTAACCCAGCAGTCTAACCCAGTCTAACCTTATCATCCAGGTCATCATCACTCTCATCAATCTCCTCCAGCCGCAGGTTCCAATCATACTCCACATGGACGTGAGGGTTGAACTTCCCAGCTGCTGCCTCCACCAGCTTTGCGCACACACACACACACACACACACACACACACACACACACACACACACACACACACAGAGGCAAGAAGATATGGCTCAAAACCACAGGTTTTATCTCTATTGTATCACAGTTTGAGGGTGCTGATGTCACAACATGAGGATGGTGATGTTGTAATTAAAGCTTGCTGTAGCTACAAGCTCAATTTTAGCCAAATTCATGTCATCTAAGAGTCAGCGAAATGATGCCATAGCTGTAGTGGACGCAGACACTTACAGCTTCCTCACACTGTGTGTTTTTCAACCTCCTAGCGATGTCCAGTGCTGTTTCCCCATTTTGATTGACTGAAATGACAAACAGTGACTTAATCTCCAGCTGTCTTGGGTGGAGTGTTGGTTCTTTTCTCTGAAGCTTGCCAATCAATCACAATGATCTATAAAACATCTGTGTTGTGTTCAACACACCTAAATCCATAATCTATAAAACATCCGTGTTGTGTTCAACACACCTAAATCCATGATCTATAAAACATCTGTATTGTGTTCAACACACCTAAATCCATAATCTATAAAACATCCGTGTTGTGTTCAACACACCTAAATCCATGATCTATAAAACATCTGTATTGTGTTCAACACACCTAAATCCATGATCTATAAAACATCCCAGTGTTGTGTTCAACACACCTAAATCCATGATCTATAAAACATCTGTATTGTGTTCAACACACCTAAATCCATGATCTATAAAACATCCCAGTGTTGTGTTCAACACACCTAAATCCATAATCTATAAAACATCCGTGTTGTGTTCAATACACCTAAATCCATAATCTATAAAACATCCCAGTGTTGTGTTCAACACACCTAAATCCATAATCTATAAAACATCCATGTTGTGTTCAACACACCTAAATCCATGATCTATAAAACATCCCAGTGTTGTGTTCAACACACCTAAATCCATAATCTATAAAACATCCGTGTTGTGTTCAACACACCTAAATCCATAATCTATAAAACATCCCAGTGTTGTGCTCAACACACCTAAATCCATAATCTATAAAATATCCGTGTTGTGTTCAACACACCTAAATCCATAATCTATAAAACATCCCAGTGTTGTGCTCAATACACCTAAATCCATAATCTATAAAACATCCATGTTGTGTTCAACACACCTAAATCCATGGCTGGTTTGCCCCTGAGCAGCAGTTTGAGACACTCTGGCTTCTCGTATGTGCAACAATAATGAAGTGCTGTGTTCCCACTCTCTGTCTGCCTGTCCAGAGAGCCACTGTGGTACACACACACACACACATATACACACACAAATAAAATTTAATGTACAGTGGTGCTCGAATGTGTGTGAACCCTTTACAAGTGTCTATATTTCAGCATACATTTGACCTTAAACTTCAGAAGATTGTCACACAAGTCCTAGGGTAGAGAAGGTAGAGAAAGAGAACCAAACCAAACAAATTAGTCAATAATATTCAACTCTGTCATTTATATATTGAGGAAAATGATCCAGTATTGCACATATGTGAGTGGCAAAAGTATGTGAACTTTTAGGATTAGCAAATAATTTGAAGATGAAATTGGAGTCAGGTGTTAAAGGTTAAAGTCCATGAGTCCATCATTGGAGAACACTGAACAACAGTGGTGTTCATGGCAGGTTGTAAGGAGAAATCCGCTGATATCCAGAAAGAACGTCGCTGCCCACCTGCAGTTTGCTAAAGATCGCATAAGATTATTGGAACAATGTTTTATGAACACAAAATAAAGACCTAAATAAATCTTTATGGTTTAAATGAGAAGCGTTATGTTTGGAGAAACAATTCATTCCAGTATAAAAATCCTCATCCCTTCTGTGAAACATGGTGGTGGTAGTGTCACGGTTTGGGCCTGTTTTGCTGCATCTCGGCTTGTCGTCATTGTCGTCATTGATGGAACAATGAAATTTGAATTATACCAGCAAATTCTTAAGATAAATGTCAGGATATCTGTCCACAAGCTGAATTTCAGGACATTATGGAATGGCCAAGTCAAAGTCCTGACCTTAATCCCATAGAAATGTTGTGGAAGGACCTGAAAAAAGCAGATCACGGGAGGAACCCTCCAACATTGCTGAGCTGAGGCTGTTTGTATAGAGGAGTTCCTCCACACTGATGTGCAGGACTTATCAGTACAAGGGGGTCACACCAGATACTGAGAGCAAAGGTTCAGACTAGGGTCAAGGTTCAATTTAGGGTTGTGGTTGGGGTTAGTGTTAGGGTGGGGGTTGGGGTTGGGGTTAGTGCTAAGGTTACGGTTAGGGTTAGGGTTGGAGTTAGTGTTGGGGTTAGGGTTGTGGTTGGGGTTACAGTTGGGGTTATTGTTAGGGTTGGGTTTACAGTTGGGGTTAGGGTTGGTGGTGAGGTTACAGTTGGGGTTAGTGTTAGGGTTAGGGTTGAGGTTACAGTTGGGGTTAGTGTTGGGGTTGGGGATGCTGCAGCTGAATAAAGATAAAATAGATCATTTTATTTTGAATTAAAAATGAGAGATGTAGACTTGCTTCCAATTTTGACTCTACGACCCGCAAAACAAATTAACTTTTTGCAAACTAGGTGCACTGAAGGTGTCGTTTGTGCTGTTTTAGTGTCGTGTCAAAGCAGCACTGTCTAAAAATATTAACACGATTACTGATTTTTGCCAAAACAAGACCTCTATTTTACTAATGGTCTCCTTACAGTCTTCCTAAAAACTCAGACAAGTTCAGTTCAGTTTCAGGATGCAGCTTCCAGAGTTCATCCTAACGCCAAAATAAGGCAACACACCACCCCCGTTCTGACTCCTTTCAATGGATCCCAGGATGTTACAAAACAGAGTATCACAGAATGGTTTGTCAGTTTTAACAAATGGGAATGTCTATTAAATATCAATTAAATTGAGACCAAATATGGGAAACGTTTTTCATAAATTTGGGAAAAATTATCATTTTGAAATGGGTAATATTCTCTTGAATTGAGATTGTTTTTGAAGAAGTTACTCTAAACTATTTAACATGCAGGGACAGTTCCAGAGGTCCAGCAGGTGTTTATCAGAGACACCAGAGGTCTAGCAAGTGTTTATCAGACACACCCGAGGCCCAGCAGGTGTTTATCAGAGACACCAGAGGTCCAGCAAGTGTTTATCAGAGACACCAGAGGTCCAGTATGTGTTTATCAGCGACACCAGAGGTCCAGCAAGTGTTTATCAGAGACACCAGAGGTCCAGCAGGTGTTTATAGGAGACAAAACCCTATGGCTTCTTTAGAGAGACAAGGTGCATAAGATCCACATCACAAGACAGAAAGATGAGGTGAAAGGTTATAAGCAGAAGTTGCGATGTGATTTTCAGGGTCTTAAAGCAGGGTCTTAAAGCTACGGCAAATCGGCAGGTTGAGTATGTTGTCCTTTATATTTAATATCACTTCAGGTCTGTGGCAATTTCTGGATATAATATCAGATAATGAAACTTCGTTGGCTGTTTTTATGTGTTTTTGGAAGACAAGCAATGTTTTAAGAGGCTCATAAGATGCTTGAAAATCTTTTTTCATGTTCCCCCTGCTTTCCTCTACCTAAGCGGCTAGCCAGGGTCACAGGGTCACAGCTAGGGCCTGACA
The DNA here is from genome assembly GCF_041902795.1 of Electrophorus electricus. Lineage (NCBI taxonomy): Eukaryota > Metazoa > Chordata > Actinopteri > Gymnotiformes > Gymnotidae > Electrophorus > Electrophorus electricus. Next base: position 18,889,163 of record NC_137516.1, read on the forward strand.
CAGAGACCCAGTTCAGACACAGGACTCCACCATATCTAGACAGTAGTGAATGGGACGTCAAAGGACAGTACCTGTTCTGTACGAGGAAATCGACCAGGTGCAGGGAGGTCTGGTCGGAGGTCCGTACAGCAAAGTGTAGCGCCGTCTCCCCAGGGTCCTAACGCATACATTTACAGGTAATCACACCAAATGGTTTGCAGTTTGTACAACTCGGATTGCAATACAAATGCTTTAAAATTCAGAATAAAACTGATGTCAGTCTGTAAGTCTTGAAGCTAAATTGTGGAAAACCAAAATACTCTCAGGTCTTCTTTATGTTTGAAGTACTGAAAACTTGCTATAGAATGCCAGCCACAGATGTGGTTTGACCTTTTGTTTCTGAAGAAAGGAATGAAATGCCCCCAGCCGTAGAGAGCAGGGAGACTAGACTGGACCAGTGTCCCGCGCCGTGGTACCGTCTGAAGCTGAGGCTGAGGAACTGGCCCTCCCATTTCACACACGTGTATGAAATGCCCCCAGCCGTAGAGAGCAGGGAGACTAGACTGGACCAGTGTCCCGCGCCGTGGTACCGTCTGAAGCTGAGGCTGAGGAACTGGCCCTCCCATTTCACACACGTGTATGAAATGCCCCCAGCCGTAGAGAGCAGGGAGACTAGACTGGACCAGTGTCCCGCGCCGTGGTACCGTCTGAAGCTGAGGCTGAGGAACTGGCCCTCCCATTTCACACACGTGTATGAAATGCCCCCAGCCGTAGAGAGCAGGGAGACTAGACTGGACCAGTGTCCCGCGCCGTGGTACCGTCTGAAGCTGAGGCTGAGGAACTGGCCCTCCCATTTCACACACGTGTATGAAATGCCCCCAGCCGTAGAGAGCAGGGAGACTAGACTGGACCAGTGTCCCGCGCCGTGGTACCGTCTGAAGCTGAGGCTGAGGAACTGGCCCTCCCATTTCACACACGTGTATGAAATGCCCCCAGCCGTAGAGAGCAGGGAGACTAGACTGGACCAGTGTCCCGCGCCGTGGTACCGTCTGAAGCTGAGGCTGAGGAACTGGCCCTCCCATTTCACACACGTGTATGAAATGCCCCCAGCCGTAGAGAGCAGGGAGACTAGACTGGACCAGTGTCCCGCGCCGTGGTACCGTCTGAAGCTGAGGCTGAGGAACTGGCCCTCCCATTTCACACACGTGTATGAAATGCCCCCAGCCGTAGAGAGCAGGGAGACTAGACTGGACCAGTGTCCCGCGCCGTGGTACCGTCTGAAGCTGAGGCTGAGGAACTGGCCCTCCCATTTCACACACGTGTATGAAATGCCCCCAGCCGTAGAGAGCAGGGAGACTAGACTGGACCAGTGTCCCGCGCCGTGGTACCGTCTGAAGCTGAGGCTGAGGAACTGGCCCTCCCATTTCACACACGTGTATGAAATGCCCCCAGCCGTAGAGAGCAGGGAGACTAGACTGGACCAGTGTCCCGCGCCGTGGTACCGTCTGAAGCTGAGGCTGAGGAACTGGCCCTCCCATTTCACACACGTGTATGAAATGCCCCCAGCCGTAGAGAGCAGGGAGACTAGACTGGACCAGTGTCCCGCGCCGTGGTACCGTCTGAAGCTGAGGCTGAGGAACTGGCCCTCCCATTTCACACACGTGTATGAAATGCCCCCAGCCGTAGAGAGCAGGGAGACTAGACTGGACCAGTGTCCCGCGCCGTGGTACCGTCTGAAGCTGAGGCTGAGGAACTGGCCCTCCCATTTCACACACGTGTATGAAATGCCCCCAGCCGTAGAGAGCAGGGAGACTAGACTGGACCAGTGTCCCGCGCCGTGGTACCGTCTGAAGCTGAGGCTGAGGAACTGGCCCTCCCATTTCACACGATACAAACCAAATGACCACAGAGACAAGACAAGTCCTGCAACCAGTCAGTAATAGTGTAAACCCTGATTACACAATGAAACTATATCGGATTTAGACATGACTGACTATTTTACAATGACCAGTACTTGTACACACCAATCTAGGATAGTTCAGGGTCTGGGACATATAGTTCAGTTTTACAACACAAAACTGTCAAATCACCACCAGACACAACCATCCTGACGTGTGCTACTGAGGTTAGAAAGAAATGGAGAAGTGAATCTGGCTTTGCGACTGCAAAGATAACCACTTCTCACCACTGCTGGAAGTTCCTGAGCGTTGCTGAGTGTACTGGCAAAACAACATCAAGAACAACAGCAGTGACAGTTGAGGCCGAGGACGCTGACACGCCACACATGCTGCCCACCTGTCCTGCCTCGGGGAATGGATCCAACAGTTCCACACCGTCAGCGTAGAGCTGCACCAGGGCATGCAGGTCACGTGTCCGCACTGCCTCGTACAGGTCACCCTGCCGCGCCGTGGCCGTCGTGGGCGTCCGCCGGGCAAAGCGGTGCTCCACGTACTTGGCGTTGATGTACTCCTTCCTCTCGGTCCTGGGGGGGGTATCAAACACACCGGCCTCACACCAAGCACCTCCCAAACCTGCAAAGGTGCAGTAATCACTAAAACATGCCACTGTTTACTCACATGTCACTGGATGGAGTGGGCTTGGGGGAGGGACTTGGGAGGTTTCCTTCCAGGATTTCGTTAAAACTACTGTTCCCTATATTCTTGGCCAGCTAAGGAGAGAAAAATGAACATTACAACAGGCCAAACCAGACCAGACCAGACCAAGCCAAACCGGATCAGACCAGTCCAGACCAAACCAGGCCAAACCAGGCCAGACCAGGCCAAACCAGACCAGACCAAACCAGACCAGACCAGGCCAAACCAGGCCAGACCAGGCCAAACCAGGCCAGATCAGGCCAAACCGGGTCAGACCAGACCAAACCAGGCCAGACCAGACCAAACCAGACCAGACCAGGCCAAACCGGGTCAGACCAGACCAAACCAGGCCAGACCTTAGGTATTAAAGCACTAAACAGCTAAAGGTCAGCGCTGCTGTGTATTAGCTGTACGTTCCACTTGTTTGACGTGCTTTAAATAAGCGGTGTTAGGAAACTTAAATAGGCCACTAATTAATGAAGAGTGAATTAGTCTCTTCTTATAGATGCCAGTGTCAGTGGGTGATGCAGATTTCCAAGAATTTAGGAAACAGAATATCCCTGCAGCTTTTCACAGTCATCCAAGGTAACCAAATTCTGAAAACCCCTGAAAAAAGTTCTTCCTCCAAATCTCAAGATCCTTGTCCTCCTGTTTCTACTCAAACCTGCAGGGTAATATTTGTGAAAGGACTTAAAATTTAACTGATAGTTGTTCTGATTTATTGTCCCCAGACGTCTTCCCTAAGTCACTTGAAGATTAGTGGCCACACTGGCCTCAGATCAGTAAAACATCACTGCGCAGACACCTAGGTATCCTGGCAGTGTTTGGCATGTATAATAAACAGATATAAAGCCTTCAGTGGGACCTCTCAGCCTTGGTAGCATTTCCATGTCAGGAAGGATAGACTCCTGGTCTTCCCGTTAGTTTTGGAAGGTAAACAGAGAGGATTTCTGTGCTGCCAGGTTTGATAGATTGCCTCCATCAGTGCCTTCGTTTGCCATGTTTGATACATGAAGAATGACTCTGTTTGTCCAACTGCTGGAAGCCCCCTGATACACAAGACTTCGTTATGGGCCTCATACTCCCACACAGCTGTTGAGAAAGGGATCACTCATGTTGCGTATCAAACAGAAGCCATGTGTGTCTGTCCCTCACCAAGAGCTCAGAGGTGCCGAGTTTGTCCAGTTCTATGGACTGAATGCGAGAGACATGGACACCCATTTCTCTGTGGATCCCTGAACACTCGATACACGTCAGGATGCCCAGGTTGGTGGACAGCCATTTAGGTTCTGCAACACACACACAAACACACACACAAGAACAGGTACCGCTGAGCAGACACTAATGATAGGGCCACTGAGAAAAAAAATGCTTTGCTGTTCACATCACAGCCAGCAGGTGGCGCATGGCTCTAACGCTTTGATGTGAGTAAGCAAATTAAAGCAAGTAAAAAAGTTTCCAGTTCTCACTGTGCCTGTGTTTCCCTTACACACCTTCACTTCCTGCTGTTTTCGTGTTGCGTTCAGTTCCAAACAAATATTTGGTTGTAAGTGAAACCAAACAAGACAGCAGGAGGTGAACACTATTATGAACAGAGTGTATCTGAGAGAGAAGAGAGGCGTGAAACTGTTGGCTCAACTCAGTTACAGCCAGTATGTACATGTAGGCATTATGCTTGGATGCCCATGCAGATGCGTCTAGGGGCAGACAAATACCAGCCTACTCGCACAGAACACGCAGGCGTACAAACACACACACAACATATGGTTTTCTCAGCAAGGTAAATGCAATAAATGCAGACAGACCAGACGCATCTCATGACTCACTGTGACACACGCACGCGCAAGTGCAAGCGCAAGCGCAAGCGCAAGGTTTACCTGGCGCATCACAGTCACAGCAGGCATCATTCCCAGGTGTGCGTAAGGCGTCCTCGATGATGGCTTTGGTCAAGTCCTCCAGACTGTCGTCCCCGGCACTCTGTTCACCACGGAAAGCCATATTGAGTGCCTCCTCCTTACTGTTGGTCAGTACCGAGATCCATCTGCACACACACACACACACACGCACACACACACACGCACACGCGCACGCACACACGCACACGCACACACACAATCAGTACCTCATAATTTGCATATAGAAGCACAATGCACAGATGTACACATCAGTGTAAACACAGTGTCAGACACAAAGTGTTGTGCACGAACACACATGCAGAATTACACTCTCACACACACACACACAGAACTGCACTCTCTGGACTCTCTGGGTTTACTGGACTAGGTGGCCCGCACATGCATACACACACGCACGTGAGCACATGCACACATACACACACACAAACACAGGCTTGTAGACATCATGCACTCACTTACATCACAAACTCCTGCTCATCCTCCGCCTGGAAATGATACGTGCGGTTATCTGTGGGGGGAGGGGTAAAAGGTATTACATTATGCGCTTTTTAGCTTACACTGCACTTAGTCCATCTTTCTGTAATGGACTTCTGTGTGTGTGTTTGTGTGTGTGTGTGTGTGTACTCACGGGAAATCAAGTCAAAGCATTTCTTATCCTCCCCTGGTTTCACCTGGCAGGTGAGCAGGTTAAGTCGAACCGGCTGTCTGTTGGACTGCAGAGTACAAGTCACAGGAAGGGAGTGAGACATGGAGAAAGGTGGAGAAAGATGGAGATATGTGGAGAAAGATGGAGAAAGGCCACAGGGACTCCAAGCTGGACTTGAGCAGAACTCTGAGTCAGTCTTGGATGGGACTCACCGTGGCATGAGAGATGGTCAGGAAGCCTCCCTTCACTGAACACTTCCTCCTCTGCCACACCTTCCTGAGCCTAGTCAGTCAAAACACAAGCACAGCATCTCAGCACCTACAGGTCTACAGCTCACAGCACGTTACACACGCTGCACTTTTACAGTAAATACAGACTAAAAAAACACGTTTTCCTCTGCTGATACGGAACATTAAGGACTACCCCAGCAGCAAAGATGGCAGTTCTCGGTAGCAGTCGTTTGGCCATAGATCCATGGCTTTGGGCCAGTCCCAGACACGGCTAACATGGCTAACAGGAGCCACTCTCTAATAGGAGCCACTGAATTACTGGAGCAAAAAATGTTGGAATTTGAATCCGAGTTAAACTCTGTGAGACAGCAGCACTGCAGAAGTAGACAACCTTCTCCAGACCAGCAAAACACTAGATAAACACAACACTAGATAAACACAACACTAGATAAACAAAACACTATTTAAACACA